>NW_004443964.1:19443139-19447216 GCF_000243295.1 Trichechus manatus latirostris
ATTATGAAAAACTATACTCCAACAAATTTGAAAACCTAGAAGAAATGGATAAATTTCTAGAAACACACTACCTACCCAAACTATTACAAAGTGATGCTGAAAATATGAACAGACCCATAACAAGAGAAGAGATTGAAAAAGTAATAAAAATATTCCCAACAACAACAAAAAAAAGCTCTGGTCCAGATGGCTTCAACCTAGATGCCTATCAACAGATGAATGGATAAACAAACTATGGTACATACACACAATGGAGTGTTATTGCAACGATAAAGAACAATGATGAATCTGCGAAGCATCTCATAACATGCATGAAACTGGAGGACGTTATGCTGAGTTAAATAAGTCAATCACAAAAGCACAAATATTGCATGAGACCTCTACTACAAAATCTCATGAAAAAGTTTACACACAAAAAGTAACAATCTTTGTTGGTTATAAGGGATGGGAGGGGTGGGGGGATACTAAATAGACAACAGATAAGTGGTAACTTCGGTGAAGGGTAAAACAGTACACAATACTGGGGAAGCCAGCACAACTTGTACAAGCAAAGGTCATGGAAGCTCCACAGACACATCCAAACACCCTGAGGGACCGAATTGCTGGGTGGAGGGCTGTGGGGACCATGGTCTTGGTGAACATCTAGCTCAATTAGCATAACACAGTTTATAAAGACAATGTTCTACATTCTACCTTGGGGAGTAGCGACTGGGGTCTTAAAAGCCTGTGAGCAGCCATCTAAGATACTCCACTGGTACCACCCCTTTGGGAGCAAGGGAGAATGAAGAGAACAAGATACAGGGAAAAGACTAGTCCAAAGGACTAATGGACCACAGCTACCTCAGCTGTCTGGCCCCTTCTCACCACGGCCTGCTGCCTTCAGCCTCCGCTTCGACACTCACATGCCAGGTGGCCTAACTGCTTTCAAGACAGCTAAGATCAGCACTGAACAGCTCTCAGTGTCAGAGTCCCTCCTTCTATTAAAAACAGGCCTCCATTTAACCCTCTGCTGACTTGCTGCGGCTGTCTCATGTTCTCCTAGAGGACATCTAAAATGCTTAACCCACCAAGCCCTGCATTTGAGCCCTGGTGCATCGTTCACCAGACCCTTGCTCACTTGTTCCTTCACGTGATACTCACAAGGGGCCTGGGAGGTCGCTAGCACGAGAGTACCAGGACTCAGGGTTCTTGATCCCAACAAACCCACCTTCTTCCCTCTGAAGCTTCTGTAAATGACACAGTGTTCTGACTTGTCATCGCTCTCTGCATAATCTTGAAGCGAGACCTTACAAGACCACCAGCACACCTCCGGCATGTTCTGTGGGGCACGTGCAGTGATGCAGCCAATGCCTCAGTGCTGTGTCTCCCTTGGCACCCGGCACACAGCCCCACAGGCCCAGGTCAGGACCAGGGGTCTGCCGTCAGGGACATCCCTCCCCACTCCCCATGCTCAATGGAAAATCACAACTGCGTCAGGAGTTTGGAACCTCGCTGCCCTTTTCAGTTTTCTAGGCTATGTTGTGTGAAGGGCCACTCACGGTCTATAAAGAGATTCAGCAACTCGGGCAGGAAGGGGAGGGAAGGGACGGGGCAGAAAGGGCCGCTGGACTGACGGCCTGACACACTGACTTCCTACAGCCTGTGTGATGGGTGAGCAAAACCACTAAGTTTGCACCCAGCGCAGCCTGCATCCCGGCCCTTCTGGTGAGTCCAAGGCCCAGTGCCTGCTGGCTCTGTTTCTAAGTTGGACAGACCAGGTAAGAGTTCTCACGGCAGCCTTAGGCCACTAGCTCAGGCGGGAAGAACAGAGAGGGAGGGCACAGAGGGAGAAAGAAGGGGGTAGAGGAGAATGTAAGAAAGAGCAGAAGGGCTGGAAAAAGGAAGGGGCCACCGGAGGGGGACAGGGGGAGCGGGGAGCATCGTGGTGCCCGGCTACCACCACTGACTGCTCTGACCAGGATCACAACAGAGGGCCCCGGACAGAGCTGCAGAAGGATGTAGAACAAAATTCTAACACAAAAAAAAAGACCAGATTTACTGGCCTGACAGAGACTGGAGAAACCCCGAGAGTATGGTCCCCGGACACCCTTTTAGCTCAGTGGTGAAGTCACTCCTGAGGTTCACCATTCAACCGGGGATTGGACAGCCACATAAAACAAAATGGGACTAATGAGGCACATCAGTCCAGGGACAAGGACTAGAAGGCAGGAGGGGACAGGAAACCTGGTGATAGGGAACCCAAGGTTGAAAAAGGACACCGTTGACAGGTCATGGGGTTGTTAACCATTGTCATAGGGCAATATGTGCACTAACAGTTTAATGAGAAACTACTTTGTTCTGTAAACCTTCATCTAAAGTACAAAAAAAAAGAATTATCTATGTGAGATCAAACTGACAACAGCAACTCAAAAGGTTTGATAGGAAGTCTAGGGGACAGTGAGTTGAAGACAACGGTGATGCAATAATTTGGAAAAGGATAGTGAGAATAGCAGCACAACTGGAAGAACGTAATCAATGTCAGTGAATCGTACATGTAGAAATTTTTGAAATGGTGTATCTTTGGCTATGTATATTTTCACAAAAAAAAAAAAAAAGGTCCTCCAAGGTCAAGAAGGGAGAGTGTTGACATGTCATGGGGTTGTTAAACAATGTTATAAAACAATATGTGTACTGACTGTTCAATGAGAAACTATTTGCTCTGTAAGTCTTCACTTAAAGTACAACAAAAAAAGTATTAAAAAAAAAACTAACTCAAAATGGATCAAGGACCTAAATATAAAATCTATAAAATCTAAAATTGTAAAGACAGTGGAAGAAAAAATAGGGACAATGCTAGGAGCCCTAATACATGACATAAACAGAATACAAAACATTACTAACAATGCACAAAGAACAGAAGAGAAACTAGATAACCGGGAGTTCCTAAAAGTCAAACACTTATGCCCATCAAAAGACTTCACCAAGAGAGTCAAAAACAACCTACAGATTGGGAAAAAATTTTTGGCTACAACAAATCTGATCAGGATCTAATCTCTAAAACCTGCAAGATACTGCAAAACCTCAACAACAAAAAGACAAACAACACAATTAAAAAACTGGCAAAGGATATGAACAGGCACGTCACCAAAGAAGGCATTCAGGCGGCTAACAGACACACACAGAAATGCTCACGATCATTAGCCATTAGAGAAACACAAATCAAAACTCCAATGAGATACCATCTCACCCCAACAAGGCTAGCATCAATCCAAAAAACACAAAACAATAAATGCTGGAGAGGTTGTGGAGAGACTGGAACACTTATACACAGTTGGTGGGAATGTAAAATGATACAACCACTTTGGAAATCGATTTGATGCTTCCTTAAAAAGCTAGAAATAGGAGTACCATACGATCCAACAATCCCACTCCTTGGAATAAATCCTAGAGAAATAAGAGCTGTCACACAAATAGACAATTTGCATACCCGTGTTCATTGCAGCACTGTTCACAATAGCAGAAAGATGAAAACCACCTAGGTGTTATGGATTGAATTATGTCCCGCAAAAAACGTGTGTCAACTTGGCTGAGCCATGATTCCTGGTATCGTGTGATTTTCTTGTATGTTGTAAATCCAGCGTCTATGATGTTAATGAGGGAGGATGGATGGCAGTTGTATTAGTAAGGCAGGACTCAATGTACAAGACTGGCTTGTGTCCTGAGGCAATCTCTTGAGATATAAAAGAGAGAAGTGAGCGGGGAAGGGGGACCTCATACCACCAAGAAAGCAGCGCCAGGAGTACAGCGTGTCCTTTGGACCTGGAGTCCCTGCGCGAAGAAGCTCCTAGTCCAGACGAACACTGATAAGAAAGCCAACAGATAAAGAAAGCCTTCCCCTGGAGTTGACACCATGAATTTGGACTTTTAGCCTACTTTACTGTGAAGAAATAAATTTCTCGTTGTTAAAGCCATCCACTTGTGGTATTTCTGTTGTAGCAGCACTAGATGACTAAGACACTAGGTGACCATCAACGGACGAAATGATAAACAAATTATGGTATATTCACACAATGGAATACTATGCAATGATAAAGAACA
>NW_004443964.1:19448804-19450246 GCF_000243295.1 Trichechus manatus latirostris
GTCATAAAACAACATGTGTACTACTGTTTCATGAGAAACTATTTGTTCTGTAATGTAAGCCTTCACCTGATGTACAATAAAATAAAATAAAAATAAAAATAAAAATAAAAATTGACTTGTGATCGGAGTTCCAGAACAGGGGTAGAAAATGGGAACCAGAGAGGATCACTGAAGAATCACTGGCAGAAAACTTCCCTAATACCATGAAAGATGAAAAGCTGGCCATCCAAGAAGCTCAAAGAACTCCATATAGGATAGACCCCAAAAGAAAATCACCAGGGCATATCATAATCACACTCACTAAAACCTAAGACAAAGAAACAATTTGGAGAGCAGCTTGAAAAAAAATGAAAAGTCACAGAGGAGAAACAATAAGACATTAATCTCTGATTATTCGGCAGAAACAACAAAGGCAAGAAGGCAATGGGATGACATATATAAAACCTTGAAAGAAAAATACTGCCAACCAAGAATAATATATCCTGTAAAACTCTTGTTCAAATTTGATGGTGAAATTTGGACATTTCCAGATAAACAGAAAGTAACGGAATATGTAAAAACCAAACCAAACTTCAAGAATTAATAAAGGGAGTCCTTCGATTTGAGAACAAATAGCATCAGATGACAGCTTGAATCTAGGGTGCAAGATCGCACAGGCCAGATACCAACCTAGGAAATGAACTCTCAAGGACTATTAAAAACCAAAAGATCTACAACAGGGAACCAGAGAGGTTAATCTGCAAATGACAACAACATCAGAACAATAAAAGAGGGAATAAACAGTATAGGTATAGAACTTTCTAATGGAAAGAAAGGCAAGGCAATACCAAGTAATAATAGACTGGTTCAAACCTAGGAAGATAAGGGGAAATTTCAAGGTAACCACAAAGAAACTTAACAAACCTACTCATCAAAATAAAGAAGAAAAACATAAAGTCTCAGTAAAACAAAATCTACAAAAACAAATGAAAAAAATCTACGAATAAAAGGAATTCAGCACAGTAGAGTAAGAGGAACAAAGAAATCGTTGGCATCACAAAACATGACAGCAATAAACTCAGACCTATCAATAAACACACTGAACGTAAATGGCCTAAATGCACCCATAAAGAGACCAAGAGTGGCAGAATGGATTAAAAAAAAAAAAAAAAAAAGGATCCGGATCCATCAATATGCTGTCTACAAGAGACACACCTTAGAAACAAAGACAGAAATTTATTAAAAATCAAAGGATGGAAAAAATACATCAAGCAAACAGACACCAAAAAAGAGCAGGAGTGGCAATACTAATCTCAGATAAAATAGACTTTAAAACAAAATCCACCACAAACGACAAAGAAGGGCACTATATCATGATTAAAGGGATGATCCAGCATGAAGACATAACCACAATAAATATCTACACACCCAATGACAGGGCTCCAAAATACATAAAACAAACT
>NW_004443964.1:19451544-19465629 GCF_000243295.1 Trichechus manatus latirostris
TAGAAAATCAATCAATGTAATCCACCATATATATAAAAGAAAAGAATCACATGATCATCTCAATCGACGCAGAAAAGGCATTTGACAAAGTCCAACACCCATTCCTGATAAAAACTCTCAATAAAATAGGTATAGAAGGGAAACTCCTCAACGTAATAAAGGGCATCCATACAAAACCAACAGCCAACATCATTCTCAACAGAGAGAGGCTGAAAACATTCCCCCTGAGAACAGGAAAAACACAAGGATGTCCTTTATCACCACTCCTATTTAATACTATACTGGAAGTCCTAGCTAGAGCGATACAGAAAGAAAAAGAAATAAAGGGCATCCAAATTGATAATGAAGAAGTAAAACTGTCCCTACTTGCAGATGATATGATACTATATATAGAAAACCCTAAAGACTCCAAGAGAAAACTACTGAAACTAATAGAAAGATTCAGCAGAGCAGCAGGATACAAGATAAGCATACAAAAACCCATTGGAGTCCTATATACCAATAAAGACAACAAGGAAAAGGAAATCAGGAAAATAATACCATTTATAATACCCCCTAAAAAAATAAAATACTTAGGAATAAATCTAACTAGGGATGTAAAAGACCTATACAAAGAAAACTATAAAACACCACTGCAAGAAACCCAAAGAGATCTACATAAATGGAAAAACATACCATGCTCATGGATAGGCAGACTCAACATTGTGAAAATGACCATTCTACCCAAAGCAATCTACAAATACAATACAATCCCCATCTAAATACTAACAACATTCTTTAAAGAGATAGAAAAAACAATCATTAACTTTATATAGAAAGGGAAGAGGCCCCAGATAAGTAAAGCACTATTGAATAAGAAGAATAAAGTAGGAGGACACGCACTACGTGACCTCAGAACCTACCATACAGCTACGGTAGTCAAAACAGCCTTGTACTGGTACAACAACGGGTACCCTGACCAATAGAACAGAATCAAGAACCCAGACGTAAATCCATCCACCTACAGTCACCTGATCTTCGACAAAGGTCCAAAGTCCATCAAATGGGGAAAAGACAGTCTTCTTAACAAACGGTGCTGGCAAAAGTGGATGTCCAGCTGCAAAAAAATGAAACAGGACCCACACCTCACACCATACACAAAAACTAATTAAAAATGGATCAAAGACCTAAATATAAAACCAAAAACTATAAAAATCATAGAAGAAAAAATAGGATCAATGCTAGAGACCCTAATACATGGCAGTAACAGGATACAAACTAAAACTAATGACATACAAACTTCAGAAGATAATCTAGATAACTGGGATCTTCTAAAAATTAAACACTTATGCTCATCAAAACACTTTACCAAAAGAGTAAAAAGAGAACCTCCAGACTGGGAAAAATTTTGGGGCTATTACATATCCGACAAAGGTCTAATCTCTAAAATCTACAGGAAAATCCAACACCTCTACAACAAAAAGACAAATAATCCAATTTTAAAAATGGGCAAAGGAAATGAACAGACACTTCACCACAGAAGACATTCAAGTGGCTGACAGACACATGAGGAAATGCTCATGATCACCAGCCATTAGAGAAATGCAAATCAAAACCACAATGAGATACCATCTCACGGCAGCATTACTGGCACGAATCAAAAAAGCAGAAAATAACAAATGTTTGAGAGGCTGCAGGGAGATTGGAACTCTTATGCACTGCTGGTGGGAATGTAAAATGGTGCAAACACTTTGGAAAACAATATGGCGCCTCCTTAGAAAGCTCGAAATAGAAATACCATATGATCCAGCAATCCCACTTCTAGGAATATGTCCTAGAGAAATAAGAGCCATTATAAGAATAGACATATGCACACCCATGTTCATTGCAGCATTGTTCACAATAGCAAAAACATGGAAACAACCTAGATGCCCATCAACAGATAAATAAATAAACAAACTATGGTGCATATACACAGTGGAGTACTACACAACGATAAAGAACAATGATGAATCTGCGAAGCATCTCACAACATGGATGAATCTGGAGGGCATTATGCTGAGTGAAATAAGTCAATCACAAAAGGACAAATATTGTATGAGACCACTACTATAAAAACTCATGAAAAAGTTTACATACAAAAAGAAATAATTTTTAATGGTTATGAGGGAGGGAAGGGGTGGGGGTAGAAAAACACTAAATAGACAATAGATAAGTGGTAACTCTGGTGAAGGGTAAGACAGTACACAATACTGGGGAAGTCAGCACAACTTGTTCAGGGTAAGGTCATGGAAACTCCATTGACAAATCCAAACTCCCTGAGGGACCGAATTACTGGGCTGAGGGCTGTGGGGACCATGGTCTCAGGGAACATCTAGCTCAGTTGGCATAACATAAAGAAAATGTTCTACATTCTACCTTGGTGAGTAGTGTCTGGGGTCTGAAAAGCCTGTGAGCTCCATCTAAGATACTCCACTCATCTCACCCCTTCAAGAGCAAGGGAAAATGAAGAAAACTAAAGACACAAAGGAAAGATTAGTCCAAAGGACTAACAGACCACAGCTACCACACCCTCTACCAGACTGAGTCCAGTACAACTAGATGGCGCCCAGGAACCACCACTGACCGCTCTGACAGGATCACAATAGAAGGTCCTGACAGAGCTGAAGAAAAATGTAGAACAAAATTCTAACTCGAAAAAAAAGACCAGACTTACTGGCCTGACAGAGACCGGAGAAACCCTGAGAGTATGGCCCCTCGACACCGCTTTAGCTCAGTAAGGAAGTCACTCCTGAGGTTCACCTTTTAGCCAAAGCCATAGGACAAAATGAGACTAAAGGGGCACACCAGCCCAGGGGCAAGGATTAGAAGGCAGAAAGGGACAGGAAAGCTGGTAATAGGGATCCCAGGGTCCAGAAAGGACAATATTGACATGTCATGGGGTTGTTAACCAATGTCATAAAACAATATGTGTACTAAAAAGAAAAAAAAAAGAAGAAGAACAAGAGGCAGGAGCACAGCTCATCCTTTGTACCCAGGGTCCCTGTGCTGAGAAGCTCCTAGACCAGGGGAAGAATGATGACCAGGGCTTTCCCCCAGAACTAACAGAGAGGGAAAGACTTCCCCTGGAGCTGGTGCCCTGAATTTGGACTTCCACCCTGCTAGACTGACAGAATGAATTTCTGTTTGTTAAAGCCATCCACTTGTGGTATTTCTGTTATATTGGCACTAGATATCTAAGACAGGCCCTGTGCTGGTTAGAGCTCAGCCTGTTAGAGAAATATCAGGAAGGCCAGTATAGCTGGAATATAAAGAGAGAGAGAAGGAGAGAGGCAGAGAGGAGACTGGAGAAGTAGCAGGAACCAGAGCACTAGGAAGCTGCAGGCCATGGTAGGGAGTGTGGCTTCCACCCTTCACGTGTTGGGAAGCCACTGGAGGAATTTGAGCAGAGATGAGCAGGAAAAGATCATCCTGGCTACTACATGGAGGATAGACTGTAGAAACAAGAAGGAGACAAGACAACTTAGAAAGCTCTTACAACAGGACAGGCAAAAGATGGCAGTGGTTTGGATTTGGATAGCAGTGGCGAGGATGGTGCGAAATGGTCAGACTGGATATAATCTGAGGACTTGCTAATGTATTACATGTGCGACATGAGGGAAAGACAGGAAGGACTTGGGCCTGAGCAAGTGGATCCCCTTTGGACAAAATTCAAATGTTTTCACCACTGGTCATCACCTTTCACTGACCCTTCATCAGTAGGACCTACCCTTGTAATTGAAGTCAGATAATGTCTGGTTACCATCTCCAACTGGGTTAATTAGGTAGCCATGTGCTGAACAATGCATAAAACCCATCTTCTGTATGGATCAGATCTAAAATTAACACTCAGCTTTCAGCAAACAACGTAAGTGCAGGGGTAGTAAAACAGCAAATATTATTGCCTAATAGTGGATGTGGTGGGGAAAATATGTAGATTGGCAGGCAGGAGACTCTAGGTCTAAAACCACCTCTGCCATTCCACCTCTCAGATGGTCTCTCTAAGGTCCAGGGACTCTGATTGTATGTCAAATCCCTATTCAAGAACCTATCATTGCTTCCTACTATTTAACAAAGGAGCCCTGGTGGCACAACGGGTAAGTGCTCAGCTGCTAACCAAAAAGTTGGTGGTTTGAACCCACCCAGCAGCTCCATGGGAAAAGGACCTGGCAATCTGCTTCCAGGCTGATGTGGTGAAATCCATGTGAAATTGTTCACTACAGATGATGTGGTAAGCAAGGTAAGCACCGTGCTTACCTTGCCTGTTAGATAATCCGCCCCTGCCTAACAACAACAGTATTGAACAGCCTAAACCAGTCACATCAGCCAAGCACTGGACACCCCAACAGCTATTTCCTCCCCCAACATGCTCCCAAATATGGGCTTCGTACATACTTCATGAGTTGTTGTTGGATTAAATGAGGTAACATATGTGGAAGAACCACCCATAATGGATGCACAGTAAGTGTTTTTTCCTTCCCCTTTACCTTTACTCTTATCACTTCCTTATCCCTCTCCCCTCCATCTCAGAGTCAGAGGTGAGAGGGCCCTTTGCCTCTGACAGGATATAGTGAAGAAATCACCCTAGCCAGGAGACAGGTGCACCTAGGGCTAGAGCCTACCCATGGCACTAAACTAGCTGTGTGATCTTAGGCAGGTTACTTCACCTCTCAGGGCTTCCCTTTTCGCTTATCTATAGAATGAACGGTGTTGGATTAGATGATACTGAAGGTGCTGCCAGCCCTGGAAGTATATATTCCAGCCAGAAAGCATCAACACGGTGACTTATACTCTAGGAAGTCTGGTATCCCAGAGCCCAAGAACCCTCAAATATAGCAACAATGCACAAGTGGTCATGTCTTCCTAATGGCCTAACTGACATTTGATGCAAATGCTGCATTTCAGAGTTCTGGAAAATTTTATCAGCACAGGCCCCACCTTCCATCTGAGTCATTCAGTGTACAGAAGAGACATGCTTGCATCAAGCTCTGCCTGAGGCCCAGGCCAGTGGTGCCCTGCTGGTGACCTCCTTGGCATCCAGCTCTCCAGTTCCACTGCTTTCCTCCCGCAGCTCATGCCTCGAGCGTGTGGACAGCAGACAGCGGTGCTGTTACCAATTTCCACTGCCAGCCCCACTCTTGGTGGGAAGGCAGATCGGTTCAATCATTTTGGAGGACAATTTGGCAACACCTATTAAAATTTAAATTTAAAATATTCACACCCTTTGACCCAGCAATTTTAGTTCAAGAAATTTACTCTGTAAAACACTTGCATGAGGGTGCATAATAAACTAACAAGAATATTTCCTGCAGCTTTATTTGTCATATCAAATAATTGGGAATGATCCCAGTGTCTGCCAACAGAGAACTGGTTAAGTAAATTCAGGTATATCCATATGACAATATGCCTGCTGGCTAGAATTACAGATCTTGGAGAAAAGATGGGAAGCCATAAACTGACAAGAAAAGATGCCTAGGATATACTATTAAGGGACAATGATCCCATTGTGGGTGATCTATTTGAGAAGTAACAATAATAATAAGTAATTGCATGCTGGCATATACATAGAAAAAAACTCTGGAGTAACTGTTAACAACGGCTACCTTTGAGAAAAAGACTACAAAGAACTTGTACTTTCTAATATTAGATTTCTGGACTATTTGACTTTTTTTTACAACAAGCTGAATTACTTTCGTAAGCTAAAACAAAATTAGAGCTAATTTTAAGGTCTTTGTTCCACCTCTCTTTCTACATTTGCATCCATTTAAACCCAGCCTCCGAAAGCAAGTTGGGTTTTCTACAAACTCAAGCACCTTCAGCATCAGAACCCTGTGGCCTCTTGGAATCCCAGAACTTGACAGGAACTCAAGAATAAGCTTTGTCCAGATTTTCCCGTACCCTTCAGGAATCACCCAGGACAGAGTATGGCCTGTTCTCAACTTGTAGAAGTCCCAGGACAGGGACATCACTCACCTCCACAGGGAAGACGGTCCAGAGGGTTTGATCAAACATGATTCTTATGCAAAGGTTTGATCTGAAGGAGTTTATCATGTGTGGTGACTAAAGCAGGGGTTTGGAACTATCAGTAGATCTTATAGACCCAGGTTTTCTCTACCCAAGAATTTCACCAGTACAGAGATTTTGGGGTTGACTACAGGGACTTTTAACATGGCTACAGAACACACCTTTTGCCAAACTTCTGGAGCTCTCTTCCAGCGAGTTTTCCAAGCTTGTTTTTAATAGCAGGATCTCCCTTTTCCTCCCCAAAGAAATCCTTACATGGAATTTCAAGTTATTAATCAGATAAAAAGGAGCCCTGGTGGCACAACAGTTAAGCGCTCAGCTGCTAACCAAAAGGTTGGTGGTACAAACCCACCCAGTGGCTCCACTGGAGAAAAGACCTGGCAATCTGCTCCCATAAAGATCACAGCCTAGAAAATGCTATGGGGGAGTTCTACTCCATCACATGGGATACGCTACGAATCCAAAATCAACTTGACAGCACCCAACAACAAGAATCAGACAAAGGAGAAATGTCTCGAGTTGAAGGTGGGGAGGGACAGGAGCAAATCGAAGTCTCTCTCTTCATCTTTGCAACTCCTGAAACACTGAAAACCACCATCTAGTCTAATTTCATCATATGACAGAGAGGGAACTGAGGCTCAGAGGCAAGTGACTTGTTCAAAGTCACACAGCGAGTTGATTAAAAAAAAACCTACAGAGCCATCAATGAAGTGTAGGTTTCTTAATTCCAGACCCAAAGTTTTTTTTCACACTGAGTTTTCTTTTCATATGAAAGGAAGTAGCTTTGTAAGTTAAAAAATGTAACACGTGTTTAGGTAAAGGAATACACACACACACACACACACACACACACACTCACATGTGAGAATGATATAATATGCAAGGGGAAAAAGTCTGAGTAGAACGCACCACCTGGTTAAGAGTAGACATTATAGGGAAATAGAAGGGAACCAGCAATTTTACTCTGTTGTTTAATTTTACTCTGTTGTTTGACCTTCTTATAATGACCATGTATTGTCTCTTTCTTTCACACCTTGAATATATAAACATCTCCATTAAGTGAGCTAAGCAACATTGGGCAGGGGAGATGTGTAGGTGAGTACTCTTTTTATGGGAACATGACAGAAAACAGAGAGGAAGACTTATAACTGGTTGTTTTGTTTTTTTCCCCCAGAGACACACCAAAAAAAAAAAAAAAAAGAAGGTAGACTAGCCCCAGGTTTACTTAACAGTTTCTGGCTCCAGGAATTATGACATACCATATTTGGCCACAAAATATTCATTGCTTTTAGGAAAGAATAATAAAAGTTCTTGGTCTCGGGAGACATCCAGCTCAATTGGCATAACATAGTTTATAAAGAAAATGTCCTATATCCTAATTTGGTGAGCAACCATCTTGAAAGCTTGTGAGCAGCCATCTAAGATACTCCATCGGTCTCACCCAGTTGGGAGCAAGGGAGAATGAAGAAAACCAAAGACACAAGGGGAAGACTGGTCCGAAGGACTAACGGACCACCAACTACCACAGCATCCACCAGACTAACTCTAGCACAACTAGATGGTACCCAGCTACCACTACCAACTGCTCCGACAGGGATCACAATAGAGGGTCCCAGATACAGCTGGAGAAGAATGTAGAACAAAATTCTAACTCACAAAGAAAAAAAAAAAAAAAAAAGACCAGATTTACTGGTCTGACAGAGACTGGAGAAACCCCAAGAGTATGGCCCCTGGACACCCTTACAGATCAGTAATGAAGTCACTCCTGAGCTTCACCCTTCAGCCAAAGATTAGACAGGCCCATAAAACAAAATGAGACTAAATGGGCACACCAGCACAGGGGCAAGGACGAGACAGCAGAAGGGGACAGGAAAGCTGGTAATGGGGAACCCAAGGTCAAGAAGGGGAGAGTGTTGGTATGTCATGGGATTAGCAACCAATGTCACAAAACAATATGTATATTAATTGTTTAATGAGAAACTAATTTGCTCTGTAAACCTTCATCTAAAGTACAATAAAAATAATAATAACAAAAGTTCTGGTTGCTGCAAAATCTTCTCCAATATCCTGAGGTCCTTAACTATTTAGCATTTGGGGAAACTAATAAAATAGCTTATACATGGCCTGAATGCATCTATCTAATTAGAAAATTTAGAAATCAAAAGCTGGATGACATCTCAAGGGTTTAACAGCTCTAGCCCCACTGCTTTCAAGGTAACTATCTCAATACCCACAAAAGATAGAGTTGCCTCAGGTAGCCTCCGAGAGTGAGTCTCCGATTCTCATGAGCAGAAAGATTTCCTTGGATAGAACGAGTACAAACCCTGACATAAATCAAACCTAAAGATCTTTAGAACATTGAAATGGGAATGTACTAATTCTGAAAACTCTGCCTAGCTAAGTGTGGAATGGCACAATGGATATAAACACCATCACAGTGGTCCCTCATGACTTTGGGGTTTGTGAAAGAAAGGTGCACTTGAAGAAAAAGCAAGAGGATTTCTAGCTTGGGCATCAAAGTGCAAAATGAATGAAACTAAACCCATATCTTGCACCATACACAAAAATTAATTCAAATGGATCATAATCACTGAATTGTACACATAAAAATGTTTGAAATGGCAAATTATTTTATTACATTTATTTTATCATGCTAAGAAAAAATTTTAATGGATCATAAACCTAAATGTAAAGCCTAAAACTATAGAACTTCTAGAAGAAAATGTAGAAAATCTTTTGCAACTTTAAGTTAGGCAAAGATTTCTTCAATAGGACACCAAAAGAATAATCCATAAGGAAAAGCTTGATACACTGGACTTTATGAAAATTTAAAGATTACTTCAAAAAAATGAAAAGACAAGCCACAGACTAACAGAAAATATTTGTAAACCACATATCTGATCAAGGATTGCTATCTAGAATACATATTAATAAACTCTTATAACACAAAAATAAGAAAACAACCCAATTAAAAAATAGGCAAAAGATTTGAACAGATACTTTGCCAGAAAAGAAATGCAGATGGCAAATAGACACATGAAAGCTGTTCAACATAATTAGCTATTGTTGTGTGCCATCCAGTCGATTCCAACTCATAGTGGCCCCACGTGACAGCGTACAACTACCCAGTAGGGTTTCCTAGGCTGTAATCTTTATGGGATCAGATTGCCAGGTCTTGTTCTGGTAGGAATGAAAAATGGTACAGCCACTTTGGAAAATAGTTTGGCAGCTTTTTATAAAGTTAAACATACCATAAAACGTAGCAATCCCACTCCTGGATATTTACTCAAGAGAAATAAAACAGGTTTACACAAAAATCTGCACACAAATGTTTACAGTGGCTTCTGCATGGGATCATCATAAGTCAGGGGGTGAATTGACAGCAGCTAACAACATTAATAATTCCAAAAAGGTAGAAACAATGCAAATATCCTTCTGTTGGTGAATGGATAAACAGAACTGTGGGGCACCCATACAACAGAATGCTACTTAGCAACGAAAAGAAACAGATTATTGATACATGCAAGGACACGGATGAATCTCAAATGTATTATGCTAAGTGAAAGCAGACAGATTGGAAAGGCTACAAACTATAAGATTTAATTTATACGACATTCTGGAAAAGGTAGAACTATAGGGACAGATGGGTGGTTGCCATGGACTCAGGGTAGGGTTAGAGGATTGATTACAAAGGGGCTCACTGAAACTTTTTGGAGTGATGGAAATATTCTGTATCTTGACTATAGTGGTGGTTACTTGATTGTATGTATTTGTCAAAATTCATAGAACTGTACAACTGAAAAAGATGAATTTTACTGTACGCAAATTATAAATCGGAATCGACTCGACAGCAACGGGCTTTTGGTTTTGAGAACCTAACTTTAAAAAAAGAGAAAAGAAGAGTGTTTGGGGGGACACTGTGTGCATGGAGAGATTGATTTTATAAAGCTTTTGCTGGAGAATCTTACATATAAATAAATACCAGCAGTTTACACAGGGGATCAGTCAGTTTCACTAAACTGTATCCTTTCCCTGCTTCCACCTTCATTTCCACTAGTGACCTGAGCTCCACCAAGCACGATAATCTTTCCACTCAGGAAGAGCCAAAGTTCCAGAGATGGGAGAAGAGGCGATGGGGTGAAGTCACAGGCCAGCTCTGCGGGCAGCAGAGAGGACTAGGCCAAGACAAGCGGTTTATCCCTAAAGCTACTCAGTCACTCCTCCAGTCTGCTGATTCATGAGCTGTGGTTCCTGTGGGCATGCTTCTTAGCTATTCCTGCCAACGAGGGCAGAAAGATTCTTGGGACTGGGAGGGGATGATAACCAGAGGTCCTGAGCAGGGTGGAGAATTGCAGAGAAATTTCTATTCTAAAACTGCAATCATATCCAAACTCCTCCTCCTTGTCCCATCTTGTGCTGTTCCCAGGATGCCTCTGTCACGCCTCAACTTTGCCCTCACTCCCACAACTTTGTGGAGGTTAGAGGAATTAAGGGGAAGGCTGCCCACCTGCCTGGTTCCTCTTGGAAGGGAAAAAAAAAGGTAGACACTTCACAGAGCATACACTGAGTTTCCAGCATCCTCAGAGGTCCAGATGGTCCAATAGTACTCAACACCCGAAGAACTACTGGTCTCAGCGGGATTCTAACGCTCTCCAGAATGTCCAGTTGGAGCACTTGAGGGTCTTATGTGAGTGAAGATATTCAAATACTGTGTTCTTTAAAGTGAGGTTCACTACTTCTAGGTGCCTTCTCACAGCATTCCATAGATACTTATTTTGCCAACTCTGTGCCAGGCACTGAGTATAGAGTGTCTGAACAAAATAGACATGTCCCTCTCCTCATGGAACCTGAAATCTTCTGTACATCTCTTTCTTTTCCTAGAGACAAGACTTGAGGTTTTCTCATGAATAAAGCAAATGTATGAGCCTCTCCCTTCCTTGGCCTCTCCCATGGGTTCTTGCTGGGTCAGAATGGCTGAGATATGCCAAGCAACCAATGAGGAATGTGTTAAAAATAAGAGGGGTCCTCCCCTTGATAGGAGTGGGAAAAGGGATCCCATTAGTCTCATTCTGCAAGCCTAGATTGCACTCATGCATGGAAGAGTAACAGCTCTTGACCCCACATATGGTGGATTCTATGGAGCCAAAAAGTAATGGTACTAATAGTAGTTGCCATTTACTGAACACTTACTTTGTGCCTCTATCTCATTTAATCGGCATAGTTATAGAAGTATTATTTTCTATACTTTACATATAAGGAAACTGAGGCCCCAAGAGAGTAAGTTGCCCAAGGTCACACAGCCAATAAGAGGCAAAGTCAAGAATCAAACCCACATCCCAATGGCTCTAAACCACACCTGTCCCTTTTCTCAGCTAACAAGCCTTCCTCCCAATTCTCTCTAGCCCCTGAGGGTTCCTGCAGAGGGCTTTGGTTGGAGAGTTTCCAGGATATAAACTCAGGAGAAAAAATCAACCTCAGCTCAGCACTAGCCAATTCAGATGGTGATAGCAAACAAAATTTGTTATCCTTCAGGATTCGGTTTAGAATAAAGATCTAAATATGGGGAAGCCACAAAATCCAATACTTCTTGGGAGAACTCAATTGAATCCAAAACTCAATTCTACTTTCAAGCAACCTCCCGTCTCCCCATACCAGACTCTCCTACACTGGGACAGCCTTTCTATGCCACTCCCCCTACCCCTTCTGTGTCCTTTCATCAACACAATTCTCTTACTCTCACCCCCACCAGCTGCTTCCCAGGGACCTGCCATCCTACTACCAGCACTGGGGTTGTTGTTGTTGGGTGCCATCGAGTCAACTTCAACTCAAAGCAACTCCATGTGACAGAGTTAGAACTGCCCAACAGGGTTTTCTAGATAGTAATCTTTATGGAGCAGGTCTTTCTCTCACAGAGAGGCTGGGTGGGTTCAAACCACCAACCATGAACCTTCCAGTTAGCAGCAGAGTTCTTAACTGGTGCACCACCAGGGCTCCTAACACTGGATGGAGAATGTAAGTATAATACCAACTGCTTTTACTGGGGGATCTTTCACTCAGGGGTCTGACTCTAGAGCCCTTGCTGTTAAACACTACTCTACCCTGCCTTTCAGAGGGAGTCTGGGGCTAGCTCTGCACAGCCCATCACCACTGCCGAGAATCGCCCTAATCACACCAACAAATCTGTGAACACATCTCCTAAAGGACTTCTCATGCAAGGAACTGCAACCAAACTTAGGTATGTCAATGCAGTGAAATCTTAATGGGCCATTACAACTGTGTGAACTACATCAACACAAGATATATTGGGGATGGGAGCTTGGGAGAGACAGCAAAATAACGTATCTTCACTAACATTGAGCTAAGCACCAGGCTAGGCACTATCTTATGTTCTCTCATTACTTCTTAAACTATAGGAAAACATCATAATTATAAACAAAAAGTGAATTTACAATGCTGGGGATGTAAAAACAAAACAAAACAAATGAAAGCAAAAAATGTTTCAAGTTCATGGAAGCAGTAGGAGATAGCTGAGTTGCCCTCATAGATTTCTCCATTCGAATCAACAGCGCAGCATCGAACCCAACGTGCTAACATCTCTGGGGCAGAATGCTGGTGATTCATATTTCTGTGTGACAGTCATCAGGCTACTCATGCAGAATGAAGACATCAGCTGACCTGTGTTAGTCTTTATCACCTAGGAAGTTTCAGTAATGACAACCTAAACAGCCCCCTATACATCAGCGGTTAAGAGATCGGCCGCTAACCAAAAGGCTGGCAGTTCAACTCCACCAGCCCCTCCTTGGATATCCTATGGGGCAATTCTACTCTGTCCTATAAGGTCGCTATGAGTCGGAATCAACTCGACAGCAAAGGGTTTTGGTTTTTTACACATCAACATTAAGATATTGTCGCTCTGTGCAGTATGATCTTTTTACATACATTGTCTATATATACATAGAAGAATCTGGAAGGCATTCACCAAAGTATTTTTGATCTTTGAAATGGACTTATCGATAATTCTTACTTTTTTTTAATCTCTCTTTTACACGGTCTAATAGAAACATGGTCTAAACACTTAGGTTTTACGAGTGTTACTGTTTTCATTAAAACTATATGTATGCACGCTCGTGTGTCCTCTGAGGAAGGCTTGATCCCAGCGGTCCCAGAGCAAGAGCTCTTCCGGGAAGATCACCAGGGCTCCAGAAGGACCAAGGGCAGTACCCCAGGGCTGTGCCTTGCTCTGCCCCTTCACCGCCCTCCCCAGCATCAAAGCGACAGAATGTCCACTGCTCTGGAAGCTGACGATTCGCGCGCAGCAGCAGGAGAGGCAAAGCCAGGGATCCCAGCCAGCCCCAGGGCCCCTTGGCATGACTCCTCGCATACAGTAAAGATTTTTCGGGTCCGGGGTCTGTCACAAAAGCAGAGGCACCGCTAGGGACACTGTAGGGGGCAGCGCCCTTATCCTGCTTCAAAACGCTCCCACGGGGAGCCACCAAGTCAGAAAAACTTAGGAGAAAGTGTAGCACAAGGAGAAAGAGGAATGTCAAATAACTGGCGAACCCGCGCGTGCATTCTCACCCGAAAAGCTACAAGCACATCCCTCTGCCAACGCGCGGGATAGCCCCAGAAAGCCCACTTCGCCTCGGCTCCCAGGCCGGGCCGGTCTTCCCTAGCACGGCGGGGACCACCCGGGATGCGCACAGCGGGCACTCAGCGCGGGGCTCAGAGCCGAGTCTGCCCCAGCGAGGCGCCCAACCTGGCCACCGGCTCCAGCGTCCCAGAAGGCCCGCCCCCTGGCACCGGGGGCCTGTCGTCCCTGCCCCCGCGGGCCCGGGAAGGTCCCCAGGCCCGGGCTCCGATGGCCCCGGCCGGGGCCCATGCACTCCGAGAGCAGCCGCGCGAGCCCCGCCTGCCCAGGTCTCCTGGCTCCACGTCTGCAGACTCGGCTGTGGCGGAGGGGGCGCGGAGCCTCACTCACCTCCGACGCCGACGCCCGCCAGCGCCCCCAGCGCCAGCAGAGCTGCCCAGAGCGGCCGGGCCGGC
>NW_004443964.1:19465729-19561433 GCF_000243295.1 Trichechus manatus latirostris
ACAGCGAGCAGCGGCGCCCGCGGCCGCTTTTCCCGCAGCCCGAGGGGAGGGGACGCGGTGGGTGGGACGACGGGGCGGGCCGCGGCTTTGCGCTTCCTGCCGCGGGCCTTTTTCTGGACCCTGCGCGGGAAGAGAGGCTGTGGGAAACCGCGGCTCGTATCTTGCAGCTCGCCTCTGCCCACAAGGATCCGCCGACCGGCCGGCCAGCAAGCGGAGGCCAGAGCCAGAAAGGGTCGTGGGAGCCCTTCCTGGTCCGAAGGTCCGCGCCCTGGCACTTGGCACGCTCCGAAAGTCCAGGAGTTTGTGGCCCCTCTCCTGACCCTCCGGAGGCATCCTCAAGGATTTCTCTTTCGCCTTAACTCCTGGGGTACTTTCCATCGGTACCAGGAGTTTCTTTCATTCACTCTTTCATTCATTTAATTGGCAAATATCTGTTGAATGTCTACTCTATGCAGCCTACCCATTTAGTCCTTTATTATCCACTTATGTCTTCTTAAAAGGAGCCCCGGTGCCGCAGTGGTTAAGCGCTGGGCTGCTAACTGAAAGGTCAGCCGGAACCCACCAGCCGCTCAATTGCTTCCTTAAAGATTACCTATGAGGCAGTTGTACTCTGTCCCATAGGATCATTATGAGTCGGAATCAACTCGAGGACAACGGGCTGAATGTTTTCTTGGATTAGTTTTGTTTCCGTAGACTGTAAGCTTCTTGAGGACAAGACCACACCCCAAGCTTGTGTAAGCAGTGATAGATCTAGAAAGGGCCTCTCTGCACAAATACTGTACGCTTGCGTATAGCAGGTGCCTGATTACCGTTTCAGGACACAGTCAGTGCACTGCCTCCAAACTCAAACTCACAGGTTTGAGAGCCTCATTGTATTTTCCTCACAGGCCTCCTGCCCACTACTCCGTAGACTCCTTCCTCTCGTCCCCTGGGTCTTCCCCAGAAAAAAAACCTCTGGAGGCTCAGAGCAGCACCGCTAGGGCTGTGAGCAAGAGAGGGGCCTCCCAGGGAGTGACTGGGAGCCGGGCAAGCTGCTGAAATGGGTGGTTCTGACGGTATGAGAACAAAGCCTGAGGGGCCGATGAGAGTGGGACAGAAAGTCTCTCGAGCTCCTGAGCCTCCCTAAGTTCTCTCAGGCTGCGGGCCCTCTCCCTAGATGCACAAGATCCCTTGACAACTGGCCCTGACTCATTTCTGCAGCCTTATCTCCCACAGCAGATCTAGAACATACTTATCATTCCCAAGTGCTATGCTTTCTGACTGATCTTCCTTCCTTTTTCCACCTGGAAAATTCCATCTAGCTTTCAAGACATTTCAGATATTATCTCTTCCTTGTAATCTTGTCCCATCACCCCCCACCCCTCCAGCCCCACCCTCTGCACTACCTCCCATAGCACTAAGATGCACCTTAATAGCAGCACACATAAGCAAAAGTGTCACTGGCCATTTGGGAGGGAATAGAGGCCCAGGTGGTTAAGAGCTCGGCAGCTAACCAAAAGGTCGGCAGTTCAAATCCACCAGCTGCTCCTTCGAAACCCTATGGGCAGTTCTACTCTGTCCTATAGGGTCACAATAAGTCAGAATTGACTCGAAGGCAACCGGTTTGGTTGGGTTGGGTTGGCTTGGTTAGAGGCCCCGGTAGCTGGGCTCCCTGACCTGGACTTTGAGACTCCAGCTCCATCTACCACCCCGGGTTACTGAGAACCCCTAGGCCAGAAGTCACTTCAACAGTGTTGGGAGTGTGGAAGCTAGAGATAGCTTGCAGCATCTGGAGAAATCTTAACAATGTGCAAATCTTTTTAAATCATTCTTTTGACATTTTATATCCTTTAAAATATCATTGTCCTGAAGCAAAATCCAGGTCAGCTTCCTGGTTACATCTCTGCCTAGCAGGTTGTATTGTAATTTGCTATTATTTATTTTAAATTGAGGTTAATTTTACATACAGTGAGAGGCACGAGCGGTATCTCGCCATAGGACATTTTATCACCCCAGAAAGTTCCCTTGAGTCCTCTTCCAGTCAATCTCCACCTCCATAGGCAATCACCGTTCCGATTTCCATCACCACAGATTAGTTTTGCCTGGTTTTGAACCACACATAAAATGGAATCATACACTATGGACTCTTTTGCGTCTGGTTTCTTTTGCTCAACAAAATGGTTTTGAGATTCACCATGTTGTTGCATTTGTCAGTGACTCATTCCTTTTTTGTTGTTACTGCGGTAAATATACGTATATGTAATAAAACATTAGCCATTTCAACAAATAGTATCCTTTTTCTTGCTGACATGCTCCCATTATTTGTTGAGCACTTTCTTACTTTCTGGCACAATAAGATGTTCCAGGCTCATCTTGCACTTTCCCCTTGGCATCAGCCATTTTTTTGCTAAACACTGGTTCCTTTTAGTGGACAGCAGTATTTAGAAACCAAGATATGAAGTTATTACTACTGAGGTGTGTAATAAAGAATCTGACTCCATTTTTTGATGTTTAACTGCTGACATCTTTTACGCCTCACCTCTCTCTCCTCTTCTGCCCCACACCTCGGCAAGCCGAAAGGAAAGCCCAAGCGCTCCCTCCTTTGGCATTGACAGGAAGTCCAAACCATGTGTGGGAACCCTTAGCCTAGTCCCAACTCCTAACCACCATAAAAACCCCAAGCTAGTTTCCTTTCCTTGCTCTCTCAAGCCATTTTCAGACCTCCTTGGGAATCACCCTACTGTCCCCCAGAAAGCCTCATTATGTTAGTACTAAACCTTTGCATAGCCTCTTGGTGTGGAGTCATCAGTCTTGACGTTTGAACCACATTTTGGATTAAGGTTCATTATGCTTCTGCAGGATGGCTACACAGGGTGTCATTGATTATAGAGCCTCTTAGTAGACAGAGCTGGGGGGAGATGGGAATACACACACACACACACACACACATTCATCATCTATATTTATTTCGATAGTTGTATATTAATACAGTGGTTAAGGTGCAGCTCTTAACCACTGTGCCACTAGGGCTCCTGTATGTACATATATATATATGTATGTGTGTGTGTGTGTGTGCGTGTGTGTGTGTGTGTAGCCCAGGCCCTAGCAAACATGCCAGCAAGTTCCCCACTCTGCTCCCAGCCTCAGCAACTGTATTAGTTTCCTATGGTTGCCATAGCAAAGTACAACAAATTGGGTGGCTTATAAGAACAGCAATTTATTTTCTTACAGTCCTGAAGGCTATGAGTCAGAGATCAGGGTGACAACTGGGCCATGATCTCCCTAGAGGCTCTAAGGGAAAAGCCTTTCTTGTCTCTCCCAGCTTCTGGTAGCTGCAGGCTTTCCTTGGCTTGCAGCTGTAGCATAACTCCACTGTCACGTTGCTGCCTTCCCTCTATATGCCTCTGTGTTTCTTCTCTTTTATAGGATGCACCCCACTGCAGTATGACCTCGTGTTAACTGGTAACATCTTCAAAGATCCTAACTCCAAACAAGGTCACAATCACAGGTACCAGGGGTTAGGAGTTCCTGCTGAACTCCCAGCCCTAGGGATGGGAAAGGAGCTAGTCCATTTACATTTAGTGTAATAATTGATAATGGAGCCCTGATGGTGCAGTGGTTAAGTGCTCAGCTGCTAACTGAAAGGTCAGTGGTTCGAACCCACCAGCTACTCAGTGGGAGAATGATGTGACAGTCTGCTTCCATAAAGATTACAGCCTTGAAAACCCTATGGGGCAGGTCTACTCTATCCTATGGGGTCACTATGAGTTGGAAGCAACTCAATAGCAGTCGGTTTGGTTTTTTTTCATACTGGCTTTTTAGCTGTACTTCTTCTTTGTGGTGTGTGTTGTGTGTTTGTGTATGCGTGTGTATGGTTTCTCTAGGGATTAAAATACACATCCTTGATTTATCATAATACTCTTTTTAGAATTAGTATTGTATCACTTCATGTAAAATGTAAGAACCTTAACAACAGAATAAGTCCATTGACAAAATCCTATCCTCTATGCTAGTATTGTCTGATATCTTACTACTAAATGCATTACAAACCCTACAATATAACATTTTTATTTTTGCTTTAAACAATTGCCTCCTAAAGAAGTTAAATAAGGGGATAAAAAGATAGCCTTTTAAATTTATCCTATTTACTATTTCTGCAGCTGCTGTTCTGAGATTCCATCTGGTATCATTTTCCTATAGCCTGAAGAACTTCTTTAACAATTCTTGTAATGAAATTCTACTGGCAACAAGTACGCTTAGCTTTCATTTTTGCTTCACCCTCATTTTTTATAGTATATCTTAGGTATCAGTTTCTAGGTTGACAAGGTTTTTTCTTTCAGTACTTTAAAGATGTTATTCTACTGTTTTCTGGTATCCATTGTTTTTGAGAAAATCAGTCATCATTTATATTCTTGTTTCCTGTCTTTTCTCGCTGACTTTTTTTTACTTTTAATTTTGAAATAATCTTACAGAAAAGTTACAAAATACTAAAGAAAGTTCCCTTATACCACTCATTCAGCTTCCCCTAACGTTAACATTTTATATTGATATATCATATGAAAGCTTTTTGGAATGTGAAAAGCACAGAGGAATATGTTCTCATTATTATTGTTATTTGTAGAGAGATTGTAGATCCTTTAGTGCAAACTCATTCCTCTAGTTAAGGAGACTAAGTATGGGGTAGCATATTGATTCAGAATCTTCTCCTCCTGCACATTTGGCAGAGGCTCTTCTTTTGTCCATTGAGACAGAGGAGATGATCCAGCTGCTCCTTTGGCTTTAAGGAGAATGAGCTTTTCAGATTCCACACTGGTTAAAAATGGTATAGTTTGGCATTTCTGGGCTCTGGGGAGCTTTCTAAGAAAGTACCTCTAGGTCTTTTTTTTATCAAGGTAGTTGTGGAAAGAAGAGCTCAGCCTTGGCATTCAGCATTTATTCACCCACATGTATTAGGCACATACAGTTATGCCAGGAACTTCTTAGGACACTGGGATACAGGGGTGGATGACGTCAGGCCCTCCCCTCCCAGAGCTTGAGCCTGAGGCAATCGCTTCTGTCTCTAAAGTGCAACTCCTCCCTCATCCCCACGGGAGCCCGCCCTTCCTCTGCTGAGAAAGAAAAGTGAGATTCCCAATGACTTCCCATCCCAGCTCAGCCTACAAGGTACCACCTGGCCAAGCCTGGATTCAAGCTCTGCACACAGAGAGGTCATCATTTGATCACTCATGCCCCATCTCAGGCCAATCTAGACTCCTTCTCCATCCAACCCCCAACCAACAGGTGCTGCCACATTCTGACAATGGGGCAGCTTCTTGGCTTCTGGCCTCAGATTACTGTTCTAGTATATTCCAAATCCCCAGTCACCCTGCTTGGGGCCCTGTTGCAGAGAATCCAGACTTGTAGCTGTGCTCCTGACACGTATTTCAGATCTCTCAGGCACTCCTTACTCACCTTCTTAAGAGGCAGAGTAGTGTAAGGATTGCCTGCATAATAGTTAGGTGGCCAGGATTTGAATCCTGACCTCCCACTTGCTAGCTGAGTGACTCTAACTAAGCAAGTTACTTAACTTCCTAGGCCTCAGTTTCCCCATTTGAAAAATGAGGATAAGATGGAAAAAAAATTCCTGTAAGCCACTTAGCACAGTGACTAGCATATCATAAGTATTCAGTAAATGTGAGCTACTTCTTTTTCTTTGAGATCACTTCATCTTTCCTTAGGATTCCCAGCCTGTCCCCAAATTCTGCCTCCAAGTCAGGATACCAGCTGCTTCAGTGTTGCTCCCTGTCACTAATCCCCTGATCGATGTTGGCTGAATTGAGGCAGAAGGATGTTATAAATTAGGGGCAGTGTCCCTGGTGTTCAAACTGACCATCCTCTGACAGCTCCTGGGTCAGGCCTCCTGGCTCCTAACCAACCCATGGGTTGATCTAGTGGCTAATTCTTGGGCTTACTTAGTGCTGCTAGGACAAGTGGCAGCTTATCCCAAGCTCACGGTCCCTTCTGCTTGCCAATACCTAAAGCATCCAAGGCACTTACACCTTCTGAGCCCAGGGACAGGGTTTCTTTACCTGAGGTCCTTGGATGAGTTTCAGGGGATCTGTGAACCCCCTATTATATGCAAAAATTTGTGTAATGTACATTTTTCTAGGGACTCAATCCTTAGCTTCTCAAATGTGTCTGTGATCCCAAATGTTAAGAACTACTACTATAGGGGAATCCTAGCATCTAGATACTCATGAGGCTGATAGGCCACTGAGGACTCAGGGTAGGCCTCACTGTAGCCAGTGTCCACAGTATTCTCTATTTCCTCCAAGCTACCACCATGCCAGCTTCTCTGCAGAAGCAAGACCTAGTCAGTAGGCTCCCTAAATCTTTCTGAATCCAATCCAGTCCCCCACACTTCTACTCAACTGAGAGGGTCATCTCTACAGGTTTCCTCCAGCCAAGGAGTGACCTCTCTTTCCCCTGCACCTCGTCTTCTCTAACCCTGATAACCTGCTGGCCAGGGCCTTCTCTCCAGAGTATGGTTTTCTTCCAAGGGAGGGAACTAGAATTTGAGAGCACCTACTATATACCACCTTCTTTATAAATACTGATTGTCCCCTCCCTTAATCCTTAGAATAACTCATTTTACAGAGGCAGAAACTGAATCTTGGAGGGGGAAAGGGACTATTAGTATTATTAGCTGCCATTTATTTTGCAGTTATTATGTATAAGATACTATGCTAAGAATTTTTTCATACCTCATTTTATTTAGCCAGCACAAGGTTGGCATGGAATCTTGAATTTACAAATGAAAAAAATGAAGGCTCGGAGAGATGGGATAATTAGCCATGAGCACATAGGTAGCAAATGGCTAAGCTGGGATTCAAAAGTAGGTTTGGTCTGACTCCAATGCTGAGCTTATATAACCCGTTGTCTCACCTACTGTAACTGTGGGTATAGGATGCCAGACACACCCCAAATGTTTCAAGTGGGCATTGCTGTGTTAATGCATAAAACACTCTGGGATTTCCCATTTTTTTAGATAAGATTAGGAAATCCATAAAGAGGGAGCTATTCCTAGTATCCTTGTACCTCAGGCCAAGTCCAGGAATTCTGTGCCAGTAGCCCAGGAAGACACCCAAAGCTGGGTCAGTTCTGCCTGCCTCCCTTCCCCCTAGGCTGCTCTGTTTTCAGGTACTGACTACTTCCTGTCTAGAGTAGTATTACAAAAAGTTACCAGCCATGCCCAGCTGAATCCTGAGATATGACAGCCACATGGGAAAAACCTGGGCATTAGCCCAAGGACTGGTCTAAACAACGGGCCCCTGGGTTTCAGGTTTTCCCTGGTATGATGACAAAATCTCAGGAAATAGAGTGGGATGACTATGAGCTGGGAGCATGATCAGCAGTATGCTTCACTTCCCCATGACTCTGGCTGTTTCCAACCCAATAAGACCTGCAGTCCTCAGCCCTGATCTGGAAATCACAAGCCTGAGGAAGTAGTGGAAGGGGTGAGCCTATACCTCCTTCACTGTGACCAGGACCCCTGGCAGGAGAGCAGTCTCTGCTTCTCTGGCCCTCCCTCTTCCCTTCCTCCTCTCCTTTCCTCTCCCTTCATTCTCGTCATAGGGGCTCACACACCTAAACTACCCCAAGGGCTGTGTTCCTAGCAAGACTTTATCTGTCTTCCTCACCCTTTTATTTGATCCTTCCCTAGGAACTTTGTACTCTCATATTCATCTCCTAAATGCTCAGGGGATTTTATATGTGGTAAAACCTTCAGACTGGGACCTTCCCTATTAATGAATGTCCCATTTTCAAGAACTTTCCTTTCCCAGATGGCAGAATGAACTTGTTTCCTGTTACCCGAATAGGGTCCGTGCCCTGGAGCAATCGAGCCAATGAAACACACTCCAAGTCAGAAAGAGTGAGAAAGTTTTAATTTAGGAAGTGTGCACCACCAAGGACCCAGCAGCAACTCAGGCTGTCCTTAGGTAGTCCCAAAAGGCATTTTTACATTAGAGCTTATATATGATTTTTACAAAGGTTAGAAGTGTTGTTATTCCCTCCAAGATAATTACAAGAGACTCTTTACCATATTAAAGAGATAGGGAACCAGACATTTCCTTATCAAGCTAAAGATATACACCTCTGACATGTGGGCTCTAGTCTTCCTGTGGGGGATCCTAAGTCATAAAACAAAGTCATTAACAAAGGTATGCACAAAACAAGCCATTAAGGAAGGGATGCGAAAAGGGAGAAGTCAAAGAAAAAAGAAAATACTTAATAGGTTCATTATGGCATTACTTATGTCAAGCCCTCAGTTGCCCATTCTGAAAAGGAGAAAACATGCTGGGGAGTATTAAGGTCACATTTCCTACTCACTCAGAACTCTATTAAGCAATCCACTGAGTAAGATTTAAGCTAAGACAAGAGAGTGGTGATGACTTCATAGTATGTGCCAGGCACTGTACTAAATGTTTTATACATATTACCTCATAAAATCCTTACAACATCCCTCCATGAGATGAATATTGGGTTTTTTAATTTTGTTTTGTTTTTTTTGGTGAAAATATACACAACAAAACAGACACCCATTCAACAATTTTCACATGTTCAGTTCATTGACAATGGTTGCATACTTCACATTGTGTCACCATTCTCCCTAGCCCTGCCCATATTGTTTCACCATCGTTAACTTAGACTCTCTGCCCTTTAAAGTTCTCATCTGTGTTTTAGAGTTACTGTTGTCCATTTAATCTCATATAGATACTTCCTTGAAAGAGCACAATGCTGAAGGTGAACTGTCTTTATTAAATGAGTTAAATGGTTTAAAGATGAGATGGATATTGTTTTTACGCCTATTTTACAGATGAAGAAACTGAGGAGAGTCACTTGCTCAAGGTCATTCAGATGGTCAACTGGAGACCTCTGTTCCAAACACTGGCAGTCTGGCTTTGGAGCCCAAATACTTAACAACCAAGTCATACCCAGGAGTCTTCAATGCCTACCTCCCAAATAATAATCAACATTTGGGGCCCTGTGGCAGGCGATCATGGGTGCTCTTTGTGGTAGGGGGGCAGAACTCTTAAAGTTCCTCAAGAAATCATTGTAGTATGGCAGAGGATGCGGGAGAAGCACATGATAGAACTGCCAAAGTTACATAACATCAGTTATATATGTGCCTTAGTCATCTAGTGCCGCCATAACAGAAATACCACAAGTGGACGGCTTTAACAAAGAGAAATTTGTTCTCTCACAGTCTGGAGGCTAGAAGTCTGAATTCAGGGTGCCAGCTCCAAGGGAAGGCTTTCCCTCTCTGTCAGCTCTAGGGGAAGGTCCTTGTCATCAATCTTCCCCAGTCAAGGAGCTTCTCAGTGCAGGGACTCTGGGTCCAAAGGATGCGCTCTTCTCCCCTGGCTCTTGTTACTTGGTGATATGGGTTCCCATGTCTCTCTACTTGCTTCTCTCTTTTATATCTCAAAAGAGATTGGCTTAAAACACAAACCAATCTTGTACATTGAGTCTTGCCTCATTAATATAACTGCCACTAATCCCATCTCATTAACATCCTAGAGATAGGATTTACAACATATGGGAAAATCACATCAGATGACAAAATGGTAGACAATCAGACAATAGTGGTAATTATGGCACAGCCAAGTTGACAGATACTTTTGGGGGACATAATTCAATCCATGATAATAGGTTAGAAGACGTGTAAGTACCAGCCCTATTTACCTGTGACAAATTATTTTAAAATTTTTCAACAAGGCAGAAAAAAAAAATAAAAATATGACAGCAATTTTGCAGGAAGACTACTTCTGCCAAGTCCAAATACCCTGTGCTCCACTCCACAGAAAAAAGAAATTTAGTAAGACATACACGTAAGCTTCAAACAAGGAGCTCTGGTGGCACTGTGGTTAAATGCTCAAAAAGTCAGTGGTTCAGGAGAAAGATGTGGCAATCTGCTTCTATAAAGATTATGGCCTAGGAAACTCAATGGGGCCGTTCTACTCTATCCTATAGGGTTGCTATGAGCTGACTCAACAGCAACAGGTTAAACTTCAGATCATAGTACACAAGGCTCAGGCTGCTTATGTACAACTAAACACCTCTTGGGATTTGGTTCCTCGGTATGGAGGTTTAGGGTCATGGATTCATGGGAAATCCCAGTTAATTGGCCTAATAATGTGTTTAGTGCCTCTGTTCTACCTCCTAGTTCACTGTGTAGTGCATGAGGTCTTAAAAGCTTGTAAGAGGTCATCCAAGCACAACAACTGGTCTCTTCACCTGAGCAACAGAGGAAGAAGGAGAGTCAGAAATAGGAGGAGGAAATGGAATGTGCAGCTAATTGCCTCCATAAACAACTGCCACCTTTGCCATCCATGAGATTGGAAGAACTAGATGGTGTGTGGCTACCATTACTGAACATTTTGATCAAAGATTCTACAGAAGAATTCTAATCAAAAGGGGGAAAAATGCAGAACAGAATTTCGAATTCTCATGGACTCCAGATTTTCTGGAGCCATGGAGGCAGGATAAACCCTCAAAACTATTACCCTGAGATAATCTTTATACCTTAAATCAAAAATATCCCCTGAACAAATCAAAACTACAATGAGATACCATCTCACCCCGACATTACTGGCATGAATCAAAAAAACAGAAAGTAACAAATGTTGGAGAGGTTGCAGGGAGATTGGAACTCCTGTACGCTGATGGAAATGTAAAATGATACAACCACTATGGAAAACTATGTGGTACCTCCTTACAAAGCAAGAAATGGAAATACCACGTTGTTGTTGTTGTTAGGTGCCGTCAAGTCGGTTTTGACTCATAGCGACCCTACGCACCACAGAACGAAACACTGCCCGGTCCTGCGCCATGCTCACAATCGTTGTTATGCCTGAGCCCATTGTTGCAGCCACTGTGTCAGTTCGTCTCGTTGAGGGTCTTCCTGTTTTTCGCTGACCCTATACTTTACCAAGCATAATGTCCTTCTCCAGGGACTGATCCCTCCTGACAACATGTCCAAAGTATGTAAGACGTAGTCTTACCATCCTTCCTTCTAAGGAGCAATACCATAGGATCCAGCAATCCCATTCCTAGGAATATATTTTAGAAAAATAAGAGCCATCACACGAATAGACATATGCACACCCATGTTCACTGCAAAATTATTTACAATAACAAAAAGATGGAAACAACCTAAGTGCCCATCAACAGATGAATGGATAAACAAACTATGGTACATACATACAATGGAATACTATGCAACAATAAAGAACAATGAGGAATCCAAGAAACATCTCACAACAGGCATGAATCTGGAGGGCATTAGGCTGAGTGAAGTAAGTCAATCACAAAAAGACAAATATTGTATGAGGCCACTACTATAAAAACTCAAGAAAAGGTTTACACACAGAAAAAACAATCTTTAATGGTTACAAGGGAGAGTAGACAAGTGTTAACTTTGTTGAAGGGAAAGACAACACACAATATAGGGGGAGTCAGCACAACTTGACCAAGGCAAAGTCATAAAAGCTTCCTAGACACATCCAAACACCTTGAGATACCGAGTTACTGGGGCTGAGGGCTGGGGACCATAGTCTCAGGGGATATCTAGTCAATTGGCATAACATAGTTCATAAAGAAAGTGTTCTACATCCTACTTTGGCGAGTAGCATCTGGGGTCTTAAAAGCTTGCAAGCAGCCAGCTGAGGCACATCTATTGGTCCCATTCTGCGCAGAGAAAAGGGGAATGAAGAAAACCAAAGACACAAGGAAAATATTTGTCCAAAGGACTAATGGACCACATGAACCACAGCCTCTACCAGCCTGAGCCCAGAAGAACTAGATGGTGCCCCGCTATCACCACCAACCACTCTGACAAGGGTCACAATCGAGTGTCCCAGACAGAGCAGGAGAAAAATGTAGAACAAAATGCAAATTCACAAAAAAAAGACCAGACTTACTGGTCTGACATAGACTGGAGGAACCCTGAAGACTATGGCCCCAGACACCTTGCTAACTCAGAACTGAAGCCACACCCAAAGTCCACCTTTTAGTCAAAGATAAGACAGCCTATAAAACAAACAATAACACACGTGAGGAATGTACTTCTTAGTTCAATCAAGTATAGGAGACAAAATGGGCAACACCTGCCCAAAAGCAAAGACGAGAAGGCAGGAAGAGACAGGAAAACTGGACAAATGGGCACGGGGAGCCTGGGCTAGAAAGGGGGAGAGTACTGACACATTGCAGGGATTGCACTAATGTCACAAAACAATTTGTGTATAAATTTTTGAATGAGAAACTAATATGTGCTGTAAACTTTCACCTAAAACACAATAAAATTAAAATAGATAAATAAAATATCCCCTTAAGTCTTCTTAAAATCAAACAATAGTTTAGCTTAACAAAGAATCTCTGCCTTGAACCCTGTGCTGTTTAAAGATCCATCTATATGGGATCAAACTGACAACAGCAACTGGAAAGATTAGATAGGAACCTTAGGGGGCAGTGAGCTTATGTTAACTGGGGAGGAACAACTCAGAAAAGGAGGGTGAGAATGGTTGCACAACTCGAAGAATGTAATCAGTGTCACTGAAGTGTACATGTAGAAACTTGAATTGGTGTATGTTTTGGCTGTGTATATTCTCAACAACAACAATAACAAATCAATTATATTTTAAAAAATCATATCACACAGGTGACTCACTGCCTCGCCTCTCTACCCTCCTCCATACCCTCTCCCTGCTCCGTCTCTCTCCCCACAACCCACAAGATTCATCTCAACCAGATGCCACAGGTGCCACAAAGAAAAGACCAGAGGGACGAGGTCACCAGGAAACTGTTCCTTAATTTCACCTTCCTAACCGGAACCCAAAACAGCATTCCTCATTTCTTTCGGGGCCTGCTTTCACAATGACTAGAACTCTCTAGAAAGTGAGGCTGACTTACCTCTAGTCTCTGGCCACTTCCTGACTCAAATTATCTTGGTCTTTATGCCTTAGCTTTGTGACAGGCTTGTCTGATTTTAAAAAAAAAAAAAAAAAAAAACTTGCTGGCAGTTTTGTAAGGAGCCCTGGTGGTGAAGCGGTTAAAGCATTCAGCTGCTAACTTAAAGGTCAGAGGTTCGAACCCACCAGCCACTCCGCAGGAGAAAGATGTGGCAATCTGCTTCCGTAAAGATTTGCAGCCTTGGAAACCCTATGGGGCAGCTCTCCTCTATCCGATACGGTTGCTATGAGTTGGAATCCACTCGACAGCAATGGGTGTAGGGTGGGAAGTTTTGTACCAAGAGAGCTGGGTTCTTTGCTCTCTCCTTCCTTGTCATTCTATCAGCAGGTTATTGGGTGGCCAGAATGATATTATACACGGCAGCCAAATAAAGGTAAGCATTGAGGGGAGGGGAGAAAAAGAAATCATACTCTTTAGAGCTGCAAGGAACTTCTGGAATATCCTTCAATTCCTTTACTTCAAAAGGAAACTGAAACCCCTAATGAGAAAGTGACTTGATAAGGTGACAGACAAGCTTGGCCGGTGGCAAGGAAGGACCAGGCAGTTTTGTAGGGGCAGGGAAGGGCCAAGGAGGTCAAAGGGCTATGATATAGTGCGCTTAAGAACACAAGCTTGGGGCATTGGTGGTTCACTGGTAGAAACCTTGCCTTCCTTGAGAGAGACCCAGGTTCAATTCCCGACCAATGCACCTCATGCACAGCCACCAGCCACCTGTTTGTCAGTAGAGGCTTGCATGTTGCTTTGATGCTAAACAGGTTTCAATGGAGCTTCCAGACAAAAAAAAAGGAAGAAAGGTCTGACCATCTACTTCCAAACATCAGCCAATGAAAACCCTATGGATCACAACGGTCCAATCCCTAACCAATCCTGGGGATGGTGCAGGACTGGGCAACATTTCCTTCTGTTGTGCATGGGGTCATCATGGGTTGGAGGCCAACTAACTGGACAGCGGCGGCTAACGACGCCAAGAACACAGGCTTAGGCAGAAGGAGCATTCGTCTCGTTCCTGAAGCTTCCACTTACTTGTGAAGTGAAACTTCACATCTATAAGCCTCGGTATTTTTCAGTTTTAAAATAGGGATAATCACACCTACTCCAGGTGGAGTCACTGGGAAGAATAAATAGGCAATGCACACAAAGCACTTGGAACAGCATTAACACCAAGTAAGTATGCAGTAAAGAGAAGTTGCTATTATTATGAGCATTATTTCTCTCTTCATTTTTTTCCCAGGTATTGCTATTATTTTTGAGCCTTCCAAAAGAATAATAGTTCTCTCGTTTTCCTTTTTTTGCTAAGGCTACTCCTCCCCCGCCTAGACTGCCCTTCTCCCCTATAGAACCAATGCTTGGGTCCTGACTATGTTACAGACACTATGTTCAAGTACTTTACATGTATTAGCTCATTTAATCCTCATAATAACCTAATGAGGTCATTCTACAATTATCTCCATTTTATAAATTAGAAAGTTGAGGCTTGAAGAGGTTGACAAATTTGCCCAAGGTCACACAGCTATGAGTTGTGGGCACATTCTGACTCTCCTGCTTCTATGAGTGTATCTAAATCAAGCCCAGCTTTCAGGGTGCAGTTTGAATGCCACCTCCTCCTCCAAGAAGGCTTCTCTGATCTCCTAACTGAAAATAATCCTGCCTCTCTCTTTAAAATTCCCCCACTTCTTCGTTAGTATCTGTCTTACAGCACCTGCCTCTACTTGGTATTTTTTAATTTGTGCACAATACATATCTTACTTCCCTATCAGACTTAATACTCCTTGAAGGCAAACACCAGGTCCTATTCAAATTTATAAGCCCCAACAGCCTGGCAAAATGCCAACTGCTGTTATAATAAACTAGACACTTGTTTGCAAAATAACACGAAGACTAAATTCTAAATGAAAACAAAAACTTGCAGTATTAGCTCTAAAATGCATTAAGTAAATAATTATGAAACTAACTACGCAAGAGCTCTCTCCACATTCCAACTGGCAATGCAACCAAGATTTTTAATGCTGGGTCTTTGTTTGACCACTGGCTTTTCCTTAAAATGTAGTACAGAGTCTGGGGTCTTAAAAACTTGCGAGTGGTGAACTCAGATACATCTGTTGGTCCCATCTTGTCCAGAGCAAAGGGGAATGAAGAAAACCAAAGATACAAGGAAAATCCAAAGGACTAATGGACCACATGAACCACAGCCTCCACCAGCCTGAGCCCAGAAGAACTACACGGTGCCCCGCTACCACCACATTCCGCTCTGACAGCGGTCACAATACAGGGTGCTGGACAGAGTGGGAGAAAAATGTAGAATAAAACGCAAATCCATTAAAAAAAAAAAAAAAAAAAGACCAGACTTACTGGTCTGACAAAGACTGGAGGAACCCCCAAGACTATGGCCCCCGGACACCCTGCTAACTCAGAACTGAAGCCACTCCCAAAATCCACCTTTCAGCCAAAGATTAGACAGGCCTATAAACATACAATAACACACGTGAGGAATGTGCTTCTTAGTTCAATCAAGTATACAAGACCAAATAGACAATATCTGCTCAAAAGCAAAGACAAGAAGGTAAGAAGGGACAAGAAAACTGGACGAATGGACAAGGGGAACCCGGGGTGGATAGGGGGAGAGTGCTGACACATTGCCAGAATTGCAACCAACGTCACAGAAGAATTTGTGTATAAATTTTTGAATGAGAAACCAATTTGCGCTCTAAACTTTCACCTAAAGCACAATGAAAAGATATTATGATCCACTTTATAATAAATAAATTTGTATAAGAAAACAGTCTTGGAGGATATATACCAAAATGTTAACAATAGTCAGTTAACTCGAGGTAGTGTGATACAAATTTTCTTTTTAAATCTTTAAGTTTTCCATTATGTAATTTAAAAAATGGTTACGAGACTATCTGAAGGGAAAAATAATAAACAGTCTCAAAACAAGTATTATTTGAACTTAAATAACAAGATATGTTAATACTTAAAAGGAATGTCTCCATATCCATTTTCTAAGGCATGAAAATAGTTCATGAATTGTTGAGTGGGAATTCTAAATATTTCCAATAAACCAGTGTCTTGAAATAAGGTATAAACTGAAGCCAAACTCACTGCCGTCCAGTCGGTTCCAACTCATAGCTATCCTATAGAACAGGGTAGAACTGCCCCATAGTGTTTCCAAGGAGCAGCTGGTGGGTTTGAACTGCCAACATTTTGGTTAGCAGCCGAGCCCTTCACCCCTGTGCCGCCAGGGCTCCGAAGGTAGAGATAACCTAAATATCAATTAAAATAAAGTTCACTTTAAAAATCAGGAAAAAAAAAAAAAAAAGAATGTAGTGCAGAGGGGCTGCGTAAGAGTTGAAGTGTGGTGGAAATGGAATGAGAGAAGGGCTAAGGTCAGAAATGCCCTTTTGTAATCTCCTTGAAGCCCTGGGGGCCAGGAAGTTGAAGAAGCCCCGTGACTAGCACCGCCAGATATGCTGTTTCAAGTTCTCAGATACCAAGACCAAAGCCTCACGTGCCACAAAGAAAACAGAGACAGGAGCACCTTCGACTCCCTGTCCCTACACCAACCACAGCTCTTGGTTACAAAATGATGTTTCTGTCCCTAATAAAAGGAGCCCTGGTGACACGGTGATTAAAGTGCTCGGCTGCTAACCGAAAGGTCAGTGGTTTGAACCCACCATTTGCTGCACGGGGGAAAGATGTGGCAGTCTGCTTCTGTAAGATTCACAGCCTTGGAAACCCTATGGGCCAGTTCTATCCTGTCCTACAGGGTTGCTATGAGTTAGATTGACTCAACGGCAGTGGGTTGATCCCTAATAACTAATACCATATCAAAACTAGTTGCTGTGGAGTTGATTCTGACTCACAGCGACCTCATGTGTGTCAGAGTATAACTGTGCTCCGCAGGGTTTTCAATGGCTGCTTTTTTGGAAGTAGATCGCCAGGACTTTCTTCTGAGGCATCTCTGGGTGGACTGGAACCTCCAAACTTTCGATTAGTGGCCAAGTGTGTTAACCGTTTGCACCACCCAGGGACTCCAATACCATATAGGATGTATGTAAAAGCAAGAGACTAAGATTTTAAAGAAAATTTCCATACTCTCTTAGATATGACCTGGACTTTGCAAGACCGAAATCATCTCCATTTGACAGTTACTCCATTCTAAAGAAAAACTGGTAGGAGAGCGGGCACATGAGTACTGACCATCAAGAAGATTCACATCCACGGGAACCTGCCCGTCTGAGGGAGGAAGCCCAGGGGAGACCACCGGAACTAGGTAAAGGAAGAGAGGCGCAGAAATGACAACTGGTTTGGCAATGAGCCTATAGGCCCTCGATCCCGCGGGGGAGTATATGCCTCATCCCCAGGCAGGTCCAGCGGGGTCTAGGGTAAGACTCAGAGGAGCTTGTGTGGCAATGCTTATTCTGCTAAAAGCCAGGCCTCAGAAAAAGCAAAAGTAATAAGGTGAACTGCATCTCTAAACCTAAGTGTGACCCAAAGAATGGCTGCAGGAAGAGGAGGAAGTGAAGAGTCCTGGGAGAAGAAGACACCGCTATCTTAGAGTTCCTGATAGCCCAGGAGGAAGGCTGGCCACGCCAGATGCGTGCCAGAACATTCAGGGGAAAGATAATCAGAATCCCACAAAGGCTCTGAAACAGCGGTTCTTTCTTAACCTTTTCTGGGTCTCTGACCCCTTTGAAAATATGATGAAAAGTGTAAATCTGTTTCTTGGAAAAAGATCATAAATGTGCCCACCAAGGTCTTTTCTGTTTAAGAACCTCTGTTCCTATTGCAAGAGGGATGGATGGTTCTCAAAAGGGAAATTCTAACAGTGGAATTTCAACCAAATAAGGAAATGGGTGGGAATGGGGAGCCAAAGAGGCTGAAAGGGCTGAGGAAAGAGAGTTCTGAGGGGTTCTTACATGTAACAGACGAAAGGAAGGGCAGCTGAGAGCTAATTATGAACACCAAGTTGTGGCCTGGAGCTGTGAGAACAAGGCCAGGAAGGTTTAGTCCTAAATGAGGTGAAAATTTTAAGTTTTAAAATCAACAAAACTTTGTTTATACTTCTGCTCAGAGCAAGAGGAACGGGAAGGGCATCGGCTTTTGTGCTAGCAGTTCACGATTAGCAGAACCTCCCAACCTCTATTTTAAGCTAGTTTTTTCTTTTCTGTCAAGAAAATTGATTGTCAAACTCTGAAGTGTGAGAATACTGTTGCTAAGGGGAACTGAGACCCAAGACAGAACAAATTAGAAAGCAACTGGTCACTTTAAATGGATTCAGAGGTCCTGGCCTGAGACAAGAACCTGCTGGGAGGTACTAGGGGAAATGGCTGAGAAAAGAGGCAGCTATGACTTCTAACCTGCAAAGTGATCTTACAGCGTGTCTGGGTCACATGGCAGCAAACCCAGAACCAGTGGATGGAAGTCTCAGAATGTAGATGTCAAATTCCTACTAGGAAGAAGGTAATATCGATTACAGTTTCTCCCACATGGAATGGGCTATCTAGGACGGTAGTGAGTCCCATGTGACAGTTGGTATTCAAGTAAACACTGGGCAATTGTTTCACAGGGCTTTTACGAAAGGGTTTGAACTACAGGTCTTTGTAATGCTGAAAGCCTATAGTACTGCGGTTCTACAAGATTAGGGGAGAAAAGAATGAGTACTTTCCCAGTTCATCTTTAGATTTTTAAACTTTGCTTCTTTAAGTCTGAGTTGGTGCACATCACTCCAGAGTGTGATCCCTACTCAGCCCTCCACCCTCTCTCTTCTCTTCTCCTGCCCTTGTGTCCCATTCTCCAGTTCTTTTTCTCGCTCTTATTTTATTCTTCTTTGTTTCTCTTTACTCAGATCCTAATATGCAAGGGTTACGGTTATAGTTGGAAGAGCAGGTGTCTTGTGCCTCCTGACTGAGATCTCCCCTTCTCTTCTTTTTACATCCCATCTATGCTTGTACCACCTCTTCTGTGAAGCCTTCCCTGACCACTCCTGCTCCTCTAAGCTCCTAGTGCTCTTGTCCTACTCCTCTCCCTTGATCTTAAGACATACATTGCTAGAGTCTTCTCTTCTATTTTGCTTTATACCATGGTTTACTTTTCACATGTATTATCATTTGTCCTCAAATACAGTATAAACTCATGGAGAGAAAGATCATGGGTAACTTTGTTTTTAATCTCCTAGAAGGAGCCCTGGAGGCTCAGTGGTTAAGTGCTGAGCTGCTAATCTAAAGGTTGGCAGTTTGAGCCCACCAGTCACTCCATGGAAGAAAGATGCGGCAGTCTGTTTCCCTATGTTTCCCTATGGGGCAGCTCTACTCTGTCCTATAGGGTGGCTATGAGTCAAAATTGACTCAACAGCAATGGGTTTAGTTTTTGTTTTTTTTTTAAAGAGTACCTAATACTGTGCACTCAATAATTATTTTGAAAGAATGCTTGAGCTTTCCACCACTTATACATATATACACAATAAGAGTAAAAATAAAACAAATGGACTAAAGCTGAATATAGCAAGAGACAGTCGAGTTCTAAATAATCAGTCTCAGAGCGTCAGAGGGACTTTGAAGATGATCTATCAATGCCTCATTTTGCAACCTGTGGAACTGAAGTTGCGTAGGTACGTGACTTAGGAGCAGAACTACAATTAGAAGGCAGGTCTCCACGTGTCCAGGTTAGTGTCCTCTCTATGACCCTTCATTGCAAAACCTTTGCAGGGTACTAAAGCAAGCAAACTAATCTCTGTCAGTCTTTCAAAGTGGATAAAGCCTCCATTTGCCTGAAGGCATACAGTTGGACGAAGTGACTTCTGAAGTTTCCTTCCAGCCCAAACGGAATCAGTTTTCCTCTAATTAATTTCTTCTGTATGATCATACATTTGGCGGCCTGTTGGAAGCACATCATTGCAATTGTGCCATCTAGTGGTGGGAGGCAGACATTGCACTACCCGCGAACCCACCAACACATAAAAGACAAGTTTTTATAGGGTGCCAAATGCATGACCTATGGGGCAGTGCTACTATAGAGTTGCTTTGAGTCGGAACCTACCTGAAGGCAAACAAGAACAAACGCGTGACGACACTATGCTAAACTGCCCTCAGGTAATTACACTCTACTAGAAATATCCAGGATCAGGGCTCCTCTGGCTCTGACATCTTCAGTTCCATTTTGGTGACTGTGTTAAGGAGACTAAATTGTGGTCTTTGCTACTTAGTGCAGAGAAGTGCCTGTTGCAGTGGGAGAAGCTCTAGGGAAGGGGTGAGCCTTGATGTCAGTCTTGAAGGGTGGAAATAATTGGAAGGGGCAGAAAGGGGAGCGCACATCAGAGGGAGGAAAGAGATGGATCAAGAGGTTGAAGGGCAAGGGAGGAGAAAGAAGAGAGAGGGTAGGGGAGCCAACTGAGAGGAAGGCAGTCAGCCAGCAAATGTCTTCCTAGGAGATCAGGAACAAGTAAAGGAAGGCCTTAGGAACCAGATAGAAGGGTTTGGAAATGACCCAATACGCAACATGAACCTTTTGTAAGTTCTAATCTGGAAGTAATTTGATAAAAATGGTATTTTAGGACTATTATTATGCCATGCTGTAGCCTTCAACTGGAGGGGAGAAGCTAAAAGAATGAAGAGTTAGGTTTGTTGTCATTATTCTTTCTATGTGATATTTTAAAATTCTTACACGGGGATAATAACCCCTACCTCATAGGTTGCTATGAGAGAATGTTATGTGAAGTGCCCAGAACATAGTAGGTGTTCAGTGAGTTAACAGTGCTCTTTTTAACCCCTTACATGGTCACCTTAGCTCTAGTCACTGCTTTGTCCATTTTCTCTCTAGGAGGCTGCCCTGGAAGTCTCACTGAGAGCTCACCTCCCCAGAAAATCTTCCCTGTTGCACCTCACTTCCTCTGGTTCTTCTTATTGCAGGTGCATTAGAACGTATACTGTATGTTACACAGACGGCATTCTCATCTGTTGTTATGCTATTTGAGGGTCCTTCTCTACGTAGTACCTGGATGTTTATTTCCTTGCTTAACTGGACTGTAAGCTACTCTCTGACAGGGAAAGCATATTTTCAGTTTTTTAATAATTGGGAACCTTAACCCCAATTCTTTATAAATGCATATAATGAACAATAAATACTTGAAGAAAGAAAGGGAGGGGGAAGAAAAACCTGCCAAGTTCTCAACACTGAGAAGACATGTTTGCATTCAAGTTGGAGAAAGTAATTTTTTTTAAAAAAAAAAAAAGGGCAGTAAGTCGGGTCAAAAAAAGACCAGTCAGAGAGCAGGGGGGCAAACAGAAGAGTAAGTCCCAGGAGCCAAGCCAAAAGTAGGTTGATGTGCTAAAAAAGGGAACAAAATGAGACTCAGGGGACATGGCTCAACTTCCATTAGCTGTGACCTAGGTGAGTCACTTACCGCTAAGGATCGATTTCTTTATTTTTATAAATAGGAGGTCTCACTAAATCAGTGATCTCCTAGCTGTGCTCCAAGGAGCCAAGCTAGCGGCTCCAAGAGGCTGGAATCCAGGCCCCTCACTTCCTCAGCCAGAGAAGCTCTGTTCCCTTCTGCTTTATGCATTGGCTTCTCAAAGAAGTTAGTTTCAACAAAAGGCTATGTGGCTAAAATAGTTTGAAAACCACTGGATTCAATGATTCCTTCCCAACTGTATAAAGATCGGTGGTTTTATGATTCAACCAGTCGGCTCCCACTGCCTGAGCCTCTCCTCAAAGAAGAAAGAGTATGCATGGCCCTCAGTCTTATCTCCCCAACCAGACTGGAAATTCTGAGAAGACTGAATTTCAGTTCATGGTTTTCCGCTTCCTATGGCAGGCAGCTGTGGCTGGATTCATAGGAGATGTTCCAGCAAGTTCCTGTGGCTGGATGCCCTGACAGGGCAGCAGAAAAGCCATGAAGTAGAGAACAGTTCCTACTTCACATTGCAGGAGTTCTCAGGGGTGTAGGGACCCCCATACTGGGATGACCGGGTCCCTGACGTCCAGTGCAAGTTTTTCTGCTCGTGTGTGTGTGTCTTTAACTTCATCACATCATCTTTCTCCTTCTCCCCAGTTGCTCCTTTTCTTGTCTTTCTCTTTGCCCCACTTGCCTCTTCCCACTCCCCTGAAGTTCGTGACTCTGAACCTCTGGGGCCCTGAGCTGGCCTCCAGGTCTCTAGCCCCGGGTCTGCAGTAGAGGGTCAGTGAGATGTCCAGAACAAGCAGGGATGAAACAGGAACAAAGGACTTTGCACTCAGGGGAAGAGGCCCACATCAAAAAGCAAGGACCATTTGGGAATTCCCTAATTTGGCTCTTTGGTTTTCCTCTTCCTGTCTGCCACCTGGAGGCGAGATGAGTGGACAGTAAGCCTTAGAAGGAAATGAAACTCCTCCTGATTACAACTCCTCAAACTGCAGACCTTCCCAGAGCTCCCTGCTCATATATCTGACCCTACTTTTTCTAGATTCATAGGCTTTTGCCTTTGCCTCTCCAACTTCCAGTTACTACTCATTTCTCTGAGGAATAGACATGAGGCCTCAGGTGACACTATCACAAAAAAAAAAAAAAAAAAACAAACTCAGAGACAGGTGGGAACCAGGGAACTTGGCCCAGTTTTGGCTGGGATGTTTATTTACAGGAAGGGCTGTGAGGCATGGGGTCCTTGGGGCTGTGGTGCAGTGACAGGTCCGGGACTCGAGTTCCAGCTCAGTCACTCTGGGCCTCTTTCTAACTTACTCTAGGATGCTAAAGCCAAGGACCAGCCACCTGAAAGAAAGCACTAGATGGAAAGGGCATTTCACCCTCCCCTTCCCCAGCCCTTACCACAAACCCCATCTCCCTAGCAGGACAGCACCAAGCCCAGGGGGAGTGAGGAGGAACAGGGTCAAGAGCACAGGCCACAGACACTCTTGCAGTTGGGATCCTGCGTTCTCGCCCCCACGAGCCTGTACAGGAGGCCCAAGGCCTGAGGGAATGTCTTGCCTTAAGAAAACCTGGGAGAAGAAGTGACTGATGAGGGGGAAAACAGGGTGAAAAGGCAAGGGAGGGCAGGAGGCAGGTGGGAAGGGAATGAGGGGAGGTGTAGGGAGCAGTAAGGGTAGAGGAGAAATGATGAGGGGCCAGGCTGCTCTCATACGCTGATCCCATGCAGCTTCCTCTGACAGGGTCAGGACTGGAACAGACCTCTTGGGCATATGGTGGTGTTCCTAAGCTCCAGAAAGGACCAGGAAGGGAAGGCTGTACTCACCCTGGAGGAGTCTGCTTCACCCAGACATGATGTGCTTGACAAAGGCTAAGAAAGAAGATGAAAATCAGCTACTGGACTCGGCCCCCTCTGGGGGCTTTGTTTTCCTCTCAGCCCCTTACACCTCCCCTGTCCCCTCTATTGCCTGACTTCAGCCCTTCCAGCGACTTCTTCTCCAGACTGTGATTCTTTCTTCTGGTTGGGAAAAGGTAGAGGAAGGGAAGAGACCTAAACCCTGCTCTGTCTCCACTCTGTGTGCTGATACTCAACATAGACGAAGTGAGCTCCATTAACTCAGTTAGTCCCCACAACCTTGAGAAAGATGCCAGTATCACCCTCATTTTGTAGATGAGAAAATTGAGGCTATGAGAAAGTAAATGACTTGTTCAAGGTCATACAACTTGTATATCACAGAGCTGTCTCCAAATCTATGTACCTTTCATTCCATCATGATGCTCACTGTCAGGATGGAAAAGAACAACACCCATCAGGGGTCCACCAAACCCATCTGGTGCTCATATCCTACAGCTCCTGAACCTTCTACAGACCCACCCAGCCCAAAATGTACCTGCCTCCCCCCGACCCCACATCCGTCAAGTGCCCAGGAAGCAAGAGCATGACCTGATACCTTCGTAATTGATGCAGCCATTGGCATCCTCTTGCCCAGCTAACAGCTGCTCCACTTCAGCCTCGGTCAACTTCTCCCCTGGGTAGGGGGCAGAGAACTCTTTGTTACATATGGCAAAGGGAAAGCAGACAAAACCCAAGTACCTCCTCAAATCTGAAGGCCCAAGGCTCCCTGGGGCTGAGAAGTAGTTCATACCAAGCCTCCCCCAAAGGCTTTGGAGGGTAGAGCCAAGGGTCTCGGAGGCCCTGCCTTGTCCCTGAGGCCTTTTCCTCTGCCTTACATCCACCACAGGGTGAGCAGACCAGGACCCCAGAGCCCGAGACAAAGCCAAGGGCAGAACCCCGGTGTCCCACCTCCCAGGCCTCAGCACTAACCGCCTCCCGCCCTGCCAACCTGAGCCTGTGCTCCTCTCGTCTCCTAACCCTAGTACCTGCTGAGCAAACCCCGCTGGGGAAGGTTGTTCTTGCAGTCCCTCCAGCGAGACAGGATCAGGATGTAACTGACCCTCAGGATGCAGGGGCCTCCCATATATCCCCCAACATATGCCACCTAGGTGCTCTCATCCACCCACCCCTCCCCCTTGGGGTTCAGCCTCTGCCCAGCTGGTTTACCCAGGGTGGCCAGGACATGCCGAAGCTCAGCACCCATGACTGTGCCATTGCTCTCCTTGTCGAAAACACGCAGCCCCTCCACGAAGTCCTCGTAGGTGCCCTGCTCCTTGTTGCGGGAGATGTGCTGCAGGATGGGCAGGAATGTCTCGAAGTCCAGCATCTTGGCGTTCATCTCTTCAGGCACACACAGGCAGGGAGAGAGAAAGCAATGTGAGCAGAAGGGCCTTACCCACCTCTGCCAGGTCAGACCCAGCCCTGCAAGCTGGCAACATCCAGGCCTTAGACTGCAGCTGCTTCTGGGTGATCCCAGAGGACACAGAGTCCATGAGGAGAGGTCGGTGGCCGACACTGGGATACCCTCTTCTCTGTGAAAGGACTAGGCCAAAGGGAAAAAGAACTGTGGTTCATCCCAGAACTGTGAGCTCAGGTGGCCAGCTAGGCCGAAGAGCTGAGGGTGGCAGCAGGGGCATTTCGAGGAGCCCAAAGGGCCTCACAGCCCAGGCCTCACATTCACAATTGAGACCTCCGATATGTGACAGATATATGGTCACAGAAGTAAACTGACAGGATCAAAAAAAGAAATTTCTGCATAACTGCATTTGGGTCTCAGTACTAGACCACACTGCCTAGAGTTACTCTGAGTCATCATCTTTCTAAATCTGCAATTATCTTATGAACAGCACACTTCTTCCACATTGTAGTGTGTTAAAAAGCCTTAATTTAGTAGATGTAAACATTTTCGGATACTACAGATTTTGGCATTTCTTTCTTTTTTTAACAATCAGGTTGTTGCTGTTGTTGTTCTTGGTTACTGTCAAGTAGATTCCGACTCATGGCGACCCCATGAGTGCCAGAGCAGAACTGCTCCACAGGATTTTCAAGGTGTGATCTTTTGGAAGCAATCACTAGGCCTGTCTTCTGAGGCGCCTTGCAGTGGGTTTGAACCACCAACCTTTCAGTTATTAGTCAAGCACTTAATTGTTTGTGCCACCCAGGGAACCAAACAACCCAGAAACCCCCCAAAATGGAAGTGGCCCAGATATCTCTGAAGCCCTGCTGACATGGGTAAGCTCCTAGCCCTCTGGCCCTTTCCTGCCCACATCCTTAACCCCCGCAATGGTATCTTTAGCTAGAAGAGGAGAAAGAGCCAGAACAAAGGAAGAAGGAGGGAGGACAAAGATGGGGCCCAGGAAGCCCCTAGAGACATCCACCCTTGCTGGGAGGCTGCTGCCCAAGGCTGCCTGGCCCCGCCTAGTGCCTACACCTTTGAGGATGAGAAGGACATGTGTGGCTTAGAGCAGCTGTTAACTTTTTTCCCCTGCTGCCACACACGAAAGGTAACATTCACAAATGGGACACTCTCCTTGCACAGTTCCCAGGATGCTAGCTATCAAGGCACCACGTTCTATACTATTCTAACCTATTGAAGTACAAATGAGTGAGTGAAACAGGCATCACTACAGAGTGAGTCTTGAATCTGCTCTAATTTACATAAAATAAATAAATTTCAAACTTTGGTGCTATAACCATTATTAAAAACAAATTATTTGTGATACAACTCATAATGGTCACACAACACTGCAGTGCTATGACACCTCCACTGAGGGCTCCTGGGCTGTGGAGAGCAGGCAGGGGTTTAATTATCAAATTCCCACCCACCCTTCCTGCCTGCTGCATCCCTGGCATCCTGAGGAGTCAGGGGAAGAGACAGAAGCAATAAAATGTAGCTCCTTCCCTCCAGAAGCCCCCAGCTTCATGGAGGAAGCAAGAACAAGCCCAGGCTACATTCTTCAAGGGTCAAATAAGTGCCAGGAGCTGCTAGATGGATTGTCTCAGTGGGACGAGGATAACTTAGGGAGGCAAGGCTGATCCTGGAGGGCTAAAGGGGGAGAAGAGAGAGAGCAGTTGACAGGAGATAGGGCTGGGCTAGGAGCCCAGGGGCTGTGAGCAGGCACCAGAGGAGGTCACTCGCTTGGGCCCATGCTGACCTTCAGGCTTGGGCTTGCCCAGGACACGCAGCACCTCAGCGTTGGTGGGGTTCTGGCCCAGGGCCCTCAGCACATCCCCACACTGCCCATAGGTGATCTTCATCTCTCCAGTCGGGGTCCGGTCAAACAATGAGAAAGCCTCTTTGAACTCTGCAGAGAGAAGACCCAGCTGCAGGCCCCTGGACCAAGTAAAGGCAGTGGCTTGGTGCCGATTAGCCTCCACCAGGGCTGAGTAGCGGGTCAACACAGTTGTCAAAATATTGCAATACTTCCCCTCCACCACCCATCCTAGTCTCTCCCTGGAACCTGCCTTCACTCCATCTTCTGATAACCAAAGACACAGCCTGGCCCCACAAGGGCTGTCACGCGTGCTCCAGCACTGGGCCTCTCTGGTATCTCTTCTGATCAGTCAGTTGTTAGATAATTTGAATGTCTCCTCTGCTTCCACCACCCCTCCCCATCTACCCATCCGTCCCTGGTGCAGGTGAGGTTCCTGACTGCTAAAAATGGCAGAAAGTGAAAACAGCTCTGGACTGGGAGTCAGGGGCCTTGGGTTCTCATCTTAGCACTGCCACAATGAGATGCCACTCCTTGTGCACACGCAGGAAGTAACAACTCCACTCCATCCACCCCTCTGAGTTACTGTGTCAAAGGAGGTGGCAGTATATGGAAGCACCTTGCAAAGTGATATGACCGGTTCGAATTCAGTTACTATCAGTACTGCCTGTTCCAGGCTAAAAGATGATGGCACCTTGGAGCCAGACCACCCCAGCTCTGCCACTGACACATATGTGACCTTGGGCAGACTATTAACCTCACTGTAAGTGGGGATGCAACATCCACCTGCGCTGGTTGTTGGGGAGAGTACACAGTGGGCCAAGCACAGTGTCTAGCATGTGCTAAGGGAATCAAACAAATCAACTAGTTATTATATTTACTAGTTCTGGAGCCAGCTCAGAACTATAGGGACTGGATTCCCTGGAGGCACCAGGGCAGGTGTCCAAGGAGCAAGGCCAAATTAAGGCACCGCTGGGCCCTTTGCGAAGAACTTTGGTTCCTCATTATATTGGACTCAACCAATTCATTATTGGGGATAATTTAGACTGCAGTGGCACTGAAGTTACCTTATGCTATTCACAAAGAAGTGATTCACTAAGCAGATTAACAGTATAAATCAAAGAAGAATGTGTGAACTACATAGGAGAAAAGCTGTTTTTAAGCTTCTACAAGTACTTTAGAAACACTTATTTACTTAGAGGCTGTATATGGACTATTTACAAATCTTTCCACATTATCAAAGCAGGTTCCCCCAAGACTCCTACTTGCAACTCTTTACTAGGCTTTGTACATATTTAAAAGATATAAAACTGGATGTCTTTCACATTACTGAATAATTGAGTTCAAATTCCACTTCCATTGTTTACTAGCTGTGTGGCCTTGGACAAGTAAATATTTAACCTCTCTAAACCTCTTCTCCTCCATATACGGCACCTACCTCATAGGATCCTGGTGAGAATTCAGTACAACAATGCATGTAAAAACCTTAACACAATGTCTGGCCCGTAGAAAATGCTCAAAAACAAAAAAAAAATGCTGTTATTATTATCTTACTGAGTTTAGTCCCAATTTTACCACTTGACTATGGAATCTGGGCCAAGCCACTCACCCTCATTGAACCTTGGTTTTCTCCTCTGTAAAAAGGGAATAACACCTACTGCTCAGCCTTGTTATAAGGATTTCTTTCTTTTTAACTTTTAAAAACAATTAGCACCATATCTGGCACAAATTCAATGTTCATAAATATATTTTGTTAGTTGAATCTGAACTCAGACTTTTTGATCTTCTCCTAGTTCATTCAGAAGAGTGAGGTTAGATTTAATAAAAGAGAGAAGTTTCCTCATAAAAAAAGATACAATGATGCTTAATAGGAGAGTGGAACATGGGGAGGAGGAGTAACAATAACAATGACCTGAGATTTGAGCACTTACAGTGGGCTAGGCTCTAAGCTGATAATTTTGCATGGTCTATCTCATTAAATTTTATAATAATCTTATGCTATAGGTATTATTCTCCACATTTACAGGCCAATACAGATGTGACTACTACCAAAAAGAAACTATGTTCCCAAATGAAATGGTGGGGAGGAAGAAAGAGGAGGAAGTAACCAGCTGTACCTGCTAATGCTCCAACCTATTACCCAGCCTGCTTGGAAGCCTGGTATGTGCATGTCATGGATTAAATTGTGCCCCCCAAAAATATGTGTCAACTTGATTAGGCCATGATTCCCAGTATCGTATGACTGTCTACCATTTTGTCATCTGATGTGATTTCCCTATGTGTTGTAAATCCTGTCACTATGATCACTGTGATGTTAATGAAATGGATTAGTGGCAGTTATGTTGATGAGATCTACAAGATTAGATAATGTCTTAAGCAAATCTCTTTAGAGATATAAAAGAGAGAAGTGAGTGGGGGGTACCTCCTACCACCAAGAAAGCTGTGCCTGGAACAGAGCATGTCCTTTGGACCTGAGGTTCCTGCACAGAGATGCTCCCAGACCAAGGGAAGTCTGACACATCACAAGGACCTTCCTCCAGAGCCGACAGAGAGGGGAAGCCTTCCCCTGGAGCCGGCACCCTGAATTCAAACTTCCAGCCTACTGGACTGTGAGAGAATAAACTTCTCTGTTTAAGCCATCCACTTGTGGTATTTCTATTATAGCAGCACTAGATGACCAAGACAGTGCATAAACCAAACACTGAAGTTTAAGATTTTTAAAATTAAAAAAAAAAAAATTGTTATAAGACCACTATTATAAGAACTCAAGAAAAGGTTTAAACACAGAAGAAAACATTCTTTGATGGTTACGAGCATAGGGAGGGAGGGTGAGGGTTATTTACTAACTAGATAGTAGATAAGAATTATCTTAGATGAAGGGAAGGACAGCACACACTACAGGGGAAGTCAGCACAACTGGACTAAACCAAAGCTAAGAAGCTTCCTGAATACAATCAAACACTTTGAGGGACACAGTAGCAGGGGTAGGGATCTGGGGACCATGCTTTCAGGGGACATCTAGGTCAATTGGTATAACAAAGTTTATTAAGAAAATGGTCTGCATCCTACTTTGGTGAGTGGCGTCTGGGGTCTTAAAAGCTTGCAAGTGGCCATCTAAGATGCATCAATTGGTCCCAACCACCTGAAGTAAAGGAGAATGAAGAACACCAAGGACACAAGGAAAGTAGTAGCCCAAGAGACAGAAAGGGCCACATAAACCAGAGACTTCATCAGCCTGATACCAGAAGAACTAGATGCTGCCCGGCTAACACCAATGATCACCCTGACAGGGAACACAACGTCCCGGATGGAGCAGAAGAAAGGTGGGGTAAAGAACTCAAATTCTAGTAAGAAGACCAGACTTAATGGTCTGACTTAGACTTGAGGAACCCCAGAAAGCATGGCCCCTAGATTCTCTATCAGCCCAGAACTAAAACAATTTCCAAGGCCGACTCTTCAGACAGGGACTGGACTGGACTGTGGGACGTAAAGTGATACTCATGAGGAGCGTGCCTCTTAGCTCAAGTAGATACAAGAGATTAAAAGGGCAGCTTCTGTCCAGAGGTGAGATGGGAAGGCAGAGAGGGTTAGGAGGTGGTTGAATGGACATGGGGAACCAGGGCTGGAAAGGAGAAGTGTGCTGTCACGGTATGGGGAGAGCAATTAGGGTCACATAAAAATGTATGTATAGATTTTCATATGGGAAAAAAAAATTGCCATCAAGTCGATTCCAACTCATAGTGACCCCATGTGTTACAGAGTAGAACTGCACTCCATAGGGTTTTTGTGGCTGTGACCTTTTGGAAATAGGTCGCCAGGCCTGTCTTTCAAAGAACCTCTGGGTGGGTTTAAACTGCCAACCTTTCAGTTAGTAGTCGAGCACTTAACCGTTTGCACCAACCAGGCAGCCTTAAGATTACTACTAGGAAAAAAAAAGTCAGTGTGATCCTGAAGGGTATTATAGGAAACATGATATTCATGGACCCCAAAGAAGCCTTTCCTCAAGAGTCTGCAGTAGTCATCTGCTTATAGGGCAATGAGTCTAGTGGTGGTCAACACCTTTCTAGAAAGATACGGAAATCTAAAGAGGGAGCAGAGAAGCAAGTCAAAAGTTAGAAGCTAGCTCCCATGAGAAGAAAGTACAGAAGAAACTGGAGCCATATTGCCTGGAGAATCTAAAGTTAAGAAGTGATTTGATAACGAATGGATGGCAGATATGTAGAGGATGCCGAGTACAGTCACAGAATTTCTGAATTGAAAGAACCAAACACCTTTGCTTTGCAAACAAGAAAATTAAGGTTTAAAGAAGTTAAGCGACTTGCCCAAAGTCTCATGGGCAGAGAGTGGCAGAATTAGGGCTAATACCAAAGTCTCCTGATTCCCAAATAGCGTTCTTTCCACCGAGTTTGAATCCTGGCTCTACCACTGACTGCCTGTGTGAGACTGGGTAAGCCTCCCAACCTCTCTATGCCTTAATTTTCTTACCTGTAAAATAGGGGTGGTAATAGTCCCTATCTCACAGGGTTGTTGTCAGAATTAAATGAGTTAATCCATGTAAAGGGCTTAAGACTGTGCCTAGCACGTAACCGGTGCTCAATACAGGTTTGTTGTGATTATGACTGTGATGACTACTACTACTCCTCCAGAAAAGCGGAATAGAGAGGGTGGGTGAGGGGAGGTGGGATTGTTAGTACTCACCTTCAATCTGGTCAGCAGAGAAGTCTATCTGTAGGGAAGGAAAACACAGGGGTGAGGGCTGGGGCTGCTAATGGCTTCTACAGAGAAGCAGAAGCGGCTTCTACCGCAATCTGGATCATCTCCAGCAGGAGGCTCCAAACTAAGTGTAAAACACCAATCTACTAACAGGCTTTAAAATAATACAGCCTCCAGAGTTCCCTCAATACTACTTGTTAAGTGATGGCTCTGGGCAAAAAAGGAAGAGGAAAAAGAGAAATACCCTACTTGGATAATTCTAGAACCTACACCGACTCCCTGTTATAATTCATTCCGATCCAATGTAAATTCCTCATCCCAGCCAACCATAAACACTCACTTTCACCCCTTCAGTCTCTCCTAACTCCACAATCCTCCAACCTCCTTGTGCCTTTGCACCCACCACATGCCACCCTTAGACTCCTTTTTCTACTTGATGCTGATTTTAAATCCACCTCCTTTAATTAAGCCTTCCCTCACCCCCTATTCCACTCTGACCCTTCCTTCAGCACAAGTCCCTTTCAGGCACTCTGGGACGGCAAGGGTACATCGTATGGGCCCTCAATGCTTCATAATTTTTTCTAGTTGTGCCTTTATGTATGCCCTGTCTCCCTGAAGCCAGGGATTTTTGAAGGCAGGGATTTTTGTCACTGTACTTTCATCCATGGCACATAGTAGGCACTCAATAAATAATTGCTGAATGAAGGAATACGTTTTGGACTTCTCCCCATAATGCATAATAATTCAATGCTGAATACAGAAGAGTTAAGTGGGAGGCTCTGAAAATGAATGACATAAATAAAGAATGAACAAATGTGAATCATCCTTTCAATTTAGGATCTTATATTTTACTTTATTGTCCTTATCCCCTCTCCCACACCAGTTCTTTCTTCACTGAGCATCCATCCTGGAGCATCTTCTTCTGTACCACCATTCCTAGTCCTAATTCTGCTGCTTGTCCTGTGTCCATCTCATCTCCTCATCTCCCAGAACTGTCCTCTGTTAATGAGGACCCTGGAGGTGGCTGGCATGGGCTAGGAGAGTGGGAGAAAGATGCCCATCCTAGGTTGGGAAGGAAATTAGCTGTGCCCAGGAGTGGACTCTACTGAAGAAGTGGGGGCAAGGAAGTTAAACGAAAACCCTAAGTAAATGGGGTAAAGAATGCTTTGCATAAACTCTCTCAGGAAAAGGTGTAGTTTGCCTTACTTTGCAATGCTTTAAGCCCCAGGAGTAAACACAGGAAATTAGTATAAAGAAACATAAAATCAGAACATATGGTCATAACCACACATGTTGAGTTTAAATTCACTTTTGTTCTATCTTTGAGCAAAGAATCTTCTGAGCAAAGAATCTTCTGAGCAAAGGAACTGGGTAAATGTAATCATGCCTTCATGAAAGGTACCTTTAAAAAAACAACAACAATAACAACCTCCAATCCCCAGGACTGGAAGACCCAGACATGGCAAAGAGGATTACAACAGGGATGAGAAATTGGGGAAGTGGCTGTCCCTCTGGAGTGGTGCTTAATCAGAGCAAATCAGAACTAAAACCTAGGAAGGACTCTGAGAGGGGGAGACAGTCAGCTTTACCTGCCAGGCTCTGCCCAAAGAGGGAGTGATATACGACCTAGGAAAGCCTTCAGGTACTTTCAAGGTCACTATGCCTCAGTTTCCCCAGAGTGGGCCATAACCAAGCAACTGGTTGGGCAAGAGATGGGACAACTGCCTCTATCTCTTGGCCAAGTCAGCTTTGCTTAACTCCTGTTGCTTGTAGGGGATTACCATGGCTCAACCCCAGGTCCCCTGGCACAACAATCACATAGTCCCTAGCAGGGCTGCAAGGAGGGTCATACAATTAGAGCCCTAGGTTTTCATTTCCCTGTCTACCTATCATAGGACCTCGTCCTGGGCTCTTACTTTTACCTCATTCTCCACCACCCTAGCCCTGCTCCAAGGCAGAGATCCCCAAGGGCTGACCACTCCCAACCTGTTATTAATAGCTGTTCATACTGGTAGCCACTTGACCTCTTACATTCTGGTGCCAAGGATTAAAATGGTTTCACTCTCTAGAGGCCTCTGTGCCCCCTTGATCCACCCCTCCTAGTTCCATTCCTTCAGCAGCTGGGCCAGATAGCTGGGAGGCCTAAAATGACTCAGTCAGCTCCAGGAAGAGGAACACTCTAGTGTGAGGGGAGCAGGGTGGAGCAGAGAGGGACTGGAACTGGGGAGGCAGAGGGAACAAAGCCCAGCTCCCTCACTAGGTTAGAGAAAGGCCCTGGGATGAAGCCAGTCCTCTGCATACTCCAGGTGGGAGCCCAGGCTGAGGCCACAGAAGGAGGGGCCCACCTGGGTAAGGAAAGAGGAGAAGAGAGAAGCAGGCTCCTCTCACCTTATCTACAGCCACTCCCATCTCCCGGCCCCAGTACACAGGGTGCATGCTCCTTGAGCTCCAGTTCTGCTTACATCACTTAGTCCACGTTACACTGCCAGTTACCATTACATGCTTCTTCTTCATAAACATATCACAAGACCACTGAGGAAAAAGTCTCTTTTACTTCGCTATGGTGGACCCCACATTGCCTTAAAAAAGGTTGGATGGTTGGTTGGTTCCACCTGTCCACCATTTCCAACTCCGCTGAGCAAATTTGGGGTAATGAGCAGAACTTTCTAAGACAAAGCAGCAACCTGTTCTTGAGGGAAAAGTCCTATACCCTGAAATACCCCTCACCAGCCCCATACCCACTCCACTGCCCCGTGGGACTGTAATCTGGACCACGGACACATAATCCTCATCCCAGCCCAGCCGACATCAATCCAAGTAGATCTCTAGCCTCCAGGGCAAATAGGATCCTGAATGCCATCCCTACTTCCCTCCTGGTGGCTCACTCACCTTTACACTCTTGGGGTCAAAGGCAGGTTCCTTTGGTGGCTCAGGGGCTGGGGCTGGGGCTGGGGCCGGGGCTGGGGCCGGGGCTGGGGCCTTGGTCGCCTCCTTCTTAGGCTCAGGCTTCTTGGGAGGCATGTTGTCTTGTTCGGCTCTTTGGTGGAAGTGGGACCTAAGGAAGGAGCAAGAGATGCAGTGCCTGGAAGACAAGACAGGAGACTGGGCCTCCTGCCTCCCTTTTATCCTGGGCAGGAGCCCCCACAGAGGGGCTGGGTGAGAGCAAGAGCAACTGCTGCTGACTATAAAAGGAAGAAACAGCAGCAGGGGACAGCTGACAACTGTGTATTGTCACTGGGTTTGGGGCTCCCAGCCCCCCTCCCCCACACCCCACATTCCTCACAGCCTCTACCTCTGGGACACGCTGACCCCTTCCTGCCAACTGGTAGACACTACACCCATAGGGGCCAGGAAAACAGACCCTCTAAAAAATGCCAGAGTCTAGCCAGAGAGATGAGCTGACTTGAGCAGTTGATAACCCTCACACAAAGCCCAGGGGAGGGTGAGGCTTTTTTTAGCCCCTCCTGAGCAGAGGCAGCCCACTGCACATTCCTTTTAAGCCGAGGTCCTTTAAGCTGAGATGTACTCTGGGCCCTCAGCTCTGTCCTAAGGCTCAGCTCTCCAGCCAGGAGCCCTGGAGCAACAGCTGGTCTGGCCAACCCAGTTGTGCCACTTCCCAGGGTGAAATCCACCATTTTCCAGAGCAGGCATCCCAGAAACTCCAGACCTCAAATCTCTAGGTCTGCGGCCCCCTCCCCTCCCCGCCCCCCCCGCACCCAGCCTCAATCATTCAACAAGTGTTGAGCACTTAACATGTGCCTAGCTGGGCCTGAGCGATTCCTGGTAGCGCAATGGTTAAGTACTTAGCTGCTAACTGAAAGGTTCGAACTCACCTAGCGCCTCTGTGGAAGAAAGACCTGACGATCTGCTTCTGTAAAGATTACAGCCGAGAAAACCCAATGGGGCAATTCTACTCTGTCAGGTAGGGTTGAGCAACAGGGGGGGCCGGGTGAGAAACAGAGAGTTGATGGGCCAGAGGGTCAGAAAACTTGCGATCTGGTTTTTAACCTACCTCAACTTACTCTGTACCCCCTGTATTCTGTATGTGTGTAGTGCTTACTATGTACCGACCAAAAACAAAAAACCAAACCCGTTGCCGTCAATTCGATTCCGATTCATAGCGACCCTGTGTAGGGTTTCCAGGAGCGGCTGTGGATTCAAACTGCCAACCTTTTGGTTAGCAGCCAAACGCTTAACTGTTGTGCCACTGTTAAGAGCTATTTCTATAGTAGCTTATTAAATCTTCACCACAATCCTATAAGGCAGATAATTTTATTACTCCCGTTTTATACACGGGGAGACTGAGGCTAAAAAGTTTAATTTGGCCGAGGCCACTCAGTTAAGTAGCTCCGAGCTGAGATTAGAACCAGGTGTATCTGATTTTAAAATTTATGTTTGAATAATTTATACCATAATCCTATTTTTTGGAAAAAAATCGGAATTGACTCGAGGGCAATAAATTTTTTGTTTGTTTGTTTTGGTTTTATGTTCATCAAAAAGGTCAGGATGGATACACGCTTACACACTGAACTGTTAACAGAAGACACCCTGGGGACCGAGGGGTTGAGGGCAAAAGGATGGCAACAATTTTCTTTTCTTTTTAACTTTTTTCACTTCCTGTATTAATGGAAAATTTTATAACGAGCATGTATTGTTTCTGTTAAAAAAAAATTGACAATAAAATGTTCAAGAGAGCAACAACACAAAAGCTTATCTACTGCACAGAACTATTTTGAGCTGAATCTTTAGACTCTAAAGTTCAAAGGAGAAAGAGGAAGAAAGCTGAGAGAAGCAGAAAAGTCACTCGGCCTTTCTTTCTAGGCCCAGTTTTCTCATCTACAAAATGAGATTACTAGACTACAGGTTAAGCGCTCAGTCCTTACCAACAGGTTGGCAGTTCGAGCCCACCCAGCAGCTCCACAGGAGAAAGACCTGGCGATTTGCTCCCATAAAGATTAACCAAAAATACCCATTGCTGTCAAGTTGATTCTGACTCATTGTGACCCTGTAGGACAGAGAACTGCCCCCATAGGATTTCCTAGGCTGTAATCTGTATGGAAGCAGATTGCCACATCTTTCCCCCTCGGAGTGGTTGGTGGGTTCAGTTAGCAGCCAAGCACTTACCCACCGTGCCATCGGGGCTCCTTTCAGCCTAGAAAACTCTATGGGGAAGTAGTACTCCGTCACATGGGGTCACTATGAGTCAAAAATAGACTTGACGGCACCTAACAACAACAACTAGACTGCATGATGTCAGGTCCCTGCTAGCTCGAAGTTTGCAGTTCTGGTACTCTGGAGCCCATGTCAGCCCTGCTGGTGCAGTGGGTAAGGGCTCGGCTGCTAACCAAAAGGTCATCAGTTCGCACTCACCAGCCACTCCACAAGAGAAAGAGGTTGCTTCTGTAAAGATCTGCAGCCTTGGAAACCCTATGGGGTAGTTCTACCCCTTCCTATAGGATCACTATGAGTCGACATTGACTCAATGGCAATGGGTTTAGCTTTTTTTTTTTTTATTTGAAGTGCATGTCTGCCCAACTCCCCAACTCTCCAAGCATATGCTCCCTCTCTCAGATTATTAAATTCAGAGCCAAACAGGACCAAGAGAGCATCTTGTCCTATCACATTTTATGGAAAAGGAAATTCAGGTCCAGGAAGACTTTTGAGCTGTCTTGGGACATTCAGCTGTTTCTGGCCAAGCTGGGCCAGCTACTTCCGACTCCTTGTGTGCTGTGCTCTCATGCCACACTGCCCCTCCTTCAGCCCACACATGCTGTCACTGCTGGTGGGCAGAGAAACCTTCAAAGGAAACTGAGGCAAGAGAAGGGGCCAGGACTTGCCCAAAGGAGTTCCAGAGCAAGACCAGGGCCCAGACACAAGGCCAGTCCTTTTGGTTCTGGGCTAGGGTGGAAGCTCCTTCCTTCTTTTCACCTCACTGCTTCCCCTTGTCTACTGCCCCGTCTCTCTTCCTTCTCGCCCATCAAAACTAACGCTTTGTCACCTACTCCCTCATACCTCTGCTTGCATCCTTCCATGTTCCCTTTTTGTTCCTTCCCTGGCCCACCTCATTCCCCAAGGGAGTTGGAAGCTCAGGCTGTTGGTGATGAGGAAGTAGAGAAACAGGAAGGCCAGCCCCTCCTCCATCTGTACCCACCCCCACACACACACACCCCTTCTTCCTAGATGAGGTGTCCTGACAGGTTTGGACAGTGATACACAAATTGGAGTTTCTCTAGAGAGATGCAGGCTGGAAGCTAGAAGGCCCAGGCACTAGTTCTGATTTTGCCAGCCACTTTCCCTCTCTAGGCCTCAGCTTGCTTATCTCTAAAACGAGAGATAATCAGGAGTTTTCAAATTGTGTTCACCAGAATTCTAAGGCTCTGCCAACATGCTTCCGGCTGTAGGGATGTACCGAGCCAGGTCTTGGGTTCCCCACACCCCAGTTCCCTGCCACTTCAATTAGGACAGCACAACTTTTGTGCGGTTTATATACTGGAGTTCGGACGATCATTTTCTAAGGAATGGTTCCATGGTTTAAAAGTTTAAAAATAACCACTAGGTGGGAAGCTCTGAAATGTTCCCTCCCAGTTAAAAAAAAAAAGTCATTCTAGTTTTTCTAGGAGGAATATAATCCTCAAAAGCCAGAGTTGGGAAGTTGTTCTTTCTTTTCCTTTTTTTTTTAATTCTAAGAGGAAGCAAAATATCAAATCTGCATGGGAACAGAGCTATGAGATTAGGAAACTGGGGAAGCTGGATGGGGCACTAAGGGCACCTGAAAACACAGCAAGTGAGGGCTTTAGAGACAGACAACCATAGGTCTGAATCCTGGTTTTGCTAGCCAAAAGGCTGGCAGTTCGAACCTACTGGCCGCACAACGGGAGGAAAGACTTGGCAATCTGCTCTTGTAAAGATTATAGCCTAGGAAACCCTATGGGGTAGTTCTACTTCGTCATATAGGGTTGCTATGAGTCGGAATCGACTTGACAGCACACAACAACAAATCTTGGGCCCAGTTATATGAAATAATGGAAGTAAAGCACCGCAAACAAGCCCTGGCACACAGAAAACATTCATAGATTGCTTTCCCAGACAAATGAAGCTAAAGGGGTTCTGGGTTCCTCAGATTTCCCTGAAGGAACTCAGTGATGGGGGGCCACATGAGGGAGGGACAAGGTGAGGTGGTAGTGGCTGAAGGGATTGTAAAGTGTGGGTTTAGGGCCAAGGAAGAGACAGAGGGGCATGGAGCAGCGGGAAGGGCAGCAGCTGGGAACCCATGGTGTGAAATATTTGTGGCTCAGAAGGCATGTGGCAGGTCCCTGGGGCCAGGCAGCCTGCCTGTCATCGAACACTCAGCTGAGGAGCCAGCCTGCCTGAAACCTTAGGCCACAGACGCCCCATCGGGGAAGGAGACACACCTCAAATCAGCTTCTGATTCTTTTCAGGGAGAGCCAAGCTAAAAAAGTGCCTGGCACTTCAGACGCAACTAGAGGAGAGCTGTGGTTTCAGGGGAAAGAGCCATGTGTCTAGAATCAAGACACTAAATACCAGCCTTGTTACTAAACCTCCAGACAACCCACAGTTCATCAGAGCCCAGGGTGAATGTAACTGGAGTCAGGGGTTTCATTTTCTTAAGGTCCTCGTTCTGTTTCACGGCCACTAACTTCCTTCCACCTTTAAATCTTATCCTTCCTTCAGGGCCTACGGCAGGGCCTGACCCTCCAATACATGTTGACTAATCAGAGAAAAGGAGTCCCTGGGTGGCTCAACTGGTTAAATGCTCACTAAGCACTCGACTACTAGCAGAAAGGTTGGCGATTGGAATCCACTCAGAGGCGCCTCGAAAGACAAGCCTGGCAATCTGTTTTCGAAAGGTCACAGCCTTGAAAACCCTATACAGCAGCTGTACTCTACACACCTGGGTTCATCATGAGTTAGCACTGACTCGGCAACTAACAACAACAATCAGAGGAAAGGAAAGGGAGAGAGAAGGAAAGGAGGAGGGGCAGAAGTGTGAAGAGGCAAGTATGGCAGTGCATACGGGCAGCCCAACAACTGCCTGCAGTGGTTCCTGAGCCCACCTAAACACTCCTGCTGGAAGGACTCAGACTACAGAAAACGCAGGACAGAATTTCACTTCAGCCAGTTTACATCACATGTCAAATTAGGAGACAAACGCACAGAGAAGAACTGACATCAGCCCTCATTTGGGCTGGGATGCAGGCGCACACTCATATCTCCTCCTCCGTTTACCCCGAACCACGCAAAGCCCGTGTCCTGCCCTGAGAGAGATCCGCAGGGGATCAAATGCTGCTGACAGCAGGCCTGGCTGCCAAAGCCTTGTCCTTGTCACCCTCCTCCTCTCCTCTAGCCAATGTCTCATAAGCCTGGACATCACAGGGCAACGGCCCAGCCAACTCTATGTTAGTCCCCATAGAGGAGATGGGTAAATCAGGCTTTGCTGCAAGGCAGAGGTTAAAAGGGTCCACTCAGTAACCAGACTGCCTGGGTTAGAAGTTAGACTGGATTAGATGCAGTTACTTCCTTGGGCAAGTTAGTTAATTTCTTTATGCCTCAGTTTTCTCATCTGTAAAATGGGTGACTAATACCTGCCAGGATGATTATGAGGATTAAATGAGTTGATAGAGGTGACATGCTTAGGACAGTATCTAACACAGAGCAAGTGCTCGAAAACCCTAATCTTGGGTCCTGATCGAACTAGCGTGGTATCTGTTCCCGCATCCAAGATCAACCATAGAACAATTATAAAGAGAAAATACCAAGATACGAAGAAAACTGTAAGAAATACTTTGCATGAAAGCGACAGGCCTGTTTTGAACTGGTGTGTGTGTGGTAGGGGGCAGAGGTGTAACTAAGGAATGACAGGTAGGGCACGTGCCCTGGGCACCACTTGAGGAGAGGCACCAATGAGCAGTTTCAATTGGCCAGCACAGTTTCCATCTCCAGCTGTGAGAGATTATTAAGCAATTTAAAACTAATTGCCATAGGCACTATTTTCCGTAGATAGGCCCCTGGTAAAGAGGTAGCTTTGGTTTGGGGCAGGAGGTGGCCAGGCTGGGCTGTGAAATGATAAAAAATAAAAAGAGCTCTTGGGCTCTTTGGACTCTGATCTCTTTTCCTCTAAGATTTGTCTAGAGGACAATGTCTTAGAACAGTGCCACCTCCTCCTCTGCCATGACTCAAACCTGTGGTCCAGGAGTTGGTAAGGGTAACATCAGGACAGGGCAGTGGCACTCTGCTTGTGAGGCGCTGGTAAAAACAGGTGCAGAGCAACCTAATTTGAGGCAATTGCTTCTCCTCATCCCCTCGAAATTCCCAGGGCAGCAGGTGAATCACAGTCTGAGAAGTGCCTTCTTCCCCTAGGGCTGCTTCTTGCTATGGGGGTGGGGGGAGGCGGAGGGGTGCGAAGGGTGAAGCCCTGACTTGAGGAAGTATTTTGTGGGGGTGGGCCTGGCTGATTTAGGAGTTTTGGTGCATGGAGTTCTCAGTCTTAGGGCTCATCCACGCCCACCTTCACTGCCTGAGCAAAATGGCACTGGTATGCGTTGTTAAACAGAGCAACCTATATCCCCAGGGGCAAAATAACAAGACAGATGAAGAACACAACTAATTCGAAAGGAAACAACTTACTTGATTGCAGATTCTACTTTAAGTAGAAACATGACAACAGACAGACCAAGATTTTAGAAGTAGCCTAATAAACATATTTAAAGAGATAAAGGACAATACTGTCAATATGACACCCAGACCAAGAAAACATAAAAAGGAACCAAACAGAAATATCAGATATGAAAAAAAGTAACAGTTAAAAGAAGAAGAAAAAATCAGATATGTGAGGTACGAAAAATTAATAACTAAAATGGAGCACACAATAGATTTGAAAAACAGCAGAATATCCTGGCCACCTCCTGCCCCCAAACCAAAGCTACCCCCCTACCATACACACACAGCAGTTCAAAACAGGTCCTTCTCCTTCACCCAAGGTGTTTCTCACAGTATTCTTCATTTCTTGGTGTTTTCTCTTCATAGTTCTTCTGAGGTTGATCTTGGGGGAGAGACCAGACATCATGCTAGTTTAATCAGGCTGCAGGCTTAAGGATCTTGAAAACTTGCTGTGTGGATGCACCATAAAGAAGTGTGTATCAGTTAAAGCAAAGGATTAGATGTACACATAGAAGAAACAGAATGATGAGTAAGAAAATGAATGCACTATAAACCACAATAACATTTCTATAAACTAAAAATATATGCATACAATCTCATTGATAATACTACATATGAATAAGCTAAAATTGGAATTCCAAGCAAAGAAAAGGTTTGTGACCTAACTATACAGGTACTAGAATTTATGCTTACATTGAAACCTTTCCTAATGCAAATCAATACACAGTTTTCTAATGTAAATATGCAGAAGATTTTAACTGTAATCAACAACATTGTAAAATGGGCGCAAAAATGGCTTGATACTAAGAAATTCAGAATTGCTTTTCAACTTATGTAATACTCCTTTGAACTTAATAACACTGAGTTGACACAAGAGTTCAGGAATTTACTTAATTTAGACAAACATAGTTTTGAAACTGATACACTTTTGCTCCAAAGTCAAATCAATTTTAAAACAGATGAAGTACTTTTGTCAATATGCATGTGGATATTAAAGGAAAATGATTATTTTGGTCTTTAAGTCTGTTATTGCAAAACTTTTAAGTATGCTTGGAACAACCTAGTTCTGTGAACTCACTTTCAACTGTGAATTTCATGAAATCTAAATACACATCAAGCATTTATGATGAAAATTTAGCATCCAAACTGGGATATGCTAAGAGTAAAACACATACTAAATTTCAAAGACTTAGTATAAAAAAAAAGAATATAAAATATCTTAATAATTTTTACATTGATTGCATGTTGAAATGATAACGTTTTGGATGTACTAAGTTAAATAAAATACTTTGCTAAAAAATTTTAAAAACATGCATTCTAAAAGCATTACCTGTTATTTAAGAATACATACAAACAAAAAAATACACATTTAAAATACCAGATGGCTGCCTAAGGTATGTGTAGTTTGGATGGGATGGGAGAATAAGGTAAAAGGGAATACATAAATAAACAAGAGGGGCCTTACATGGACAACTGATGAAAGAAGGCCAGAAATGGAGAAGGTTTAACTCCATCATCTGTATCAGAGATTCCTTCTCACCAAGGAGAGAGGGAAAAAAAAAAAAGCAATGAATAACCTGAGGACTCAGTGATCTCTAATGCCCGAGCACCAAAGGTGAAGGTAGAAAATGCGGCTTTAGCATAGGTGGAGAATGTTTGGCTTAAACACCCAACCCGCACCACCTCCCAAAAAAAAAAAAACCCACTGCTGTTGAGCCGATTCTGACTATAGGGTTTCTGAGGATGTAAATCTCTACAGAAGCAGACTGCCACATCTTTCTCCCGCAGAACCACTGGTGATTTTGAACTGCCGATCTTTTTTGGATAGCAGTCAATCGCTTTAACCACTGCGCCACCAGGGCTCCTTATAATCACTCAACAGTCAGTTTAAACGGTTGAAGCCAATTTCTGTGCTGCGACCAAGGCAGTGCTGCCTCGTGATGAGTCTATGAACTGAACCATGTGAGGAAGACACTGGCAGGCATCCAACAACAGGTGGGTTAGAGTCGACCTGAGGATCTAAAGCAGAGCACAGGACAGCTGGTGTTTGGTGAAGCAATTTGTACTTGAAAAGCACCAGAGGGTCAGCCAGAATCCTCACCAGTCGTCCAAACTGCATTCTCCCAGACATCCTGACAGCTGCATAGGACTTTAGGGGCTCAGACAGGAGGGGGTGACTTGACCAAGGTCACACTGTGAGCCATGGCAGAACTGAGACTAGAACCCAGGACTTCAATTTCCCAATTCCTGGGCTATTTCCCTGATATCACTCTAAGGCAACAGTGGGAGCTTGCAGAGCTAGTATGGGTTCCCTGAGGGAGAAGCCTGGAAGGAAGCAAGGAGGCATCAATGAAAGAGATGACCCTGGCATTCATAGCATGAGTGACTCTCAGTAATAAGGAAGAGACTCAAAACCTTAGCAGGTACTTTTTCTCAACATTTGGGGACATGCTTATAGTGCTAAAGATGATGTTCTTTTCTTGGTTTCCTTTTTCGTTTACTTCTTAAATTCTGACTTCCCTCCTAGCACTCCACCACCGACTTCCCTGTGGCTAGATCTAATGGTCTTGGGCCTTCTCTGCTTACTTACCAGCACCAAAGTTCTGTCACTGACCCTCCTCTCTCCTTCATCTCTACACTCTCCTTTGGTGATTTCATCCAGATTACTCTCAGTAATTCATTCAACTAACATTTACTAAGCACCTACTATATGTACCTTTACTAAGAGGCCATCCCTGGCCCCCAGGAGCTTGCTGTCTTGTGTGGAGGATACAGACATATAAATAAATAGTTTTAATATAATGATAAAAGCTCTCATAAAGGTGTTTATAAGGTATTGCATAAACAAAAAAGAATACAGTTAAGATATAGAGAAACCCATATCTCCAGTCCCAGCTTATTTCCCAAATTGTTCAAGCTCCACATTTTGAATTGACCTTTGACATTCTCAACTGAGGTATTTCAAACTCAGCAAATTTTTTTTTATTGTACTTTAAATGAAGGTTTACAGAACAAACTAGTTTCTTATTAAACAGTTAGTACACATATTGTTTTATGATACTGGTTAACAACCCCACGACATGTCAACACTCTCCCTTCTCACCCTTGGGTTTCCTATTACCAGCTTTCCTGTCCCCTCCTGCCTTCTAGTCCTTGTCCCTGGGCTGTTGTGCCCCTTTAGTCTCGATCTGTTTAATGGACCTGTCTAATCTTTGGCTGAAGGGTGAACCTTAGGAGTGACTTCATTACTGAGCTAAAAGAGTGTCCGAGGGCCATTCTCTCAGGGTTTCTCCAGTCTCTGTCAGGCCAGTAAGTCTGGTCTTTTTTTGTGAGTTAGAATTTTGTTCTACATCTTTCTCCAGCTCTGTCCGGGACCCTCTATTGTGATCCCTGTCAGAGCAGTCAGTGGTGGTAGCCAGGCACCATCTAGTTGTACTGAACTCAGTCTGGTGGAGGCCACGGTAGCTGTGGTCCATTAGTCCTCTGGACTAATCTTTCCCTTGTATCTTGTTTTCTTCATTCTCCCTTGCTCCCAAAGGGGTGAGACCAGTGGAGTATCTTAGATGGTCGCTCACAGGCTTTTAAGACCCCAGATGCTACTCAGGATGGTAGATGTACAACATTTCCTTTATAAACTATGTTATGCCAGTTGTCAAACTCAGCAAACTTTAAACCTGACCCATCATTTATCTCCCAAATCATACTTTTTAAAAAAATTTATTTTATTTTTTGTTGTTGTTGAGAATATACACAGCAGAACATACACCAATCCAACAACTTCTACATGTACAATTCAGTGACACTGATTACATTCTTCAAGTTCTGCAACCATTCTCACCCTCCTTTTCGGAGTTGTTTCTCCCCCATTAACATAAACTCACTGCCCTCTAAGTTTCCTATCTAATCTTTCCAGTTGCTGTTGTCAATTTGATCCCACATAGATAGATCTTAAAAGAGCACAATGCTCAAGGCAAACATTCTTTACTAGTTAAACTAAACTATTGTTTGGTTTTAAGAAGACTTTGGGGGTATTTTTTATTTAAGTTTAAAGTTTATCTCAGGGCAATAGTTTTGGGGGCTCATTCAACCTCCAGGGCTCCAGAAAATCTAGACTCTACAAGAATTTAAAATTCTGTTCTGCAGTTTCCCTGTAATGATCAGGATTCTTCTATAGCATCTTTGATCAAAATGTTCCGTAATGGTAGCCGGGCACCATCCAGTTCTTCTGGTCTCATGGCAAATGAGGTACTTGTTTATGAAGGCAATTAGCCACATATTCCATTTCCTCCTTCTATTCCTAACTCATGGAGCACTGGCGGCACAGTGGTTAAGCACTCAGCTGCTAACCAAAAGGGTGGCAGTTTGAACCCATCAGCTGCTCTATGGGAGAAAGATGTGGCAGTCCGCTTCCATAAAGATATCAGCCTTGGAAACCCTTGGGAAGTTCTACTCTGTCCTATAGGGTTGCTATGAGTTAGAATCGACTAGACGGCAATGGGTTTTGTTGTTTGTTTGGGTTTTTTTTTTTTTTTTATTGTGTTTTAGATGAAGGTTTACAGAGCAAATTAGTTTCTCCTTAAACAATTAATACACATATTGTTTGGCGACATTGATTGCCAGCCCCACAATGTGTCAACACTCTCCCCTTCTCGATCTTGGGTTCCCCATTTCCATTTGTCCAGCTTTCCTGTCTCCTCCGCCTTCTCATCCTTTCCCTGGGCTGGTGTGCCCATTTAGTCTTGTATACATAGTTGAGCTATGTGTATTATTGTTTTATGGGCCTGTCTAATCTTTGGCTGAGGGGTGAACCTTAGGAGTGACTTCAGTACTGAGTTAAAAGGTTCCAAGGGCCATACTCCCAGGTTTCTCCAGTCTCTGTCAGACTAGTAAGTCCAGTCTTTTTTTTGTGAGTTAGAATTTTGTTCTACATTTTTATCCAGCTCTGTCCGGGACCCTCTATTGTGATACCTGTCAGAGGAGTCAGTGGTGGTAGCTGGGCACCATCTAGTTGTGCTGGACTCAGTCTGGTGGAGGCTGTGGTAGTTGTGGTCCATTAGTCCTTTGGACTAATCTTTTCCTTGGGTCTTTGGTTTTCTTCATTATCCCTTGCTCCCAAAGGGGTGAGACCAGTGGAGTATCTTAGACGGCCGCTCACAAGCTTTTAATACCCCAGACACTACTCACCAAGGTAGGATGTAGAATATTTATAAACTATGTTATGCCAATTGAGCTAGGTGTCCGCTGAGACCATAGTCGTCAGCCCTCAGCCCAGTAACTTGATACCTCAGGGAGTTTGGGTGTGTCTATGAAGCTGCTTTGACTTTGCCTTGGTCAAGTTGTGCTGACTTCCCTAGTACTGTGATCTGTCTGACCCTTCACCAAAGTTACCACTTATCTGTTATCTAGTTAGTGTTTTTCCCTTCCCACCGCTTCTGTCCTTAGTAACCATCAAAGATTGTTTCTTTCTGTGTGGAAACATTTTCATGAGTCTTTATAATGGTGGTTTCATACAGTATTTGTCCTTTTGTGATTGACTTATTTCACTCAGCCCAATGCCCTCCAGATTCATTCATGGTGTGGGATGTTTCCCAGATTCATCATGGTTCTTTATTGTTGCATAATATTCCATTGGGTGTATATACCATAGTGTGTTTATGCATTCATCTATTGATGGGCACTTAGGTTATTTCCATCTTTTTGATATTGTAAATAATGCTGCAATGAACATGGGTGTCTTAGGCTGGGTTCTCTAGAGAAGCAAAACCAGTAAAGCATATAAATATATATAGAGAGAGATTTATATCAAGGAAATAGCTCACGCCATTGTAGAGGCTAAAATGTCCCAAGTCCATGGATCAGGGTAGAGGCGTCTCCCAATTTACGCAGCCACAGAAGCTGGTGAACCCAAGGTCAGTAGGTTGGAGAACAGGGCTTCTGCTCACAGGTTGTGAAGGTCTACGAATTCCAAGATCGACAGGTAAGCTGCTAGCTCAAGTCCCAAGAACCAGAGGTGAGATGACAAGAGACAGCTGCTGAGTCTGGAACAAGCCAAAAACTTTGGCAAGGTGAGCAGGCAGGCAGTAACCACCGGAGAGCAGAGAGATGAAGATGAGGGGGTGGTGAGCTGCCACAGGTCCCGCCCCCGTTGGTACTGCTCAGCAGATTCCATCATGGGGATGATCACATATCAAATTTCAAAAGGGAAGTGATCACAACACCATACAACTACTAAAACACGGAGAATCATGGCCTAGCCGAGTTGACATACAATCTTAACCATCAACAACTCTTATTTCTCTAGGAGATATTCCTAGGAGTGGGACTGGTAGATCATATGGTATTTCTATTTCCAGCTTTCTAAGGAGGTGCCGTATCGTTTTCCAAAACGGTTGTACCATTTTACATTCCTGTCAGCAGTGCATAAGAGTTCCAATCTCCCTGCAGCCTCTCCAACGTTTGTTATTTTCAGTTTTTTCGATTCATGCCAATAATATTGGGTTAAGATGGTATCTCACTGTAGTTTTGATTTGCATTTCTCTAATGGCTAGTCATCGAGAGCATTTCCTCATGTGTCTGTTAACCGCCTGAATATCTTCTTTGGTGAAATGTCTGTTCATATTCTTTGCCCATTTTTTAACTGGATTATTTGTCTTTTTGTTGTAGAGTTGTTGGATTTTCTTATAGATTTTAGAGATTAAACCTTTGTCAGATATGTCATAGCCAAAACTGTTTTTCCCTGTCTGTAGTTTCTCTTTTTATTCTTTTGGTGAAGTGTTTTGATGAGCACATGTGTTTAATTTTTAGAAGATTCTAGTTATCTAGCTTATCTTCTGGTGTTTGTGTATTGTTAGTTATGGCTTATATCCTATTTATGCCACGTATTAGGGCCTCTAGCATTGACTTTATTTTTTTTTCTATGATCTTTATGGTTTTCAGTTTTATATTTAGGTCTTTGATCCATTCTGAGTTAGTTTCTGTGTATGGTGTGAGGTATGGGTCCTGTATCATTTTTTTACAGATGGACATCCAGTTTTGCTAGCACCATTTGTTAAAAAGACTGTCTTTTCCCCATTTGATTAACTTTGGGCCTTTGTCAAAGATCAGGTGACCGTAGGTGGATGGGTTTACATCTGGGTTCTCGATTCTGTTCTATTGGTCAATGTGTCTGTTGTTGTACCAGTTACAGGCTGTTTTGACTACCGTAGCTGTATAGTAGATTCTGTGGTCTAGTAGTGTAAGTCTTCCTACTTTACTCTTTTTCTTAAATAGTGCTTTACTTATCCAGGGCCTCTTTCCTTTCCATATAAGGTTAATGATTAGTTTTTTCATCTCATTAAAGAATGCTGTTGGTATTTGGATTGGGATTGCAGTGTATTTGTAGATTGCTTTGGGTAGAATTGACATTTTCATAATGCTGAGTCTACCTATCCACGAGCATGGTATGTTTTTCCATTTATGTAGGTCTCTTTTGGTCTCTTGCAGTAATGTTTTACAGTTTCCTTTGTTTTTGTTTTTTTTTTTATGTCCCTAGTTAGATTTATTCCTAAACATTTTATTTTTTTACGGGCTATTATAAATGGTAGTGCTTTCCTGATTTCCTTTTCATAGATCTATTTACTGGTATATAGCAATTCAACTGATTTTTGTATGTTTATCTTGCATCCTGCTACTCTGCTGAATCTATTAGTTCCAGTAGTTTTCTTGTGGAGTCTTTAGGGTTCTCTATGTAGAGTATCATATCATCCGTGAATGGGGTAGTTTTACTTCTTCCTTACCAATTTGGATGCCCTTTATTTTTTTTTCTTGCCTTATTGCTCTAGCTAGGACTTCCAGCACAATATTAAATAGGAGTCATGATAAAGGGCATCCTTGTCTTATTCCTCTTCTCAGGGGGAATGTTTTCAGCCTCTCTCTGTTGAGAATGATGTTGGCTGTTGCTTTTGTATAGATGCCCTTTATTATGTTGAGGAATTTCCCTTCTATTCCTATTTTATTGAGAGTTTTCATCAGGAATGGGTGTTGGACTTTTTTTTTAATTCCTGACTCTGTTTAATTCCTGTTCCTCTGTTTCTCTAGGTGAATACAGGCCAACTGTTGTGCCTTGATGGCTGCTTACAAGCTTTTAAGACCTCAAGTACTATGCAACAAACTAGGAGGCAGAACAGAAGCACTAAACACATTAGCAGGTCAATTAACTGGACTATCCCATGAAACCATGACCCTAAATCTCAACCAAGGAACTAAATTTAATGAGGTATTTGTTGTACTTAAGCAGCCTCAGCAGCTACTCTTTTTTTTTTTTTGTCATTATTGTAAATATAGCTATCATACAACTTTTTCCAATTCAACTTTTTAGAGGTGTACAAATTATTGATGGCAATTACATTAATTGGCTGTGCTAATTACATTAATCAATGCAATTTTTCCATCACTGTAAACCAAAACTCAGTATCCCATAAGCAATAATTCCTCCCACACTGTACTCCCTCCCACTCCCAGTAACCATTAAAAAACCTTGGTCTCTATACATTTGCCGGTTCTTGTCTTTTTATATAAGTGAGGTTATACAATATTTGTCTTCCTGCCAAATCATATATTTAAAACAAACAAACAACAATAACAGTGAAACAAGTCTACTCAAGGCAACTACAGTGCATACTGAAGACTGGAATGTAACCAAATACGTGTTTAATCTATTGCTTTGCAATATATCTAGAGAAAAAAAAAGAAAGTCTGCTTAGAACCTAGAAAAGAAAGAAATAAAGAACCTATTATTTGCAGGGCACTCTTTCCCAATGACATAGATATTTTTAACTACAAGTCAGGCATGTATGTCCCTTTGGAGGAAAAGAAGACAATAGCTAGTAAAATCATTCCATTCACTCTTTTGGTTCTTAGTCTATGCTCATCAAACAGCCTTCTTGTTAGAATCTGAATGTCAAGTGCTATAATTTCCTAAGGAGAAGGAATTGGATAAGAATATTTCTCACTGTAAATGAGTAAGTTGGAACTGTTCTCATTTTCTTTCTGTTTTCAGATTCAACTATTTAAGATACTAGAATCATGGAAATGTAGAGCTGCCTACACGCTTTAGCAGCCTCTTTTCTGCATTTCCAGCCCCTTAGTCTCTCCTTCCTCCAATTCACATAATCCTCAGCTGTTATCATAATCTTTCTCAAATTCCATTTTCATGAGGTCACTCAGCTCAATCACCACCAGCAGCTCCCTAGGTCTATTTTTAATCAGATCTAAAGTCATCAACCTGGAACTCAAACCTTTTTATTAACTGTTCCCAACACCACCATTTTAACCAAGCTTTTTGAGCCTCCACTCCAGGCAAGCTGATTTACCACTTCTAGTTTTTTTCTGCTCCTGTGCCTTTGAATCTGCCCTTGCCCTCCTAGCCCTCAGACCAAGTAGCACATCTCAGAGCTCTCCTCAACCAAGATGCATTTTCTGATCAGCCTTACTATTCAGACACCTCCTTAACTTTAAAGGCCTTGAGGACTTCTATACAAGGTCAGCATGTCCTTTGAATCAAGAAAGGGAAAATAAAAAAAAACATCAAGTTTAGACCAATAAGATACAAAACTAGTAGTCAGGTCATTCGATCATCATATAGTCCAAAAATATGTATATGTTATAATATTTCAATACCTTTTAATAATATTTTTGCAGGGCACTGTGCTAGGTGATGGAGACATCATGGTGAGCCAAAGTCCCTGCCTTCATGGAGCTTATAGTAAACAAATATAATTAAAATTACCTTACATGCTATGAAGGAAAAGAACAAAGACACTGTGAGACAGAATAGGATGGAGCTAGTAATTTAAATTAGGTATGACAAGAAATATTCTGAGGATGTGATACTGAACCTGAGGCATGAAGGATTTGTAGAATTTAACTGGTCAAAGAATAAGGGGAAAGTTCTAGGAAGAAGAAATAACATGTGTAAAGGCTTATACTTTAACTACTCAGTCAATATTTATTAAGCATCTATTAAACGTGTGATGTTTTTCACAGAGAAGTATAAGACTTGGCCTTCCCTTAGGGAGACAAGACATAAATAAAATAATCAATCAAAAACAAAAAAATAATAATAGAACAGAATGAGTTTATTCTGTTCAGTTATTAAATAAATAAGAATTTTAAAAAATCACCTGTATGAGACCAAATGGTCAACAATTACTTTAAAACAAAGATGAGAACCTAAGAGGACGGGGAAACTAGATTAATAGAAACGGAACAACCAGAATGGAAATAATAACAAGGTTCACACATTGTGAAGAATGTAACCTATGTCACTGAACAACTTGTGTAGAAATTGCTGAATGAGAACCTAAACAATTACGTAAACCTTCTCCAAAAACACAATAAAAAAAAACACACACATACAAACAAATAAGAATAAGCACCCTTATGTACCAGATTCTGTACTAGGTTTGGAGAACACATTCAGAAACAAGGCAGACAGGGATTCTGACCTGATGGAGCTTACAGGCTAGATGAGATGATGGACAATTAAAGAAGTAATTCCAGTAAAGGGTGATGAAAGTAATGACAAGGATGGTAGCACTGAGGCAATAGCAGAGACAGCCAACCTATTTCAGTGGGTCAGAAAAAGGCTGGAAGAAGTATATTTGGAGAATGAGCAAAGGTAGGTGAAGAGTGGAAGTGAGGGTGTTCTGGGAAGAGAGAGCAGCACATGCAAAGACTCTGAGGCAAGAGGGTGGGTCAAGAAGTTCCACGTGGCTGAAATGTAGCGTATAAGGAAGAGATCGGGTGAGATGAGGCTGAATAAGGAGGCAGGTACCAGACCTTGGAGGGCCTTGTAAGACAAGTTAATGGGTTCGGACTACATCCTGAGGGCTATGGAGAGCCCTGAGGTTGGGGGATGGGGTGTGTTGGAGAGTCTTGACATGATCAGAGCTGTTTCTGGAGGAGGCAGGTAAGACTATAGACAGAAAGAGGCGAGAAGAAGGTATATTCAGGAGATAAAATTGGTAGGTCTTTGTGACTAGATGTTGGGGTAAAAGAAAAAGAGCAGTTTCTGATTGGAGCAGTGGAGAGGCCAGTGATGTCTTAAACTAAGATAGAAAATATTTCAGGTATGGGGAATGAGGAGTTTCGTTTTGAACAAGTTACCTGTACGACATCCAGACAGAGACATCCAGTTGGCAGCTAAGCATTGGGGTCTGGAGCTCTAAGAAGCAGCCTGACTGGCAATACAGATTTTGGGAACAACTTGTAGATAAGAAACTGGGGCCACAAGAATGGATGGATTTGCCTAAAAAGACTGTATAGGGCGTGAAGAAGGCATAAAACAGACCCCAGAAGCACTCTAACATTCAAGGGGCTGCTAGAGGGGCTGCAAAGGAAACCTATAAGGGACAGAGCAGGAGAAAAACCAGAAGACCATGTTGTCAGAGAAGCCAAAAGCAGGGGAAGATTTGACCAGCAAGAAGTAAAGGTTGAAAAAAAAAAGCCTCCAGGTCAGTAAGATAAGGAGGATATAAGACAGGATGCAATAGGGACAAAATGAAGGCTGCAGACAAGGAGCAATGAAGGACTTCAGAGGAAGAGCACACTTACTCTGGGCTACTCTTCGGTGGAACCTGCCTCTTGCCAATGATACCATGTCTAGCTTCTTGAATAGTTCCCTAATGCCTAAATAGTTTCCTAAATCTGACTGAACATGAAATCAAGTAGGTTTAGGAGAAGAGATAGTTTACCATTCTGGGAATAATGCTTATTGCAACCCAACTTCACTCACCAGCTAACATATGTGGGTAATGGATGATAGCCAGATGTCCAAGTGTTCCTAGTGGTGAGTTTCAACAGAACAATCTAGAACAGAAAAGGGAAAAAAATTTAAAAATAAAAATAAAAGAACAGAGAAGGAAGCAAAAATGCTCTAAAAGACCACATCAAAGCACAACTTCAAACAATGTGGCCTTGCTATGGATGATTAGAAAACCACAACAGATGTATTGGCTGGGTGAACAACAGTCACAAAAGAAATGATTGTTTGTTTGGTTTTTGTTTTAGAAAAAAAAAAAAAAGGCTCTAGATAAATTCTAAGCTTAACAGACAGAGTGCCAAGAGTGAGAGACTCTTTAAATGCTCACTCTAGATACACATTTTTACACATGAAGAATCATCTTTATCTATCCTGTGTGGTAAGATGCTACATTTAGGTTTGCAAAAAATCTATTGCACAAATACAAGACCTGGGTTGGCAGCATGTTGTGGAAAAGAGCTGGATTTGTAAAATGACCACAAGGTTAGCATGAACAAACAGTGTCATGTGGCTGCTAAAAAATGCAAATACAACTTTAGTCTCCTTTAATAGAAGTGTCCAGATAATAAAAGTAATAGTCATACTGTGTCTTAGCTATCTAATGCTGCTGTAATAGAAATACCACAAGTGGATGGCTTTAACAAAGAGAAATTTATTCTCTCACAGTCTAGGGGCTAGAAGTCTGAATTCATGATGCCAGCTCCATGGGAAGGCTTTCTCTCTTTGTCGGCTCTAGGAAAAGGTCCTTGTCATCAATCTTCCCCAGTCCCTCAGAGCAGGGACCCTGGGTCCAAAGCATGTGCTATTCTCCTGGCTCTTGTTTCTTGGTGGTATGAGGTCCCCATGTCTCTCTGCTCCATTCTCTTTTGTATCTTAAAAGAGATTGATTTGAAAAACAACCTAATCTCCTGCCTCATTAACATAACTGCCCTAATTCCACCTCATTAACATCATGGAGATAGGATTTACAACACACAGGAAAATCATATCAGATGACAAAATAGTGCACAATCACACAATACTGGGAATCATGGACTAGCCAAGTTGACACACATTTTTAAGGGACACAGTTCAATCCATAACATTCTGCATTCTGAACTGATTAGAACAAATCTGGGTAATTAATTATTACTGTTATTATTATTGTTATTATTGTTGTCATCTAGTCAATTTCCAACTCATGGTGACCCCATATGTGCAGAGTAGAAATGCTCCATAGAATTTTCAAGGCTGTGACCTTTCAGAAACAGATCTCCAAGCTTGTCTTCTGAGGTACCTCTGGATGGGTTTAAGCTGCCAACCTTTCAGCTAGTAGCCGAGTGTTTAGTCATTTGCACCACCCAAAGGTACCTCATGTTTAGTTAAAATGGTCAAATTTTAAAAGTTGTATCTCTTATCCACCCCTTTCTTTCCATGCCCACTACCAGGAGGTCTCATCTCATACCTGGTGTGGTAGATTGTTTCCAAAGATGGCCCAACAATCCCTCCCATCTCAAATGCCTTTAGCAGCTTCACTTTGTCCATCCTCAAATCAAAAGCTGGAGTCTGTTTCTCCTCCCAGTGAATACAGGCTGGTCCTATGTCTTACTCTGACAAACAAAAAGTGATAGGTTTGACTTACAAACCTAGGCCTTAAGGGGTCTTGCAGCTTCTGTTTTTGTCCTCTTGGTTGTCAGCCACCCAAGTCAAGAAGCTGGGGTTAGACTACTGACCAGTGAGAGACCACGTGGGGAGAAAGTTCACATGGAAGAGAACTGAGGGGCCCCAGCCAACAGCTAGCACCAAAATCCCAGACAAGTGAGTGAAATCATCTTGGATGATCCAGCCCCAGTCAAACCACCCCAGCTGCCACCACATGGAGCCTGAATGAGCCGCCCCACAGAACTCTGCCTGAATCCCTCACTCACAGAATCATGAACAATAAAATGGTTGTGGTTACAAGCCACTAAGTTTTGGGGGAATGTGTAGTGTGAGAAGAACAACAGGCAACTGAAACACTCAGATCACTAATATGAGCTCCTAATTATTCTCCATCATTTATATGGTCATTATAAGTTGAAATTGACTCAATGGCAACAGGTTTGGTTTTGTAAATTATTCTCCATAGCACAGCACGGTTGTTAAGTATGGAATGTGAAGCTAGATCGCCTGGGCTTGAATCTGTTTGTTTGACCTTGGGGAAGTTACTCACCCTCAATGTCTTCATCTGTAAAATGCAGCTAATAATAGAATCTACCTCTGTTGGGTTGTTAAGAGAATTTAAAAGAGTTAATCCAAAGAGTTTGGAACAGTGCTGGACACATAGTAAATGCTCAGTAAATGTTAACTAGTAACATTAGTCCAGTGCTGTCTGATAGAACTTTCTACGATGATGGTAATGTTCTACATCTGTACTGCCCAATATTGCAGCCATTTATGTCTACAAGACCTTGGAACATGGCTCCGGCCACTGAAGAACTTTCTTATTTAATTTTAATTCATTAAATTTTAAATAGCTACTAACTACCATATTGGAAAGGAGCCCTGGTGCTGCAATGGTTAAGTGTTCAACTGCTAACTGAAGGCTGGTGGTTTGAACCCACCCAACAGCTCTTTGGCAGAAAGACCTGGTGATCTGCTCCCATAAAGATTATAGCCTAGGAAACCCTATGGGCAGTTTTACTCAGTCATATAGGGTTGCTATGAGTCAGCATACAATCACAATACCATATTGGACAAAGTAGAAGTCTATTCTCTAATTAATCTAACATGTTGTTGAGTGCTATTGAGTTGATTCCGACTTATTGCAACCCCATGTGTTATGGAGTAGAACTACCCCATTGGGTTTTCTTGGCTGTAATCTTTATGGGAGCAGATCACCAGGTCTTTCTCCCACAGAGCCATTAAGTTAGCAGCCGTGCGCTTAAACATTTTTACCACCAGGGCTTCTTTAATCTAACATAACCTTGCTAAAAGAATAGGGCACAGGGCAGCAGAAAATCACTTTGGCACCTGTCCTTTGTGAGACTACAAGTACATACACAGTGACCAGACATGGTTAGTGGAGGATACAGCTCTGTTAGCTGGTGGGTTTTGCTTTTTAAAAAAGAAAAAGACCTTCCTCCAACATCAGCAGCAGGAAGGGGGTTGTGTCTTACCTAGTGCTGCTATAACAGAAATACCACAAATGGGTCTTTAACAAACAGAAATTAATTTTCTCATAGTTTAGGAAGCTAGAAGTCCAAATTCAGGCTGCTGGCTCTAGGGGAAGGCATTCTCTCTCTGCCCATTCTGGAGGAAGGTCCTTGTCTCTTCTCTAAGACGATACCTTCCCTATAGCTCTCACTTCCTTCTGAGCCCTCACCAGAATTGCCTTTGACGTCCATAATTCTACCAAGTCTCTTCAAGGCAATTTAGGCTTTTACTATCAGGCACCTTAAAACTCTTTCAGCCTCCATCCATTATCCAATTCCAAAACTACTTCTACATTTTAGGTAGCACCTCCACTTCTAACTCGATTTTATCTGCATAAAAATGTGAGAATCAGAAAGGGGATTTTCTACAAAATGGAGTATACCAGGAGTCCCACATCTAGCGTACAGATGTCAGATATCCTGACTAGAAAATTAACTCTTAAAAACTGTTCTCATCTTTTGAAAAAACAAAGTTTTAGTAGTTCCCTGACCCCTCACTTTTCATTTGGCAGAAAGGAAATTTGAGACAGCCTACTATGTGTACAGTGGTTAAGCATTCAGCTGCTGTCCAAAAGGCCGGCAGCTCGAATCCACCAGCTGCTCCTTGGAAACCTTATGGGGCAGTTCTCCTCTGTCCTATAGGGTTGCTATGAGTCGGAAGGGACTCGACTGCAATGTTTTTTTGGTTTTTTTTTCACTCTGTGTACTAGACACAGCCACATACATTAATACATATAATTCTTTTAGACCTTTTTTTCCAGACCAAGCAAACAGAAGCTCAGAAGTTGTAACTTGCCTAAGGACCTAAAACCAGTCAGTGCCAGAGACGAAATTCAAAACCAGCTCTGGATTTCCAATCCCACGCTCTTCCCAATAGATGAGAATGCCTCTCCTATTATGCCTTTTGAGATTCTCCATTATCTGATCATCTAGGTAACTATTTCCAGTTAATCCCTTAACTCTTACCAGACTGATATGTTTCCCTTCACTTACATGCTCCTTTCTTTTCTTCTAATCTACCCATCCTGTAAAGTCCAGTTTAAATCTCCTTTTGTCCTTCCATGAAACCTTCCTCATCTTCAACCCCAATTAATTTCCCTCTCCTCTGAGTTTTTACATCACTTCTAATGAGCATCATATAATGTAGAGCTCTTTGTTGTATTGCCTTTCCCTTAAGTACACCGTAATTTCCTTGAGGCCACACTGAATCTTCGGGCTGGCGATCCTTCCAAATTTCTTCCGATTTCCCTCTGAGCTGGGACAGAGTGACTACTTCTGGTTCTGGAATGGATGAATTACCTAAACTCAAGAGACAAATACTTCTTAATTAATGTCAGCTCCAAACTCTTCGGGTTTTACTCTTCGCTTAAAACTACCGCAAACCAATTAATTCAGAAGAACTCAGCGGCGAATTGAAACAGCAGCCCCGCGACGTAACGCTCCCCTTCCGTTCCGTCAAGCCCCGCCCAGCCTGCTGGTTGCCGATTGGGTGTGGCCCAGCCTCCTGGTGACCGATGGGGCGTGGCGTGCGTGGGTAGGGGCGTGGCTGAGATGGGGAATTTCGCTCTCGGTAATCTCCGGTAATCATCGACAGTTTCCGGCAACGGTCTCCTCCTCCCCCAGTTCTCCTCGGGTATTTCCGGTCCCTTTCGGGCCTTCCCGTCTAGCTCCTGCTTGCGGCTTTTCACTTCGGGTATTTCCGTGTCCCGCTCGGAGAGACTCGGCAATCGCTCGGCCTCCCCCATCCCCCGGTAACGGTCGCTGGTGAGTTTAAATGAGCCGGGGCTGGCCGGGCTGGAGCCGCTACGGGGGGGGCCTGAGGCACTGCAGAAAGTGGGCCTGAGCCTCAAGGATGACGGTGCTGCAGGAACCCGTCCAGGTAATGATAACCCCTTCTCTGAAGCTTGGGTCGCAGCCTCGGCCAGGAAGCAGCGTATGGCCACTCCGCGGCCTGGTGCGGCCTAGGCCGGGCTGCTTCTCCCGCCTCCCTTGATGCCGGTTCCTGCCTATCTTTTCGTCAGTCCGGCGGCCTTGCCCGCAACGTAAGCCGTGACACTCCTGGTCCTACATTACTTCTGCCCTAATCTGAGCGGGGTGCGGCGTTAATACCGCCTTTCTCCTCGGAGCCAACGTCTGGCCAGCCCCTCCTGTCAGTCTAGTGGCCTGGCCGGGCCGGGGGTGAGAGATGAGGGGCCGAAAACTCGCCCCAGGTGCTCTCCTGCCTGAAGGATGGTTGAGAAGCACGTTTGATGAGAGCTTGTATGATCCTCAGAATGGTGGGGCAAGTTTGCGGGGGTTATTTTTGTTTTACGTGAGAGAGTGGAAGGGGAGGGTAAGATCGGTATTTTTAATACTGATTGCCGTTTTGGTTAACAGACTTTCTAGTCCACGTTGCTTTTCTCATTCAGTGGATTTTCCACAGGACAGTTGTCTGAGAAGAGAACTCTAAGGCCAGTGCTGAGGTGCGAACACCTATCCAAAAGGGAGGGAGGTAGAAACAGCAAATTGGGGTGTTTTTTTTTCCCCCCTCATTACCCGTGATGGGGGTCAGGAGTATTTTATTTTGCATGTTTATAAAGTGGGAAACGAAAGACTAATAATGGCTTTTCCATTCATTTCACTGTCCTTACCATACCAAGGTATGCTTTGATGCACAGTGCTCTGTTGGCATCAAAGAAACCCAACTGGATTTTAAGTGTGTGATGCAGTGCCGGGTCATTTTCCCCCTGCCATCAAAGAAACTGAATCTTGTGTCCCTTGGTGATGGACCAGGTTTGGGGGACTTTTCAACCCACCATGTGATCTTTGACTTGATCAGAAGAGTTGACCTCTATCAACTGCTGTCATTGAGTAGTGAATTTTCTTTGAGAGTTATAAAGTGATCTGATTTTTAGAAATTACTTCATATTGTCCCCAATAGGCCTGTGATATCTAGTAGTAAATATTTTAGTACATTACTACTTGCATATTTTTCTTCACAGCATGAAATACTCACTTCTCCTAGTTTGCCTTCTTCTCTAGCTCATTACATATAGCAGCTATTAGTGTTTGAATTGATGTATTGTGGGATTCTATTTTAGGAAATTTACCTGTTTACGAGTTAGTTGTACTATTGCTTCCAGAGCTATCTCTTTCCATTCATATTCCTCTTACCGGTAAAGAGTCCCTTTTAAACAATTTTTGGGGCCTAACATGAAATTAGAATTTGCTGTCTGTACTTTCTTAAATAGCTAAACATAATACTTACATTGCTTAATTTCCATTTCATATCCTTGGGATTATTATCTTATCATTTGCTTTCTCTGGCCCCAAAAACTTCCAAGTGTTAAACTAGTTTCATTGATAGCATATAACCACTATTTAGTAATAATACCAACCTGTATAAAATCATAGAAAAGAAAGGAAATATGTGGCCTATTCCGAGATAGTGCCCGTCAGGTTCTTCTATTTCCTTAAAGTACTCTTAGCAGTAATGCACTTAGATATTAAGGATTAAAAGTCAAATTAAGTTCTTTTCCCTCCACTAGCTTTGTCCATTCTGGGATGGTGGTAATGAGTTTTGGAATATGACTAGGTGAGAATTATGGTTGTAATTTATAGTATAAAAGGAAGCCACTCAAGAAGGGATCTTGAGCAGTGAGAGGAGCAAGCAACTTTAGCTGTGATGATAAAGATCAAATGATGAAGGATAGTGCTGAAGATGGGAAAGAATTACTGTGGAAGAGAATAAAAATAGGACAGATGAATATGATTTGTTTTTATAAATATTTTTAAAAACTGTAACCGATTACATATATCTGGGAAGGAGGGGGAGTACATTGGAAAATTACTTTGTTTCCTTTCTTGGGATGCCTCAGGGTTCATAGTATTACCCAACATAGGAAAAAATTGAGAGGAAAGATGAGCAAATATTTTCTACTTTTTTTTTTTTCTTTAAAGATTTAGCTTGGAAGAGCCAGTCTGATAAGCATATGTGCCTAAATACGATGGAATCACTCCTCCCCCAAGTTACCTCTCATAGAAAAGTGTTACTTTATATTTGAGTCTTTACAAAAATCTCTCCTATTATGAGGCAGAAGTTCTATCAGTTGTTTTTAATAGTAACTGTTTGAGGAAGGCACATTAGCCTAAATGACTTTAGTCAGTACTAAGTTGGATGTTTATAAAAGTCACTTGACAAAATTGGTTTTTCATAAAAAGGCAAAGACATATAGATTTAACAATTGTTCCTGGGGGAGCGTTTCATAGTTCAAAGTGTTGGATGAAGTTTAAACAAGCCTTAAAAATCACCTTGATAAGGAGTATGGTATAGTACATGGGTACTGTATATACGATAACAATGTGGAGATCACTAGATAGTGTGGGAGTACTTTTAGCTTGGGATAAGATGTCCAGGGACAGCATCTAACATGGATTCAGAGTACCATATTTCACATAATTTAGAATTGAGAGTGATGTGCTCTGGAAGATTGTGTTAGATGACTAAAAAAGTGGTTTTAATGATAACAGATACCGATGTCAAAGATGCATGTGAAGAGTTTGAATAAAATTGTTTTATGTAGTAAGAGTAGAAAAAAATTGAAACATATTTTGTGTGTAACTAAATTAATATATTAACATTTGATTTTGATCTACATTCCTAAAAGTTGATATATCCAAGTTGGCTGAAATGCACTTGATTTTGAAATTTTCTTTGGGGAAATGAGAGATTACCTTATATTTAGGTATAATATAGTATCTTGAAGACAATACGACGTAGGACTTAAACTGAGAGAATAAGCTTTGGGATGAAAAAAAGCTATTGCAAGTACCTAATAATTTAATGCCTTTAGAGACTAGTGTCTTGACATAGCCCTTGTTGAGCCTGTGTTCTATAGGAAGAGAAAAACATCAGACAAATACTCACAAATCAATAATTACATACTGTGATAATAAGGACACTATAGATAGAATTTTGTGAGAAATTTTAGTAGAAGGGATCTGACATAAGCCCAGATGTCAGGTTTGCAATTGGACCACTAAAAGAGGTACTGCAAAGCAGCAAAAAGTTAAAAAGCAGCTTCAATGAAAAAATCAAATTTGAAAGAATATGATAGACACCTGCTATATGCTAAGCATAAAAGAGTATAAGAGACATTTTGAAACCTCTAAAAAGGGTGTCAGGAAAGTCCTTTTTTGAGGAAATGACATTTAAGCTAAGATCTGAGGGATGAGAAGGGAACAGTAATTTGAAGAACATTACGGCAGAGAAAATAGCATGTGCAAAGTCCCTAAGACACAGCAAAGCTTGGCATTGGAAGAAGACCATTGTGGCTGGAGTTGCATAGTAAGGGAGAAGGAAATAGCAAATGATAAGGTAAGCAGAGGCCAGAGGTAAGGAATTCAGTTTCCATTCTAAGTGTAGTGGGAAATCACAGAGAATTTTCAGCAGAAGAGTGACATAATCTGATATATATGTAAAGATCTGTGTGACTATAAGAAATGTAATGTGGGGTGGGGAATAGAGGGAGCAGGAATAAAAGCAGTAATCTTGGAGATGATGGTAACCTTGACTAAAGTGGTAGGAGTGGAGTAGAAGAGGTAGGAGAGAAGTAGATGAATTTGAAAAATGTTTTGGAGGTGGAACTGATGAGACTTGGAAATTGATTGGATATGTTTGTGGGAGGGAACCAGAATGACTTCCTGGATTCTGTTTTGGTGGTACCGTTTTAAAAATGGAGAATCCTTTATTTGGATGGGAATGGGAGGCAGATTTGAAGGGGGGCAATTAAACATTCTGTTTTGAACAAATTAAGTTGGAGATATTTGTAGGATCACTGAGTAGAAACATGGAGACATAACTCCTATTAATCTTTTGAGGGTTCTAATCTTGTTGGGAAAATAAGAATGCTACATGGGAACAATTGGATGATGCTGCAAGTCAGTATATATTTGATTGCACAGGTCATAATAAAGCAGTTCAGGAAAGAGAGATCCTTGTAGACTGAAAACATGATAAAGGCTTCTTGAAGGAGTAGAACTTAAAGCCTTAGAAGTTGTTAAGGGTTTGAATTAGTAGAGAAGAGAAAGAATATTCCTGGCGTGGTGTGGCATCAGCAAAAGCCCGATGTTGATAATGATAATGGTGGTCAGGGAGAAGAGAGCAGTAAAATGTTGTCTTGACTAGGGTGGGAATTGCAAAGCAGAAGGAGATAAAGCTTTGTTAGCTAGGTAAAGTCAGGTTATAGGGGACTTACCATCCAGGCTGAGGAGTTTGGATTTAATGTATTGGTAATAAATAGCCTTTATAGGTTTTTGAGCAGAAAAATTTTGTGACTAAAGCAACACTCCAGGAAGATTAATCTGGGACTGTTGGGAAAGTGAGAAGAGGCAGAGTTAGGGAGACATACAGGCTAGTAGAATAACCCAGTTACATGGTAATATAGACCAGGATTTCTCAACCTTGGCACTATTGACATTTTGGGCAAACTAATTTTTTGTTGTAGGGGGCTGTCCTGTATATCGTCAGATGTTTTATAGCATCCCTGGCTTCCACCCATTACATGCCAGTAGCACTCTCCTTTTATTTGTGGCAACCAAAAATGACCCCCCAGACCTTGCCAGATGTCCCTTAGGAGGCAAAATGATGATTGAGAACCACTGATACAAATGTAAAGTAAATTAGAATTCTAGAAATTAGGTTGTGATTTACAACATGAAATTTCCACTGTTTTTTTTTTTTTTCTTATACTTTGTCATATTGTCTAAAGCTTTTATCACCTATTTGTTTTATAGTCTAAAAAAAGGGCGGCTATTTTCTTTTTTGACAGCAACAACAATAAACCCAAAATTTATAGTAGTCGCTTTTAAGTCTGAATTAGTTGTACAACTTGTAGAAGTTTGCCATTTCAGGTCTAAGAAGAGCTAGCAAGTAAGGAACTTAGTAATTTAATTTTTATTCTGTTGATTTATTAATCTTTTAAATAAACACAACCTAGAGCTAACCCATTACTTTAATCAGTTGTTTGCTGCTGTCAAGTCAATTCTGATTTACGGTAACCCCATGTGTGCAGAGTAGAACTGCTCCATAGGGTTTTTAAGGCTGTGAACTTTTGGAAGCAGATCACCAGGCCTATCTCCTGAGATGCCTCTGGGTGGGCTGGCTAGTAGTTGAGCATTTAACTGTTTGTGCCACCCAGTAACTCCTAATTTAATCAGTAGAATTTCTTTTTTAAACTTTTTTTGGCGGGAGGGCATTGCTCTGTTTGGCTTCATAACTTTCTTTTAGCAGCATTTCATCCATGTGGCTTTTAATGTGTAGAACTCTTTGATTTGTAGAACTCTAGAGGTGATGCACTGAGTGCTGTTCATTTAGGGGGAGGCCCACACCAGCAGTTGGAGAGAGGTAAGTGAATAACCAGGGAGCTGATCTTAGCGCTGTTTATCATCAACTACCAATTTGTAATGCCTTAGAGAATAATCTGTTCACCACCCCATACCCCTACAAGAGATACCATCATTCAGGAATTTAAAGGTGATTGAGCACAGTGGTGATGGAAGCAGTATGTGGTGTTCTCTAAGTGCAAGTTTTACTTCTGGGATTCATGGAAGTTGGAGCTGGCTGCTGTCAATATCTTTTTCTAATGCTTTTAAGAATTAGCAATAAGGAGCAATGTTGTCCTGAGCAAAGCCTGATTTTAAATCAGAAATGGATAGTCCCTTGAATGATTTTTTTTTCCTCCCCCTTTCATTTTTTAATTTAAAAAATCAGAAAAAAAAATTCAAAGTTCTAGGACTTTTTGGCCTTAGTGTGTGTGTGTGTCATATTTTCCCGGTAATTGGTAGTACTAAGGTAGCTGGTGAATCATTTGAGTCTTTTGTGGCTTATGTGTTACAAAATAAGCAGTTGTATAATGAGTCAGAATCGACTCGAAGGCAACAAGTTTGGTTTGTTTGGTTTATAAGGAGCACTGAGTTTTCTGTTAATGGTGGTGGAGTAATTTGGAACATAATCATTGCCACTGAATTAGACAAGCAAAAAATTGTTGAATTGACAAATCTTTTGTTATATATATTTTTACCACAATTAAAGTTCCTATGGGCAATGAGAAGCCACTGATAGATTTTAAGCAAAGGAGTGATACGGTCAGATTTGATTTGTGAAAAGCTCACAGGGAGAGAATGGTCATAGGATGAGAAAGAATTCAGGGAGACTAATTAAGACACTGCTAAAGTAGTCCAGGCAAAAAATGGTCTGCCTTAAAAATGTAAATGTTTATTGAGTATCTTCCTTTCACTATTACTGTGTTGCTTAATTTAATGTCATTTTGAAAGGTACTTATATGCATGATTCCAGAACTCTAGGTCATATCTGGTCTGGTAGAACCCCAGAAAACCAGTTCAGTTTTTGTGGGGGTGTAGGATTTAGCCAAGCACTGTGCTAGACTTTCATACACCTAACTAGGAAATAGTTGTTTTTATCCTTATTTTACAGATGATAAAGCTAAAGCTCAGAACAGTGATTTGTCCACCTTGATTAGTGTTAAAGGGCTCTTCTTTATCTGCCCTGAACTGGGGTGTGGAGATCTTACTAGGCATTCAAGACATTACTGTTGAATCAAATTAAATTTGAATACCCATTAGCCTATTGTTTTCTGAATGACCTTTATTATTATTATTAAATCCAGATCTTGAAATTCCCGGAAGAGAACACCTGTAGTTTATCACATACCTTTTATCTGTCTCTTTCCCATGTTGTAGTGTGGAAGACATGTAGGCTAAAATAGCAGTGATTCTATAGCATATTTTAAAACCTGTCCTTGCATTCACCCTTTGCCAATCCCACATATTTTCATTCTAAGGTTCAGCTTCCCAGTTTTGTGGTAAGAAAACAAAAGCACCCACAATGAGAGCAACCAAATAAGTGCCTGTGGAATAATGCCTGGCTTATTCATAATTTCTTTTTGTCAGTGGAGACCTGAAAATCCAAAATGTTAAGGCTTAGTACAGCACACCTGAAGAACTTGATTTTCTTAAGTCGATTTGGTTTTTTTTGTTGTTTGCTTTTTACTGAAATCAGGATCACACAGCAAATGAAATAGGTGCTCAGTAAATGTTTACTGAGTGGATGCATGTTTTTCAGAAGTAGTAGACGTATCAAGTGAGATGGTAGGGTAAATTATCTGAGTAGTGTGGAGGGAACTATACAACATGCTCTAGGCTGTTAACCAGAAAAATCTGAATATCATCCGGGTATTTATAGATCACACCTGTACGAGATTTTGTTGCCCAAAAGCCTGATCTGTTCCAACCCTCTGTCAGACTTTGACTCAATCTACTTATCAGATTAATTAATTAATTGTTTTTTTTTTATTCCTATTCGTAAAAGTCCAAATCAGGGTTTCAGCCTTGTTGATTCCTCCGGTGGTGTCCTAGCTTCTGGTGTCACTGGCAATCCTTGGTGTTCCTTTGCTTATAAATGGTTCTTATATGGCATCTGTCTTCCCCCTGTGTGTGTCTCTGTGTCTGTTCTGCTTTTTTCTATAACTCAGAAGTGATTAGGTTTAGGACCCATCCTGCTCTGCTATTACCTCATTAACATAACAGAAGAATCCCCTATTTCCAAACAGGATCCACAGATATACAGGCCAGGACTTCGATACTTATTTTCAGGGTGTACAATTCATCCGTAACAGGCAGCGTAGGTGAGATGTGAAAATAGAGCTGAAAGGGGGATATGAGTATCTTACTAAGGAGTTTGTGCTTTATTTTGTAGCTATTTATTTGGTAAACTTTGTGGGGCTATCCAAGAAGAATTGTTTGAGAATTTTGATCAGGGAGGAAGAAAGGATGATGACAGCAGCAGCTAAAATTTATTGAGTAATTATTAGACATGTGCTAGGAGCAATTATGTACTTTAAATGAAGAGTTATGTACAATTATGTATTTTAAATGAAGAAACTAAGACTTAAGATACATTAAATTACTTGCCCAAGATACACAGCCGTGGTGGAACACAGATTTGAACCCAAGCCTCCCACTGTTCCCCAGTGATGATATTTGTGTTTGAGGAAGGTAGTTATGGGACAGGATGAATTACCAGAAGGCCATTTAGGAGACTAAGAGTTTTGAGGAAAAAGATTCTGTTGTGGATAGGACTAGAAAGAGGGGATAAATTCAAAGACTTTCTTTAGGAGAAATTCTGTAAGTGATGGTTAAGTTCACTGATCAATCCATTAAAACCTTTTGAGTCCAAAATGTACCCAAATTGAATTACCAATATTAGTTGTTGTCGTTATTGTTGTTAGCTGCTGTGGAGTCAGCCCCCTACTCATGGCAGCTCCACGCACACTGGGATGAGACAATTGTGATCCATAGTGTTTTCTTTCTTTTTAATTTTATTTTGTTGTTGTTGTTGAAAATATACCCAGCAAAACATACACCAAGTCAACCTTTTCTACATGTAAGGTTCAGTGGCATTAATTGTTATTCAAGTTGTGCAGCCACTCTCACCCCCCTTTTCTGAGTTGTTCCTCTCCCATTAACATAAACTCACTGCTCCCTAAAGTTCCTATCTAATCTTTCGAAGTGCTGTTGTCACCTTGAGCCCCTGTAGATAGTTCTTAAAAGAACATAATGCTCAAGGCAGACATTTTTTATTAGTTAAGCTAAACGATTGTTTGGTTTTAAGAAGACTTCAGGGGATATTTTTGGTTTAAGTTTTAAAGATTATTTCAAGGCAGTAGTCTTAGGGGTTCATGCAGCCCCCTTGACTCCAGAAAGTTTGGAGTCCATCAGAATTTGAAATTCTGTTCCACATTTTGCCCCTTTTGATCAGGATTTGTCTATAAAGCCTTTGATCAAAGCATTCAATAATGGTAGCCTGGTACCATCCAGTTCTTCTGGTATCATGGGAAAGGAGACAGTTGTTCATGGAGGCAATTAGCCACACCTTCCATATCCTCCTCCTATTTCTGACTCTCCTTCCTCTGTTGCGCTAGCAAATAGAGACCAATTGTTGTGCCTTGGACGGTCACTTGCAAGCTTGTAAGTCCCCAGGCACTATACAGTGAGCTAGGAGGTAGAACGGAAGCACTAAACATGTTATTAGGCCAATTAACTAGAACGTCCCATGAAACCATGACCCTAAACTTCCAAACCAAGGAACCAAAATCTGTGAGGTTTTCGGTTGTACATAAGTAGCCTCAGCAGCCACTGTTTTTTTTTTCCTATCATTGTTGTAAATATATCACACAATTGTAAATATATCACAGACATAGGGTTTTCATTGGCTGATTTTTGGAAGTAGATTGCCAGGCCTTTCTTCCTCAAGGTATTAATGTTGCTATTGTGGCCACAGAGTTGATTCCGACTCATAGTGACCCTATAGGGCAGAGTAGAACTGCCACATAGTGTTTCCTAGGCAGTACTATTTATGGGAGTAGATCACCAGGTCTTTTCTCCCATGGAGCCTCTGGTGGGGTTGAACTGCCAACCTTTCACTTAGCAGCTGAGCCTTTAACCATTGCATCACCAGGGCTTGTTTAATGCAAAAGTGACACATCTTTCTTGGTCAGTAACTTGTCCTTTTCCCCTTTCTTTTAAATATCTAAATTCAATTCCACAAATATTTTTTCCTCTTTTAAGTATCTAAATTCAATTCCACAATATTTATTGAATAGCTATTACATATTAGCATCTAATATTGCATCCCATCAGTTCCATCTTTGGTTGCCTATATATAGATAGAACAGTGATTCTTAATGAACCAGGGTATCTGTAAACCCCTAAGACTGTATATAGATTTTTTAATATGCAGTCATCCCTTGGTATCTGTGGGGGATTGGTTCCAGGACCCCCAGAGATAACAAAATCTGCGGATGCTCAAGTCCCTTATATAAAATGGCGTGGTATTTGCATATAACTTATGCACATCCTCCCGTGTACTTTAAATTATCTCTAGATTACTTATAATACCTAATGCAATGTAAATGCTATGTAAATACTTATAAAGTGCTTTGTAAATAGCACTTTACACTCCCTCTTAGCCTTTGAGGGATTGCTTTGACCACTTAATTGCTTTTTAGGGGCCATTTTTTCACAGAAACGAAAGGCGCTCACAACACAAGTAGGGAACAAAGAGACGCAAGGCGAACAATGCTCGAACAGCAAGGGCTAGAGAGAGACTGAGAATCTGTGAAATGGTGGGAGGCTACAGCAGGGTATGCCTACACATCATTCATTTGCATGGATTCAGTGTAGTGCTCGGTGCATGGCAAATTCAAGTTTTACTTTTTGAAACTTTCTTTTTTTTCCAAATATTTTTGATCCCTAGTTAGTTGAATCTGTGGGTGCAGAACCCAGAGGGCCAACTGTATATGCAAATGTGCTTTCTTCTGTGGAAGGGATCTGTAGCTTTCATAGGTTTTTCAAAAGAGTGTGCTGTTATAAGAGGGAGAGAACCACATATCGAAAAGGGTGAAAGAATGATTCTGAACCCTGAATGCTTATCTATCACCAGTGGAAAGATTTAAAAATTATCCTTAAACTCAACCCAGGAATTATGTTTCAGTGGATCTGAGGTAAAGCACCCCAAGCCAAGGTTGAGAGCCACTGCTCTAGACAGGAGTGACACTAAAATGTACTCTATGAGAGCAGAAACTATTGTTCATTTCTGTACTTCTGGAGTCTAGAAATTGCCTGCACTTAGTAAACATTTATTGAATGGATGAGTACTAGAGCCCTCCAATTCAGGAAAAAACAAAAAACCTCCTTCCCCATTTGGAAACCCAGGTGGCATAGTGATTAAGCGCTACGGCTAACCAAAAGGTCGACAGTTCGAATCTACCAGGCGCTCCTTGGAAACCCTATGGGGCAGTTCTGCTCTGTCCTGTAGAGTCGCTATGAGTCGGAATTGACTTGACAGCAGTGTGTTTGGTTTTTTTTCACCCATTGCCTATCATGGCAAGTCATGCTGGAGTCACTTAAAAAAAAATCTTTATACTAGGTAATACCCTTTAATATGTGTTCCCTAGATTTCTTCACCAGTGATTGTATACCTTTATACTTTAAATAGCTAAGTATGTTGTTGGTATCCAGACAGTGGTATCAGAAGTAGCCCAACAAACCATTATTCTTAGGTAAGGAGTAAGAACCTCAGATCCCTTGGCTAATGGTCTCTGAAAGAGTTAGCAGTAGCAAATACAGTAGAACATTTTATTAGGGGTTCTGGCTCTTTAGCACAGCTTGTTTGGTACCTTTTTTATTTAGGTGGCTCTAACTGAGGAAGAATCATAGTGATCAAACAAACCTTAACAGGCCCTGTTGATGGTTAGTGACCCTCTGCTTTTTTCTCTTCCTATCCTCTTTATTCCCCATATAATAGGGAGGATCCTGAGATTACTAATCAATCTTTTTAGTGTGGTATATTTTAGTTTTATAAGTGTTTCTTTCTGTGAGATTGAAGGGCATCGTGGAATTAATTTGTGTAGAGGTATTCCACAAAGAAACATCTATGACAACTGGCAGAAAACTGAAGTGTGGCAAAGTTACAATTATGTGAACCCCTTTGTCTTCTGTAAATTATGAGTTAGGGGGGTGTTGTGATAAATCAAGATTTTTGGCAACAAATTATCTTTACTGCAACGTCTGTAACCATCTGGAAGTTCCAGGACTTTTCTGATTTTGGGCAGCCTAGACAGTATCATATTTTTATGTACACTGCTGGGATCATTTTACAGGATATGCCAACTACTTCTGAAAATATTGGGGGAGAGGGAAATGGTAGTTATATTAAGTTTCAAACTAAAGAGAGATTTCTTTGTAGCCCAACCTTGTTTGGGTGGATTTTCAAACGAGATGGTTTCGTGATTGTTTGCCATTAATATATAGACTGTTCTAACAGGTGTAAGAGATGGGTTAGGACCCGGAAGAACATTAAGACCTATGAACGAGAGGCCTTTGAATTTGAGTGATTCAAGCCTTTCTTTTAAAGCAAAGAGACATGACCTGAAGATTTAGAAATTATTTTACTAACATTGGAGTAACATTGGATGAGACACTTAACCTCTATGGCTTTGAGATTCTGTTTAATAAGGAGGTTTTTAATGAGAATAAATCTTTTTAAATCAGTGATTCTCAAACTGTACTATGCATACGAATCACCTGGAGATCCTGTTAAAATGCAGATTCTGATTTACTAGGTCTGGGGCGAGGTCTAAGATTCTACACTTCTAGAAAGCTCCCGGGTGATGCCAGTGTTAACTGTTCTCAGGACCATACTTTGAGTATCAAACTTTTAGATAGTTCTTTGAAGTAACAGGAAATGAATGGGTTAGGAAGACTAACATTGGATCTGTGAGAAAGATGCTGCCTGTATTAGTATAGTTTACTTGAAAGTAATATTAAATTCTCGCCTTCCTTCTTTCCCTCGTATCAGGATGGGGAATGATCAAGTCAAACATCTTTGATATTTTATAAAATGTAGGCTGTATAGACAATAGGGTTAAACAAAATGCTTTGTTGTTGTAGTTAAGTGCCGTCAAGTTGGTTCTGACTCATAGCAACCCTATAGGACAGAGTAGAACTGCCCCATAGGATTTCCAAAGAGCAGCTGGGGGATTTGAACTGCTGACGTTTTGGTTAGAAGCTGAGCTCTTAACCATTGCGCCACCGGGGCTCCAGAAACAAAAGGCTCTAGATACCCCAAACTGAGGTAATTTACTATTCTTTCTTGAGGGAATAGAAAAATATACCTTTAGGCTAAGTAAGTTATCTATTAGGACTTTTAATTTAAATATTATAATTAATAATACTAATAGCAATGTTATTAAACATTTGCTTTTCATTCAAATTCCTGTTGAGCTTTTACTATAGTCAAGGCATATTAATCACTTATTTTAATGTTATTTTAATTACTGTTATAATGCTAGTTAGTGATCTTCATTAAGGTAACCAAATCTTAACTGTTTTTTTTTTTTTAATTGTACTTCAGGTGAAGGCTTACAGAACAAATAGTTTCTCATGACACGGTAGTACACATATTGTTTTATGACATTGGTTAACAACCCCACAACATGTCAACCCTCTCCCTTCTTGACCTTTTTTTTTGTGTGTGTGAAAATATACATAACCAAAGATGCACCATTTCAAAAATTTCTTCATGCACAGTTCAGTGACATTGACTACGCTCTTCCAGTTGTGCTGCTGTTCTCACTTTAGATGAAGGCTTACAGAACAAAATAGTTTCTCATTTAACGGTACACATGTTGCCCTATGACAATGGTTAACAACCTCATAATGCATCAACACTATCCTTACTCAACCTTGGGTTCCCTATCACTAGCTTTCCAGTTCCCTTCTGCCTTCTGGCCCTTGTCCCTGGACTGCTGTGCCTCATTAGTCCCATTTGGTTTTATCGGGCTGCCCACTCCCCGGCTGAACGGTGAACCTCGGAAATGACTTCACCACTGAGCTAAAAGGGTGTCTGGGGGTCATACTCTTGGGGTTTCTCCAGTCTCCTTTAGGCCAGTAAATCTGGTCTTTTTTTTTTGTGGGTTAGAATTAACTGGTTTTCTTGTATCCCTTATTTGTGAAATTATTGAACAAATTATGAGCTAGTGTTCATTTTTAGCATGCTAAAAATAAAAGATAACACTGTTGTGTCACAATCAGTTTTTGAGATATCTCAAAAGTAATTTGTTACTAAAAATAAGTATGTTTATGGATGATTTATTTTTTAAAAATCAAATTGGAGGCTTTAGTTTCTTGCAATATGATAGACTAAAAGTTAAAAGAAACCCCTCCTGGTTTTAAAAAAAAAACCAAACCCGTTGCTGTCGAGTTGATTCCAACTCATAGTTGACCCTATAGGACAGAGTAGAACTGCCAGATAAGGTTTCCAGGGAGCACCTGGTGGATTCGAACTGCTGACCTTTTGGTTAGCAGCCGTAGCTCTTAACCACTATGCCACCAGGGTCTCCTGGTTTAGTGCTTCTAAAAGTGCTGGCTAAACATTAAAAAGAGTGTGTGTGTGTCGTAAAAAGACCAGACTTAATGGTCTGACTGAAACTGGAGGGACCTCGGAAGACACGGCCCCAGACTGTCCTTTAGCCCAGAATCAAAACCATTCCTGAAGCCAGCTCTTCAGACAAAGATTAGGTTGGACTATGGGACATAACATGATACTCATGGACATGAGACTAAATGGACAGCACCTGTCCAGAGGTGAGATGAGAAGGCAAAAAGGGACAGGAGCTGGTTGAATGGACATAGGAAATCTGAGGTGGAAAGGAGTGTGCTGTCACATTATAGGGAGAGCAGCTAGCGTAACATGACAATGTGTGTATAAATTTTTGTATGAGAAACTGACTTGAACTGTAAACTTACACTTAAAGCACAATTAAAAAAAAAACTTACTAAAAAAAGTGCGTGTGTATATACATATATGTAAAATATAATACTGTAATAAATATAATTTAAAAAAAGAAACATAATGATGAGTCTCTGTTGTAACTACTTGACTCTGTTCTTACAATGTGTGAACAGCCATAGACAGTGTATAAATGAATGTTTGTGGCTCACACAAAAATAGACAGCAGGCCAGATTTGGCCCACACGCCATAGTTTGCTGACCCCAATATAGAATATAAAAAGAATTCCCACAAAAGGGTCAATAAATGTATGTGACATGAACATTTTCCAGAAGACCAGTAAACGTGAAATTACCAATGAACGCATGAAAAGATGTTCAGCTTCATTTTAGTATTCAGGGAAATGTTAATTAAAAGCATAAGATAAGCATTTTGCATCCATTGAATTTGTAGAAATCTTTTAAAAAGTTGACAATACTTAGTGTAGACAAGGATGTGGAATAATGGGAACTCTTAGACATTTTGGTAGAGTGTAAATTAAACCAATGATTTTAGAAAATAATTTGACAGTACCTGGTAAAGATGAACATGTGCATACTCAACAGCCCTGTAATTCCATTCCTAAGTATCAATCCTAGTTTGAAGAGATTCTTATACATGTACTCCAAGAGACAAATAGAAGAGTGCTCATCACACCATTGTTTATAATTAAAGTTCAAAAACAGAAAACTAAGTGTTATATTGCTTGGGGATGATATATACAAACGGATAAAATTGTAAAGAAAACCAAAAGAAAGATTATCAAAACCAGGGTGGTGATTTACTTTTAGGGCAGAGAGAAGTTATGTGATCAAGTAGGGGTATATGGTGGCTTCGAAGGTATTTTTGTTCTTGAGCTGAGTAGTGACTACATGGGTGTAAATGTTTTTTCTTATTACCTGAAGAGTACTTCTATCTGATATATACATTACATGATATGTTTCATAATTTTAAAAAAGAAAAACATACTGGAATAGATTAAAGATTATTTCTATGATAACTTCACTTTCATTTGCATTACAATATGCATCCTTGAGAGGGTAACAATAGGGTGCCGTTAAAGCTAATAGATGGGGAAGTTTGCGTGAGAGGATGACATACATTTGAACATGTCCCCCATGTACATCATGAAAAATGGTTGAGAACCACTGCTATAAGAGCCTGTAATTTAGTGGGGTAGGCAGACCCATAAAGAAATAACTGCAATATCATGTAAGTGTTCCACTAGAGGTATGTGTAAAAAAAAAAAAAAAATGCTAGGGATTACCGAGGAAAGCTTTATGGAGTAGATGTTATTTAAACTGGGTCTTTTAGGGATGAGCAAAATAAGGGGACGAGGGGGGGCGCTCACATTCCCCAAAGAAGGAAAAGCATGTACAAAGGCACAGAGGCCTGCAAGTCCATGGAGAGTTGAGTGAGTCAGTTCAGATACATTAGGAACCATAGTGTGAAGAGCCTTACTTAACACACTAAGGAGTTTGCACTGTGGGCATCAGGATTTTATCACTTGAATAGGGATATATAAGACTCTACACTAGGACTTACCTTGAAAATATATACCTATGTATGTTTATGTTCAAGGGGCCCTGGTGGTACAATAGTTAAGCTGCTAACCACAAGTTTGGTAGTTCGAACCCATCAGTGGTTCCACAGGAGAAAGATGTGACAGTCTGCTTCCGTAAAGATTACAGCCTAGGAAGCCCTATGGGGCAGTTCTCCTCTATCCTATAGGGTCACCATGAGTCAGAATCTACTCCACAGCAAACAACAATAACATATTTATGTTCTTTTTCCTTCCTTACAGGCTGCTATATGGCAAGCACTAAACCACTATGCATACCGAGATGCAGTTTTCCTCGCAGAAAGACTGTATGCAGAAGGTATGCAATCTGTTCATTGCTATAGAGCTATAAATGAAGGATAAAATATATGGAATTTCATCATGTTTTATGACCATAACAAGATTCTGGGTATTTTTTTGATCCTCACTGTTCTTAGTTATAATTGCATGCTTATTTTTTTTTGTTTTTTGCTTTACGATTGCCACTAGTTCATAAAAACTTTACCTGTTGCTCTGTTATATGTTACTTTTAATAACTGTAGAATTTACTTAATCATTTTCCAATCTTCAGGTATTTTTTCCAAGTTTTTCATTAGAGCAGAGTTTATGTTCTGTGACGAAGACCATGGATTTAGTCTGTGGACTTAGTCCAAACCCTAATCTGGTCACTTAATTGTACAGCTGTGAAACCTTGCATGAATTACTTAATCTCTGAGTATTTCAGATTTTTTATCTATAAAATAGGGATGATAAAAATTTCCTCATAGAATCGGTTGAAGAACTAAATGAGATAATGTATTTAAAGCACTTAGCACGGCCTTCTGGCGTTGTAATAAATGCTCTATAAACATTATTTACTGTTAACGTATGTTTTGTTTCTGTCCTTAAATTATTATAATTCTCTTTGTAAGAAGCTGATATAGATAATTGTGTACAATTTTTTGGTTTGGTTTGTTTTGAGTCATTTCCTTGAGTTGTATATTCTAAAATGGAATGTCTGAGTCAAAGGGTATGATCAATTCTACTACAAATTACCTTTCGCCCAATTAACTCAGCAGAGAGCTCATTGTCCATGATCAGTAAGTGGCAGATCTCTTCTGACTCAGCTTTACCAAGGATAGCAAATACTACCACTCCTCTAACTTGCAGCCATGGTAGACATCACTAATCCGTCAGTACTCTTTCCCACTGAACCAGCCTCAGAGTTCTTGTCAATACAATGCTCTAGGCTGACAATATCAGTTCATCAGAGTTGGTACGCTAGGTATACCTGTTTTCTTTTTTGGTGGCCTCCTATGCCACTCATGGTAGTTCCTGTGTTATCCAACAGAGCATGAGACTAATAAAGGATTTGATGGGTTGAATCCTCTGTGAGTCAAATTCTTGAAAAAATTTCTCAGCTTAACTAGTTCCTTATCACCCATTTGTCTTTCTCTTAAGAATTCCATAAATAGTGCACTTAAATCTGGTATAAGAGAGAAAGAACAGCAGAGTGATATAGGAGAGAATCCCAACACAGATATTCATTAGCCCTTTGATCTTAGGCAAGAAGTTATTCTGAGCATAATTTTCCTCATCTTTAAAATGGGAAGGGAAACATCTAATTAACAAAGTATTTTTAAGGATTAAATATAATTATGTATGTACATAAAGAGTCTGTTGTGGTTTCTGACATGTAGGAAGCTCTTTACAAGTTCCCTCTTTGCCCTAGAATTTCTAGTACAGTGACTTCTGAGATTTTTTTACCTTTACCGTTTGTTTGTTCGTTTTGTTTTTAATGCAACTCGAAACCAACTAGATTGATTTCATAGTCCACTAGTGAGCTGAGACTTGCCATTTGGAAAAACCCTGCCTTAATCTTAGCATCTACCTCCATATCCCCTTCCCGTGTTGTAAGCACATAATTTTCCTTTTCACTGTCAATAGTTAATTCTTCTGACCAAGGTTTTTCTCCATTGCTAATTAATTAACTTGGTCAGAATATAGACTCAAAGCTTTTCCCCTTGTTCTGGTAGGTAGTATGTAGCATTTCTAAAAGTTTCTAAGATTTTTAATTGTAAATATTTAACTGTTAGGAATGAATAGAAATGAGTGGTTAGGGACCAATAGAAACAGTCTCTTAGACTGCGTGGGGAAAGAAAACATTCATGCAGCTAATATAGTGGGTCCTCAGAGAGAGAAAGGAAATATTAAAATATGATTTATTTATGTTGAGGAAATTATCCAGATTTAAGTTTTATGTGCATTTTTTTTTTTTTTTTTCATAAGAAGCTGCCCATGACTTCTGGGGAATGATGAACAATTGTTATCTATAAGGCCATATAGGACTGGGAATTGTAACTGGTAAAAGGAAAGGAAAAAGAGAGAAACAACTAAAGGCATTGTTCCTCAAATATTTCTTCAGAGGCGGGTCAGCATGTATTTCTGGGTTATTTTGAGAGTCCAGTCCAAAGCTCAAAATTGCTTGAAATCTAGTGTTTTTAATGTAGGTTTTGTATCCTATACTATAAAATGTTTATTTTTTAATATGAAAATATTGTACCTTACCATAAGATTGTTCAGCAGTTTTCTACCTGTCTTATTGTTTAACGGGCCAGATATAGAGATTGCATTGGGTGTATTATCAATTTTAGTAAATTGGGCTCAGCTCAGAAGAGAACTGAACCAGGGTAACAGATTCAGCATCTATTCCTCTTTTCTGTCTTAGCCATGATATTGAGAGTCCAAACACACAGAAATATGTGACTACAAATGACAGCAGTTTTTTTTTTTTTTTTTTAAATTTACCAGCCTTTTAGGTTATTACACGTTAAAAAGGTAATTGCAGTATGACACTAAAATCACACACACACGCAGTATTTCATATTTTTGTTACTAGGGAATTTCATTGCAATAAAAAACGAACTTAAACATAATCATGTTTGTAAACAAAACGTTTGATAAAGTATTATGCGTCTGGGAGTTAAACTAATTTGTGAGAGCCATTATTTATTGGTATGATCAATAATTTCTTAAAAATTAATTTATAAGATAACAAGAAACTAGACCTTTACAAAATCTAGAAGAAATCACACTTTCTAACTCCTGTGAATGAGTATTGGAATTAAGACTAGCACTTGCAGCTCAGTGAGATTAACAATCTCTTCCTACTGCAGTAGAGCTTCCTGTTTATTTTTATTTTGTATCTCTAGCACTAATACTGTCGTTTATCCCAATAACGCACGTACAAGATTTCTTATTTACGGCATATTAACATTTTTGGTACTAGAGTTTCATCAAAAATCGTAAGAGGAATCAGAGTAGAAGTATTCCATTGATTTTTACTTGAACATATATATGACAAAAAACTTACAAGAACAAAATTTGAAGTCATTTTTTTAGCCTAAATCTTTGAGTGAAGTTAACATTTCAGGAAAATGTGGCAAGTTTCCCGTTGGAGAGCAATTTAATTGTTACTGTACAAGTATCAAGTCTGTCAACTGAATGTTAAAATGATATGGGTATTCACGATTTAATTTTGTTTTCTTCCCGTTATCCTAAACTATCTTGAATATAATTTAGTGTATATTGGGTATTAGAGAAAATAAATGTTGTGGGGTTTTTTTTGTGTTTTTTTTTCTTTTTTTTAATCTGGCCTTTTCCTTGCGGTGGAAATTATTCAGATCGATAAAGAGGTTTATAACTCTCAGTTTCCCTCTCTACTGAAGTTTGACGTCTATCCTGCAAAGGCTCTATCAGAAAGATATAACGTTAAAAATCAGGATACTTTACTAGTAATCTATTTAAAAGAAGCCCTGGTAGCACAGTGATTAAAGTGCTCGGCTGCTAACCAAGAGGGTGGTGGTTCAAACCCACCAGCTGCTCTAAGGGAAAAAGATGTGGCAGTCTGCTTCCAGTAAAGATTACAGCCTTGGAAATCCTGTGGGGCAATTCTGCTCTGTCCTATAGGGTCGCAATGAGTTGGAATCACCTTGACGGCAACGGGTTTTTTAAAATCTGTTTAAAGGTATGTGTATGTGTTTTGGAAACCCTGGTGCCATAGTGGTTAAGTGCTATGGCTGCTAACCAAAAGGTCGGTGGTTTGAATCCACCAGGCACTCCTTGGAAACTCTAAGGGGCAGTTCTCTGTCCTCCAGGGTCACTGTGAGTTGGAATCACCTCGATGGCATTGGGTTTTTTAAAATCTATTTAAAGGTGTGTGTGTGTGTTTTGGAAACCCTGGTGGCGTAGTGGTTAAGTGCTATGGCTGCTAACCGAAAGGTTGGCAGTTTGAATCCACCAGGCACTCCTTGGAAACTATGGGGCAGTTCTACTCTGTCCTATAGAGTCACTATGAGTAGAATTTGACTTCGTGGCAACGGGTTTGGTTTTTATTTTTGTTTTTTTTTTCTTTTGGTATGTGTTTTGCTTTTTTTAAGGACTTACATAGAACACCATGAGTATCTTTCTATTATTTCCTTGGTTCCTTGTAGGGAGAAGGTAATCAGGAGTTGGGTAACTAACTTTTCTATCAACAAAATATTTCTCTTTAATTCAAGTTTGAATTAATAAATAATAGTTTTGTGTTAAATAAGATGCTTAATTTTCTTTTGTTGTTAAACTTGTGTACTGCCAGATAAGTTATGATTACCACTCAACATAGGCAACTTTTCTTTTCATATATATATGTTCTTAGTACACTCCGAAGAAGCCTTGTTTTTACTGGCAACCTGTTATTACCGCTCAGGAAAGGCATATAAAGCATATAGACTCTTGAAAGGACACAGCTGTACTACTCCGCAATGTAAATACCTGCTTGCAAAGTGTTGTGTTGATCTCAGCAAGTAAGTTTTTAAATCTTTTCTCGCTAATTTTGTTCTACTTACACTGTAGAGTTTTGGATAAAATTCTTTTGAGAGATTAAATTGACTGCCTTTTCCCCTCTCTTTTTTGGTAGTAAGGATTTGTCTATTTCAGTAACATTTGAAATGTTTATACTGTTGACTATGACATTATTTTTGTTATGGAGAGATTTCATTGTTATAATAGTTAATAATAGATTTTAACTCTGGAGAAACTTATAACTAATTCCCATCAGTTCCTAAAATCTAAAGTGATCACAAATGATATTTCCTTTCCTTTGCTTTCAGTGTTAGACCAGTTAGAATAAGCCTGCCTACCTACCAGTTCATCTGAGATTAATGCCCACTTGGCAGTTTTAGGTAGTTGTGTAATTAAGAATTTCCTTCCAAGATCGTTCTATTTCGTGCCGGACAGAGGGGGAAAGAAATGTAGAACAGAATTCAAATTCATGAAAAAAGACCAGACTTACTGGTCTGACAGAGACTAGAGGAACCCGTGAGACTATGGCCCCTGGACACTCTCCTAACCCAGAACTGAAACCATTCCCAAAGCCCACTTTTCAGACAAAGATTAGATAGCCCTATAAAACAAAAAATAACAGACATGAGGATTGTGCTTCTTATTCAATCAAATGTACGAGACCAAATGGGCAACTGCTGTCCAAAAGCAGGATAGAAGGCAGGAAGGGACAGGAACTGGACAAATAAACTCAGGGAACCAGGGGTGGAAAGGGGGAGCATACTGTCACGTTGTGGGGATTGCAACCAACGTCACAAAACAATTTGTATGTAAACTTTTCAATGAGAAACTAACTTGAACTGTAACTTTCACTTGAAGCACAATTTTAAAAAAAAGGATCATTCTGTTTGGGAACCACTACCCCATACATCTTTGAAGCAATGGAACAGTTTCAGGAGAGCATCTCTGTTGCACATTACAACTAAACCAAGTCAGCTGTCTCTGTAATGAAACAGACAGCTAGAAATATAGTTATGTTCTTAAACTGAAGACCTGATGGCACCGTGGTTAAGAGCTAGGCTGCCAAACAAAAGGCTGGCAGTTCGAATCCACCAGCCGCTCCTTGGAGCAGTTCTATTGTGTGAGTCGGAATCAACTTGACGGCAACAGATTTAGTTTGATTTGGTTCTTAAACTCTTTTCTATGCTGTGTGAGATGGAATAATGGTAAAAGTTACTAAACAGTTAGGTATTTGTAAAAGCCTATATGTGTATTTAGTATATAGGTTTACAGTGAGGGGATACAACTTAGCCTCATAAAAAATTTAAAATAATTTTTATTTGTCCAGTGACTAATTGATGACTTTCAAAATAAGGCTAGCTAAAACATCTATAAAATTTCTGAGAAGTTTAACATTAAAATCCAGATTCTAATGCTAAAATTTTAAAAATGTACTTTCTTATTTGTCAGTTAGTTTCTCAAGCCAATTCTTGTTAGACATTCTTATCCTGTTTATCAATATTCATGTTTTTTTAAGTCCCGCTAAAAGTAAAAGAACTTTATATATCACCTTTTATGTTGAGGATAGGCTGTGTAAACTTACTTGAGAGTTTTTCCACATAATTTTTTTTAATCAAAAACTTTAAACACAAACCATTACAAATTCTGATGTACTAAAAGTATATATTGAAATCAGGCAGATTTTTTAGATTTGGGGAATAAGTTTATGATTTTCTATATCAAGAAAAAGCAATTGACAGATAAAAAGAGGTGAAGTGCTATTCGAGTTTTATTTATAAAAATCTTAGACTTAAGACTTAAAGTGACTGACTCCATTAAGTATGTAATTTTTAATTAAGATATATTAGTCTTGTTTAAGACCCATACCTCACACCATGCACAAAAAATAACTCAAAATGGATCAAAACCTAAATATAAAATATTAAATGATAAAGATCATGGAAGAAAAAATAGGGACAACGCTAGGAGCCCTAATACATGGCACAAACAGAATACAAAACGTTACTAACGATATATGAACACCAGAAGAGAAAATAGATAAGTAGGAGCTCTTAAAAATCAAACACATTCATCAGAAGACTTTACCAAAAGAATAAAAAGACAACCTATAGACTGGGAAGAAATTTTTGGCTACAGCAAGTCTGATCAGTGTCTAATCTCTAAAATCTACAAGATACTGCAAAACCTCAACGACAAAAAGACAAACAACCCAATTAAAAAATGGGCAAAGGATATGAACAGGCACTTCGCCAAAGAAGACATTCACGCGGCTAACAGACACATGAGGAAATGCTCACGATCATTAGCCATTAGAGAAATGCAGATTACAACTACAATGAGATAACTTCTCACCCCAACAAGGCTAGCATTAATCCAAAAAACACAAAATAATAAATGTTGGAGATGTTGTGGAGAGACAGGAATACTTATACACTGTTGGTGGGAATGTAAAATGGTACAACCAGTTTGGAAATCGATTTGGCGCTTCCTTAAAAAGCTAGAAATAGAAGTACCCTACGATCCAGCAATCCTGCTCCTTGGAATATATCCTAGAGAAATAAGAGCTGTCACATAAACAGATATATGCACACCCATGTTCATTGCAGCACTGTTCACGACAGCAAAAAGATGGAAACAACCTAGGTGCCCATCAGCAGATGAATGGATAAACAAATTATGGTATATTCACACAATAGAATACTATGCAACGATAAAGAACAACAATGAATCTGTGAAACAGAACATGGAGGAATCTGGAAGGTATTATGCTGAGTGAACTTAGTCACAAAAGGCCAAATACTATATGAAACCACTATTATAAGAACTCAAGAAAATGTTTAAACACAGAAGACAACATTCTTTGATGGTTATGAGGGTGGGGAGTGAGGGTGAGGGTTATTCACTAATTAGATAGTAGACAAGAATTATCTTAGGTGAAGGGAAGGACAGCACACACTACAGGGGAAGTCAGCACAAGTGGACTAAACCAAAGCTAAGAAGTTCCCTGAATACAGCCAAACACTTCGAGGGACAGAGTAGCAGGGGTGGGGGTCTGGGGACCATCGTTTCAGGGGACATCTAGGTCAATCGGCATAACAAAGTTTTTTAAGAAAATGTTCTGCATCCCGCTTTGGTGAGTGGCGTCTGGCGTCTTAAAAGCTAGTGAGTGGCCATCTAAGATGCATCAGTTGGTCCCAACCCACCTGGAGTAAAGGAGAATGAAGAACACCATAGACACAAGGGAAGTATTAGCCCAAGAGACAGAAAAGGCCACATAAACCAGAGACCTCATCAGCCTGAGAACAGAAGAATTAGATGGTGCCCAGCTACCACCAATGACCTCCCTGACAGGGAACACAACAGAGAGTCCTTGAAGGAACAGGAGAAAAGTTGGGTGCAGAACTCAAATTCTAGTAAAAAGACCAGACTTAATGGTTTGATTGAGACTGGAGTGACCCTGGAAGACACGGCCCCCAGACTCTGTCAGCGCAAAACTAAAACCATTCTCGAGGCCAACTTTTCAGACGAAGATTAGACTGGACTATGGGACATAAAATGATACTCGTGAAGAGTGTGCTTCTTAGCTCAAGTAGATACATGACACTAAATGGGCAGCTTCTGTCCAGAGGCGAGATGAGAAGACAGAGAGGGTCAGGAACTGGTTGAATGGACACGGGAAATCCGGGATGGAAAAGAAAGATAGTGCTGTCACAGTATAGGGAGAGCAACTAGGGTCACAAAACAATGTATGTATAAATTTTTGTATGAGACTAACTTGAATCGTAAACTTTCACTTAAAACACAACAATTAAAAAAAAAATTCAGATTCATCTTAGGCTGATACTATACAGTTTTTGATTAAGATCTGTTACACACGAGATAAATTTCTGCCCTGATGATACTACAAAGCTGTATTTGATTCCAGTAAACTCTTTAAAAGAGCGGTAAAAAAAGAAGATATATTAGTCTTGTTTAATGTGGTTATAGATTCCTGTTTCAAGAAATTATGGAAACTAAGAAGGACCACGACATTTTAAAATGAAGAACGATTCATGTCTTCTTTCCCCAGTATAATAGTCTTCTTGCATTTCTTTTGACATAAGTAATGAATACCCTATTCGGACTAGATTTATACATACAAAAACTAAATTTAACTCGTTCTGTTTTTAAAAGCAAGACTAGAATTTTAAGATGATAAATTCCCAGCCTCCTGAATGATTCTAAATGCAAGTTTACAGCTTTTCTAAAAGTATTATGAATTTTTTACTTTATTTCCATAATTAGAAGTATATTGGTAATAAAGAATATCTTTATACACAGTGTTCTATATTAATTTTTAAAAATCTGTAAATTTGTGTTTTAAAGGCTTGCAGAAGGGGAACAGATCTTGTCTGGTGGAGTGTTAAATAAGCAGAAAAGCCATGATGATATTGTTACGGAGTTTGGTGATTCAGCTTGCTTTACTCTTTCACTGTTGGGACATGTATATTGGTAAGTGAGAATGATACAAACTGACAGAAAATTGTTTCCAAAATTAGAATGTTTGTAGTTTAAAAAACCTATGTTGGTCTATGTTTATCAAATAGCATGTGGCTAAGTAGGTACACACTTTCCTGGTCCCATGCCATTGTTTAACCTGTAGTAAAGATGTTGGTCCCATTTTTGGCTCTCCATTAACCTTAATGATAATAGCTATGGTAGCACTGCCTAACAATTGAATGCACATAATACTGTTGTGGTTTTGTTTTGTTTTTTTTTTTTTTAAACCTTGGGTGAGGAAAATATCTTCATGTGACTCACTGAGGAAAAAGAATAAAAGAGAAATTTTTTCTCTAGTATTAAATATCACTGTTACTCTTTAGCAAGAGACTTGAATACGAGTTTCAGCAATAGCAGTTCTTATCCGGTAAGTCGTAATAATTTTGAGGTATGTCGCAAGAAATTTCCTACAGTGGTAAATAATAGTGAATTTGCAAATAAATTACTTTTTTAAAAAATAAGTGAATCCAAAGTTAGTTATCATTGTAATAATGTTATTCTCACTCATTTTCAGTCTGAAATACTTTTTGAGTTGGGGGGGTAGTGGGTAACAATTAGCATAAAAGGAATTGTTCATAACTCTGCCCAAGGGAGTACATCGTATGTGTAAGTGTCGTCTGTTGTGTATCATGGGAGAAATGATTGAGGACTGCCTGTCCAAAGAAGCAGAATATCATCTGTTTCAAGATAAACTGAGGCCATTTTGAATAGTGATTTTTAAAGAAACCTTAAAAATGTCTTTTTGAACAGAATAAATTATTTGGCTGAATTTTGGTACTCATTTTCAGACTGGTAGAGGGGTGTCTAGCTATTGACACTACTCTTTTGAGAACAAGAGTGAATTAAAATATATTATCAATATATTCATATATCTTGAGAAAAGGACTGGAAGTAACAGATTTAGCTCATGCAAGTATGAATGATCCTTCTTGTCATTTTTTCAAGAACTTTTGGCTAGACACAGTACTTGGCATTGGAAATACAAAGATACAGTTCCTGCCCTTTAGAGTTTATAATAAAATAAGAGGAGAGAAACAATAAATAAAGTTTATAAGTTTTTATCATTGCACTGAAAGTGGTATGATAAAATTTTAGCAGTATTTTGAGGGACACAAATGAGATGATAATCAGTTTTACCTGGATAAGATGAGAGGTAAGATGATAACTAGGAAACACTTGGTAGAAAAAGTAAAATTTGACGTTTCATATCTATTGAGTGACTTCCAAAGGAAAGGTAAATGAGGACTATAAATTATTTGAGGGGAGTGATAATATAAAAATTGGAGAATGGGGGCAGATTGATGAAGGAAGTTGGCAAAAATTTTGTGAGAGGAATGTTGTAGAAATATTAATTCTTAAAGAGTACCATATCCTTTTACTTTTAGAATATTGACTAAAATACAGTATTATAAATATTATTCTTTGGTCAGAAGAGTTGAGTTAGGTGATAAAAAGCCATGCACAGACAGGAAAATCTGCAAACACTTGGAAATTAAACAGTACACTTCTAAATAATTCATAGATCGAAGAGGAAGTCTCACAGGAAAAAAAAAATATTGAAATGAATGAAAAGGAAAACACAGCTTATTTAAAACTGGGATGTAGCTAAAAGAGTGCTTAGAGGGAAATGTATAGTATCAAATGCTTATGTTATATACCACTACACTCATATTAAATGAAAACCAAACCCACTGCCCTTAAGTCGATTCTGACTTACAGCAACCCTGTATGACAGAGTAGAACTGCCCCATAGGATTTCCAAGGCTATAAATCTTTACAGAAGCAGACTGCCAGATCTTTCTCTCATGGAGCAACTGGTGGGTTCAAACTGCTGACCTTTTGGTTAGCAGCCGAGTGCTTAACCGCTGTATCAGCAGGGCTCCTTACACTCCTACTAGAGTGGCGAAAATAAAAACTACTGACAATACAGGATGCGGAGCAAAGGGATCCCTCATACATTGCTGGTGGGAATGTAAAATACCTGTATACAAATGTTCATAGCAGCTTTATTTGTGAAAGCAAAAAACTGGAAACAATCCAAATGTCCTTTGATGGATGAATGGATAAACTGTTACATCCATATGCTCAGCATTAAAGAGGAACAAACGATTCATGGGTGCAATAAGGGAATTATGGTGAGTGAAAAAAGCCTATTTCAAAAGCTTACGTACTGTATGATCCCATTTATATAACAGTCTTGAAATGAAAAAATTCCAGTGATGGAGAACAGATTAGTGGTTGTTCAGGGGTAAGGGTTGGGGCGAGTGTATAAAGGATAACCTGAAGGAATTTCTTTGGGATGTTGCAACAGTTCTGTATTCTAATTGTGGTAGTGGTTATACAAATCTATACATGTTATAGAATTTTATAAAACTATACGCATACACACACGAACAAGTGCATGTAAAAAATGCCGAAATCTGAATAAGGGCTGTAGTGTAGTAATGTCAGTTTTCCAGTTTTGATAATTGTACTTTGGTTATGTCGGATGTTATCACTGGAGGACCTGGGTGTAGAGTACATGGGAACTCTATATTATTTTTGCAACTTCTATGTGAATCTAAAATTATTTCAAAATAAAGTTTAAAAAAAAAAGTGTTAAAATCACAAAAATCCCATGTATGTATTACTATTTTAAATAAAATTATTTTAAAGTTTTTGAAGGTGCAGTTGAATCAGATTCTTAGAAAGGTGAGTGTTTGTGTGTGTGTGTGTGTGTGTGTGTGTGTGTGTGTTATGATAAGGCAGCTCCTACTCATGAAGAAGAAGGTTGAAGTAATTTTTTTCTTTCTTGAGAGAAATAAGAATGCTTTCTTTTTATTCAACATAAAGATAAAAAGGTTGAGTTTCCAAAGGAGGACAACCCTGACCCAAAACTAGCTTTTTACTTTAGCCATCGTAAGCCTGTCTTGTGACCAAAATTGCACACAGTAATCTAGATACATATTGTAGTTGTAGCTAAGGCATGTTAGGTTTTCTTTTTTATCTCCACTATTTTTGGTTGACATTTTATTGGTCTTCTTGTCTACTATGACGCAGTAGTTAAGTGTTTGGCTGCTAACCAAAAGGTCAGCAGTTTGAATCCACCAGTCGCTCCTTGGAAACCCTATGGAGTAGGTCTACTCTGCCCTATAGGGTCGCTATGAGTCGGAATTGACTCAGTGGCAACAGGTTTAGTTTTTGGTTTGGTATAGCACGTGAGACTTCTGTCTTCAGGACATAGTTGATACTAAGTCTGGTACTTAAATTAACCTATTTCTTACCAATACCATCTAAGTAATTTTTTTACCCTAATTCTTTGGGAAACTCCTTGGTGGGCTTTGTGTAAAGACACTCATTTTAGTTTAAAAAAAATCTGTCTTAACTTTCAGCATCCCCAGCAGTTTAATTTTCTTAAATCTTTTTTCCCTTTAATCACTCTATTAAATAATTAGAAATTTTATCTCCCAGACGATTATAATCCCACACCTGGCTTCTCCCCTAGTTTGCTCTTATATCATTTATACATTTATATCTGTCTAGATGTATATGTTTGTGTATTTGTCTAATCTTTTCTTAGCTAATTTTGTTTTAAATTTTTTCTATTCTATGGTCTACCAATCAGATCATGACGCATTATAAAAAGCAGCCTTTCCAACTTATCAAAATGTCTGTAGGAATTTTCCTTTTGCTAAAGTTAAAAGGAAATGCAATTATAATTTAAATAATATTGAAGAGGCTTTTCATAACAAAGGATCACATCTTAGATTTCCAGAATATTTTCCCCTGGATAGATTATCTTTGCTTAAACCAATATTTGTCTGCCTCTTTTCTAGCTATTTAAATAATTCATACAATTCAATACAATTTTGAAAATTATTAATAAAAGTACATACTTTGTTACATTGTAAGCAAAGCAAGGGGGCAGGGCTACTTGAAAACAGGAAAGAAGTAATATGAAAATGAGAAAGATCTGATTCTCTATCCTCAGAAACCTTATAATAAATTATAAGAGAGAACACATGAAAGATCAATAACTAAGGCAGATAGACTATGGTTAGTACTATAAAAGAGGAGGGTACTATATAACATGAATTGAAGGGATAAAGAGCAACATGAGGTATTAATTAGGATCTATTGGGTAGTTTAGGTGAGAAGCAGTAAGATCATAACAGTGAAAATGGGGAGGGAATTTTTTTAAACCAGAGATAAAATGAAGGTACAAAATTTAAGGCTCAGTTACTGATTGGCTGTCCATCAATGTTGTCCGTGTTGCTATGATGCTGAACAGGTTTCAGCGGAGCTTCCCGACTGAGATGGATTAGGAAGAAAGGCCTGGTGATCCACTTTCAAAAATCAGCAAGTGAAAACCCGATGGATCACAACAGTCTAATCCACAGCCAATCATGAGGATGACACAGGACCAGGCAGTGTTTCATTCTGTTGTATCACATTGATTGGCTAAAAGGCCAGGGAAGAAAAGTAAGTTGATTATGTCTCTAAGTAGAATTTTTTTTTAATAGACTTTATTTTTTAGAGCAGTTTTAGGTTTACAGAAAAATCTTGCAGAAAGTACAGAGTTCCCATTTACTGCCTCCCCCCGTGAATGTCATTTCTTCCATTACATCTTGCATTCCTGTGGTACATTTGCTACAGTTGATTAACCAGTATTGATACATTATTTTTAACTGAAGTCCATAGTTTACATTAGGGTCCACTTTTTGTGTTGTACAATCCTATGGGTTACAATAAATGTTTGATGGCTCTGTGTCCACCACTGCAGTATCACACAGAGTAAACATGTCCTGTATGGTGGCGCAGTGGTAAAGAGCTGAGCTACTGACCAAAAGGTCAGCAGTTGGAATTCACCAGCCACTCCTTAGAAACCTATGGGGCAGTTCTATTCTTCCCTATAAGATTGCTATTGGGAATCGGCTGGATGGCAACAGGTTTTTTGGTTTATTTGTTTACACTGCTGTAAACATGCCCTAAAAGAATATCCAGCAGGCAGAGGAAAGGTAAGTTTGAAGTCAAGAAAGTAGATTTAGGAATCATCTCTATAGAAGTGATTACGACAAGAGGAGATTATATAAAGAAGAGGACTTAGGACACAGGGAATGGCTTTATTTACAAATTACAAGAGAAAAATATAGAAGAAATGGTCACAGAACTATTTGAAGTTTAGAATAATCCTCAGGTGTGGAGATTTTGTTGTATTTTCCTTTTCCCAGCCTTATGTTACAAGTTCCCAAGCTTGATTTATTACTTTCAGGAAGTGGTATTTTCTTTGTATTTTATTTTTAAGGTACCCACCTTTCTATCAATGGTAGAAAATTATGTCAATATTGTGACAATTATTTTGCCTTTTTAAAATTTCATCTAAACAATTTTTGGTATAGACTTTGACAAAACTTACTTAAATTGTCCAAAAGTCATTTTGGCTTCCTGTTCCCCTTTTTACCCGTGTGTTTATTGGCTCATATTAGGCACATTCAGGAAGCTAAATATCTTTCAGCTAGTCGTACTTTCTCCTCTTTATCATTTATTCTTGTTTCTATTAACTTGCAAATTTTGGGAATGAGGCAAACTAATGTCTAGTTCCCCAAGGAATCATCTTTACAATTCTCAGAGGAGACACTGGCAGTCAGATTACATGTGTTAGCTGATAGTTTCACTTAGGGTTCTTTTGAAAATCTTGGCTACATGCCATCTGGTCCTTCATAAAACTTTAGAGTTTTGGAAGAATTGCTGTTTCTTTATTTTTCTCCATTTGGTATTGAAAAATTTCAACCTCAGATCAGGTGATTAGTATTTTTTACCTGAAAGCTCCAGTGAATCTTATTAACCACTAACCCACCCCCTCTCGTTTAAAAGCTAGCGAGGCAGCAAGTCCATTCCAATAATCCCGGATTGTTCCAAGTACATGTATGTTCCCAGGAGTATTGTCTGGATTCCAAATATAAGCCATTTTACACCTGATATTAAAGGAAACATAAATTTTCCTTTTCATTAAGAGCTACCACCTTTACTTTGTTAAAAAATCTGATCATTTGAATATGCATTTAAGTCACTTTCAGAATTGCCACTGGGATGTTTTATTAGAAGTTAAGAATAAGATTGAAAAGTTTGGATGTTTTCTGTATCTCCTTCACTAATTAAGTATCTGACAGGAAATTAAAAGCAGTGGCAATATTCAGTAAAGCAATGATAGTTTAGTTTGTTAGCGTTCCTTTCAGTTCATATTCTGTGCGCTTTCACCTGGCTTAACTTGAACTGTCCTAACTTATACTGATTGGAGCATGATAAAAAGGGGGAATTGATAATTTAGGAAAGTGTCAAGAAGAGTGCTCTTAGAACATGTGTAAGATTTATCTAATTTTCTGTTCCAAAAATTTCTTTATAATAAATGTTTTGGGTTTTCTAGCTTGTTTAATCTATTTGTTTCTCTCTACAGCAAGACAGATCGGCTTGCCAAAGGATCAGAATGTTACCAAAAGAGCCTTAGTTTAAATCCTTTCCTCTGGTCCCCCTTTGAATCATTATGTGAAATAGGTAGGTTTGTAGAGGTGGCAGGGGAGGGTTACCCCATTTCCTGTTCTTTCTCTTTTGTTTTTCTTGATTAATTTTTGAAGAGTAATTCAAATCATCTATCCACAAGAAAAGGATTTTTCAACGCCAAGAGCTGTTAAAGTTGAGAACAAGAAATATGTTAGAATCATATGTTTCAGGAATATGGCCTTACATTACTCTGACCCCAAAGATTAAGTCCAATAGTCTCTTCTGTTTAGCCAACCTAGCTTAAATATCTTGTGTCCTCTAGAATGTGTTGTATTATGAGTTTAGCACTAGCCAAAATGACTTTCTGTTTAAGAACTGTCCAGTGAAAATAATAGAATGCCTGGGGCAGAAACTGTTATATGAATAAGACATGGACAGTATGGGGAGAAGGTGTCTCAGTATATACGCTGTGGGATGCATAAAGGGCCATTTTAAATCATTGTGTCCAGATACATGGACATGCTTAAAAGTTTAATATCTACAATAGTTTCAACCCCCTACTCCTGTCCTTTGCCTTGAAAAAAGAGATAGTTGCTTTCAGCTTTCAAACACAGAAACCTGTGTTTGCTTGTAATTTATTATATTTAAAATCAACATCTTGAAGTTTAGTTTATTTCCTAAGTGTATAGCTTTATCTTGGGTTTTTTTTGTTTGTTTGTTTTTTAACCATAAGTTGATAGATGGGCTTTTGGGAGATAAATTTGATTAGCTGAAACAGACAGGAGAATTTGAAAACTCTGGATAAGGCTTTATTTCAGCTGATTGATGCATATTTGAAAAAAATTAATCCTCATTTCCTTTTTTTTTTTGTCTTCACAGGTGAAAAGCCAGATCCTGACCAAACATTTAAATTAACATCTTTACAGAACTTTAGTAACTGTCTGCCCAACTCGTGTACAACACTAGTATCTAATCATAGCTTATCTCACAGACAACCAGAGACAGTTCTTACGGAGACACCCCAAGACACAATTGTAAGTGTATCATACTGTAGTGTTCTCAATATTGTGAAATCTAGAAAGCAAGATCTGAACTAAATAATATATGGTAAATGACATGGTAGAAATTTTCTATTTCAGGAATTAAACAGACTGAATTTAGAATCTTCCAATTCAAAGTACTCCTTGAATACAGATTCCTCAGTGTCTTATATTGACTCGGCTGTAATTTCACCAGATACTGTCCCTCTTGGAACAGGAACTTCCATATTATCTAAACAGGTTCAAAATAAACCAAAAACTGGTCGGAGTTTACTAGGAGGACCAGCTGCTCTTAGCCCATTAACCCCAAGGTAAGACAAAAAAAGATACTTCAAAATATGCTGTAATAGTAAACGATCTTATAATAATTCATATTAATTAATAATGTAAATCTGAACAGCAAATTCCTAAATCACTATGGAAATTGAGGCACTTAATAAGTCAATAATGGACCTATCCTGCTTTCAGAAAATAAGTACACTGCATGTGATAAAAATAATGTTAAATGTTGGAGAAATTTTTAAAACTCTTAAATATGCCTTATTCAGCTAGTGGGTACATTAAAAGATATTGTCCTTACGACTCTGCAGCAGTGGATAGCAATGACCCCCTTGAGATGCTTATATGCTTATGATGAAATCAGCAGTAGTTATGGTTTGAAGTGTTATTTTCCAAAATATGGAGGAAGAATTTACATCTATCAATATGAAGTATGATTAGAGACATTCAGTTTTCTCTAGAGACATTTCCCCCGTAATTGTGTCTAAATTCCAAAAATTTAAAGTAATTTTATCATTTGGATCTTAGCTTTTATAAAGCCACTCTTTTTTATTTCTAGTAAGTCTCCTGAAGTCAATAGTTGCTGCTCAATTTAGTTCCTTGTTTGATTTTTTTTTTTTTTAATTTTTGTTATGGTGGGTGGAATAGTCTACATTCACAGCTTATTTTTAATCTGCCCCTCAGATCTTCACTGCCCCCAAGACTGATTTGCCATTCTCTTCCTTTTAGACCTTCTAATTTAAGTATACTGCTGCTTTATATATGCCTTGATGACTTTTTGACACCTTGATTTCAACCTCTTCTCAGTTTTGGGATTTTGCCATTAGAAACCCCAAGTCCTGGAGATGGATCCTATTTACAAAACTACACTAACACAACTTCTGTAATTGATGTGCCATCTACCGGAGCCCCTTCAAAAAAGGTACTTTACATGTAAAATGTAGCTTAGTATTGGTAAAAGAAACTCACATAAAATTCCAATCTGTTAAAGGTTATTTCAGGAGTCCCTGGGTGATGTAGATGGTTAAGCGCTCAACTGCTAGCCGAGAAGTTGATGGTTTGAACCCACCCAGAGGCACCTCAGAAGACAGGCCTGGCAATCTGCTTCTGAAAGGTCACAGCCTTAAAAACCCTGTGGAGCAGTTCTACTCTGCACACATGGGGTCACCATGGGTTGGAATCGACTCAACTAACAATAACAACAAAAGGTCGTTTCAGAGAAACTAACTTTTTATCATTGTTTTTGCCTTGGAATTGTTTATCTAAATGTAGGTCATCATCATAGCCTCCTGGTTATCATAGGTTACAAAAAGCTGGTTGTTCTTTTGTTTAAGTAAGATTGTAACTCAAAAAGTCTAGTTTATTTAGGCATGTAGCTAAATAAACATACAGATATTTACTTTTAATTTCTTTTTTTAAAAGAATTAGGATTTTATAATGTTCCTTTATGTAGGTCTAGGGCAGTAGAGGCCAGAGTGCCATTTGTTTAAAATGTATCTGTGTCAGTATATCTCCTGTGAGAATTAAATTAATTTATGTATGTAAAATGCCTATTGCCATGCCTAGAACCTAATGAATGTTCAAGAAATAGAAGCTAAATAAGTAATACTAGTATATGAATGACTGACATAGCTCCTTTACTCTTCTTTTTTTTGTTGTTTTTTTTAACATCTCTTCCCCTCCTGAACCTTTTTTGCTATAATAGCTCCTTAGTAAATGATAATAGGAACTCCAGGAGTAGTAACAAGGGATTACAAAGCAGTTTATGTATGACTTGTTTAAAACTTGATTTTTAAAAGTTGGAAACTACCTGCTCTTGTGTTATGGGAGTGAAATATAGTTGTGGAAATCAGTTTATTACAGCTATAAAAAAGGCATGGTAGCATGGTAGTTATTAGCATACCAAGTGAAGTAGGCCAAAACTAAGAGAGCCATATCTATCAAGGACAAGTTAGGCAGTGAAACAGACAAGAGTTAGCTTCAGTGCCCAAATAATAAAAGCCGTTTGCCTTCTCATCCTCTTCTGCCCCTGATCCCTTCTTAACCCAAGGAAGTTACATGAAATTTCAAAAAGGAAGGTATGATCAATGATATGGAATGCAGGAAAGACCAAAATAAGGCTTTAAAATCTAGTGAGAACATTGTTATCAGTGATTTTATAGTGAGCAATTTAAGAATTATTTACAGCCGAAAGCAGAGTAACAGTAAGTTTTAAAGAAAATTACCTGGTGGTTAAAAAAAGTCTACTGACACAATAGTCATACATCACTTCTTAAAGAAGCTGGATGATGAAAATGAATAGAAATAAGGTGATAAATTAGAGGAAACAGAAGGGGCAAACAAAGATTTGCTTTTTTTTCCAACGGAGACATTGTTGAAAGATGGATATACTGAAAGGGAATAGTAAGTCTAAGAGCAATATCCTGAGAATTTGGGAAATAATTGGATTTTTTAATCTTCTCCTCCAAAGTCCTATAGAACTGTTTTTTACTAAGTGCCAAAGAAGTAGAATAAAATCTTACTATGTTATTTTTTTAATGTGTATTAAATTTTATCATAAATCTTGATAATGGTATTTTTCTTAAAACTCTTTTTATCTCTACTGCCCAGCACTTAGCCCCAAATAGAGAGGGTGTGTAATAAATGGAGAATGATCACAATAAGATAAAAAGAATAGCTTCTGGGAATTTGGAGCCTTTCCTTTAAAACTAAAGGAAAAGGTAAAAGGATAATATAGAAATAAAAATACTCTGAGGTTAAAATGAGGATGTAGACTGATGTTCATATTAGATAAATAATGATTTATTAAATAGTTCAATAGTTTTAAGATGATGGTATATATTATGAAATCTTTCATTGGGAGAATGCAGATGGGCTAGTTGTGGTGTCTTATATCATTTACAAAGCAGTTTAAAATTCACAAACCTTAGATTTTTTGTGTTTTACAGTCTGTTGCAAGAATCGGCCAAACTGGAACAAAGTCTGTCTTCTCGCAGAGTGGAAATAGTCGAGAGGTAACTCCAGTTCTTGTCGCACAAACACAAAGTTCTGGCCCACAAACAAGGTATTTATTATACTGTCATTATTTGACATTGTTCAACTGCATTCTCATTTCTTTTCTTGCTGTAAAACTTGATTCTTTATATTTCTTCAATTTAGGCAGGATTTTACCCCTGTCCCCCAGGAGTTGTAAAATGATTGTTATAAATTACAAATATATCAATTTTGAAATTCCTAACTCACTGAAAAGACTAGTACAATTTTTTTTTAATTTTTTTATTGTAATTTAGATGAAGGTTCACAGAGCAAATAGTTTCTCATTAAACAGTTAGTACACATATTGTTTTATGACATTGGTTAACAACCCTGTGACATATCAACACTCTCCCTTCTCAATCTTGGAAGACCTTTTTTTTATATATATAGCCAGATGTACATAGCCGAAGTTACACCGTTTCAAAAGTTTCTACATGTACAATTCAGTAACATCAATTACGTTTTTTCCAGTTGTGCTGCTGTTCTCACTATCCTTTTCCAAATTATTCTATCACCATTATCTTCAACTCACTGCCCCCTAGGCTTCCGATCAAACCTTTTGAGTTGCTGTTGTCAGTTTGATCTCACATAGATAATTCTTTTTTTTTTTTTTCTGTACCTTAGATGAAGGTTTACAGAACAAATATTTTCTCATTAAACAGTTAGTACACATATTGCCCTATGACAATGGTTAACAACCCCACGACATGTCAACACTGTCCCTTCTCAACCTTGGGTTCCCTATCACCAGTTTTCCTGTCCCCTCCTGCCTTCTAAGACTAGTACAATTTTTAGTTGAATATTATAATGTAAATCAAGATGAGACTTAGCTAAAATGTTTTTACTCTGTCTCATGAGTCTAAAATATTCTAAACACTCCTCCAAAATATTTTTCTTCATATGCATATGACCTTCTCTATATATCAAGTACTGATAGTTCTCATTCTCCCCTTACTTTTCCCCCATGTGCATGTCTATAACCAGATCATAAACCGGATCTTCAAATAAATAGTCAAATAACGAATTTATTTCTACACAGAAAGGGTGTTAAATAGGATTTTTTTTCTTATTCAAGGACTCAAAAATCATAATTAATATTACAAAAGATGCAACTCTGTCTTCTTCTAAAATAGTGAAAATATATCATAAATATTAAAACAGACACAAATATGTATATATATACCTTGACTGTATAAAAGACCTCAATATTTCTATAAAGCTGGAATGGTAAGTCAGTCTCTCATCTTGAGTGCCAGCTTGCAGACAGGTAATAGTAATTGCCTGGGGCTCTGTTAAGAGAAGGATCCTGAGGATTTCTGCAGAGCAGCACTATATAGGCTCAGTGTATGCTAGTAGCTATACCGGAAAAAGACCTGACGATCTGCTCTCATAAAGATTACAGCCTAGAAAACCCTGTGAGGCAGTTCTTGGGCAGTTCTACTCTGTCACACAGGGTCACCATGAGTCAAAATCGACTGGATGGCACCTAACAACAACATATGCTAGTCCTAAAGAATATGTAAACATAACTCTACTGAATTATAACTGTAATAAGCATAAACTATTAATAACTATGTCCTTTGTATTGATTATTCCATTTTATCTCCTTTTTATTGCCTTATTGGAGCCCTGGTGGTGCAGTGGTTAAGAGCTCAGCTGCTAACCAAAAGGTCAGCAGTTCGAATCCACCAGCCACTCCTTG
>NW_004443964.1:19561533-19586326 GCF_000243295.1 Trichechus manatus latirostris
GGAGCCCTGGTGGTGCAGTGGTTAAGAGCTCAGCTGCTAACCAAAAGGTCAGCAGTTCGAATCCACCAGCCACTCCTTGGAAATTCTATTGGGGCCATTCTGCTCTGTCCTGTAGAGTTGCTAGGAGTCGAAATCAACTTGATGGCAGTGGGTTTGGTTTTTTGTTGTTGTTGTTTATTGCCTTATTAACAATTACTCTTTGTTTTGTCTTTTTAGAGGTTGTTTAGGTTTATAGTATACATCTAACTCATCAAAGTGTGCCTTCCAGTACTATTATACCAGTTCACGTATAGTATAAAACTTTACAACAGTATACTTCCATGCTCCTCCCCTGTCTTTATGCAATTGTCATATATTTTATTTCTACATATGTTGTAAATCCCACAGTGAATAGTTTTCGTTTCTGCTTTAAACAGTCTTTTATCTTTTATAGAAATTTTTTAAAATAAGAAAAAGAAGTCTGTTTTGTATTTATTATTTTTGGTGTTCTTTCTTTCTTTAGATCCAGATTTTTATCTGGTATCATTTTCCTACAACCTGAAGGACTTCCTTTAATATTTCTGGTTGTCCAGGTCTGCTGGTAATGAAATCTTTCAGCTTTTGTATGTAAAAAAAAATCTTTATTTCATCTTTGCTTTTAAAAGTATTTTTACTGGGTATAGAATTCTAGTTGACAGTTTTTTTCCTCAAAGGTAACTGCTTTACTGTCTTCTGGCTTTCGCTATTTCAGACAAGAAGTCCAATGTCATTCTCATCTTTGTTCCTTTATATGTAATGTGTCTTTTTTCTCTGGCTGTTTTAAGATTTTTTTTCTTTATCACTAGTTTTAAGCAATTTGATTATGATATACCCTCGTGTAGTTTTCTTCATGGTTCTTGGCCTTGGGGTTCATCTAGCATTTTGGATCTGTGAGTTTGTAGTTTTTTATCAAATTTGGCTAATTTTTGGCTATTATTTCTTCAAATATTTTTTCTGTCCATGTCCCTCTACTCTTCTGAGCCTCCAAGTACATGTATATTAGACCACTTGAAGTTGTCCGTTTAGCTTCCAAGTTCACAGACTCTCTGCTTATTTTTTTTCTAGACTTTTTCCTCTCCGTGTTTCATTTTGCATAGTGTTTATTGATATGTATTGAAGTTATTTAAGCTTTTCTTCTGCAGTGTCTAATTATCTGTTAATCCCATGCATTATATTTTTCATCTCAGACACTGAATTTTTCATCTCTAGAAGCTTGATTTGGGTCTCTCCTTAACATGCCCTTACTTTCTACCTTTTTGAACATATGGAGCATATTTATAATAGCTCTTGTAATATTTTTATCTAGTAATTCTGCTACTGTGTCATATCTGGGTCTGTTTTATTGCTTGATTTTTCTCTTTATTATAGATCATATTTTCCTGCTTCTTTGCATACCTGATATTTTTTTGCTGGACGCCAGTTATTGTAAATTTTACGTTGTTGAATGCTAGATTTTTTTTTTTTTCCTTTAAGTGTTTTTAAGTTTTGTTCTGGTATGCAGTTTCAGTTGCTTAGAAACAGTTTGATCCTTTTAAGTCTTGCTTTTTTAAGCTTTGTTTCGATGGGAAAGACCAGCCTTTAGTCTGGACTAATGTTGCCCCACTATTGAGGCAATACTCTTTGAGTACTTTACCCAATGGCCCATTTATTCTGGAGTTTCTCCACTCTGGCTATTAGAAATGTGAACTATTCCCAGCCTAGGGTTGGATCCAACAACTGTTCTGCCTGTTCCTTTCCAGTGGTTCTTTCCCCCAGCTTCAGGTGTTTACTCACACTCTTGCACTGATGTTTTCAGCTAAAGACTCAAGGGAAATCCCCATGCAGATCTTTGGAGCATCCCTCTATAGCTTTCTCCTCTCCACTACTCTGTCCTGCAGATTCTAGCTCCCTTGGCCTCTTCTACTTCTCAACCTTTTCTTCTCAACACAGGGAGACCACTGAGCTCTATTTGTGTTCCCCTTCCCTGCAGCATTGAAAGTCTCCTCAGGCATGTGCTACCTGTTGTCCATTGTCTGAAAACCATTGTTTCATATACTTTGTTAGGTGTTGTAGTTGTTTAACGAGGAGAGTAAATCCAGTCCCATATTATTATAAAATCATGGCTGGTAGCAGAGGTCTGTTCTTTGTATTTAGAAAATGTTTTTGCTTTTTTTATTTAAATTAGAATGGTATAGTATTCTTAGCTAAATGGCCCAAGAAAGTTTGTGTGTCATTTTCTCTATGTAAATTTTCCTCTAAAAATAATTTTTATATATTTTCATAGTATTTTTATAACTATCAGAACACTTCATATTTTATGAGAAAACCATAAAACAATGATACTATTTATACAGACTTTACAAAAAATAAGTTTAAAACAACTGGCACATATTCACAGAGCTTGTAAGTGGTGGAGCCTGATTTCAAACCTAGGCAGTCCTTTCATTGTCAAACTCCTAGTTAAACGGATGCAAGTTATAATTATTAATATATAAATATTTCATATGATGTGACCAATATTTCAAAATCACTCAGTATCCTGCTTCATTTTTGTGGTACCTGTCAGATTTGGGGCATTTTTTCCTTGTGTAATGTCAGGCTTTGGAGCTAACAGAATACTAACCAAAATTATAACATAGGAAGAGTTTGTCTTCTCTACCCTCCCAGCCCCAGAACACCTCTTTTTATTATTTTTACTTCTACCCCACAAGATTTATGCTATCCTCATGCAGCCTTCTGTCTATTTAAAGCAATCTCAGCAACATTCTCAGGCTGCCCCATGCTATGAAATTATTCTCTCTCACTTCTCAGACAAAACACTTTTCTACAGTTAGGCAATCTTAATAACGAAATAAGGAACTCTGGTGGCACAATGGTTAAGGGCTTGGTCTCTAACCTAAAGGTTGGCGGTTTGAACCCACCAGTTGCTGTATAAGAGAAAGATGTGGCAGTCTGCTTCTGTAAAGATTGCGGACTTGAAAACCCTATGGGGCAGTTCTACTCTGTCCTATAAGGTCGCTATGAGTTAGAATCAACAGTGACAAGTATTAACAAAATATAATTCATATTTGTAGTATAACTGACACATAGTTCTTCTTTCCAAATAAGGGATATTGTACTTTTAAAAACAAATTGGTTGACCTAAATGACCTCACTTGCAAAAGTTCCTGATTTGGGGCTCTGTCTTTTGAATGATTAAGGACAGCCCTAGGCATTCTTTACTCACTGGTCAGCATCTCTTTTTTATTTTTAGACGCTTCTTTCCCCCAGGCTCAGGTAACTAACAAGATTTCCCATAAAGTGTAGGCACTTTAGTCCATGACTTAACCACTCTCAATTAGATGATCTCAGGTTTTAAGTTTGCTTGCTTTCTAAGAATGAAATTCTTGTATCTTATGTTTGCCTTTAAAGTAAAAAATATATCCAAGTGATTATCGAATCCTTTTGCTCTAAACTGAATAAACCTTGATGGGGCTGTTTGAATTTACAGGGAAATAACTTCTCAAGTGTTATTTGTTCTAGTGGTATATATTTGTTGACAAATAATCCCACAATTGTGAATTTCCATGGCCAGCTATCTTTTCCTTTTCCCTAACTTGCTATAGTTGCAAATGAGGGCTGGATATAATAGGCTTATAGATATATTTACCATTTATTGGCCCAGAGTTTTTATGTAGATTGTTCTAAATTCAAATTAGCAGTTACAGATAGAATGAGGATCTGTGCTATAATCTTTACCATTTTATGGTAACATTTTATGGTAACATAAGGGGAAAAGAAAAGGACCAATCAAACTCATCAACTTTAGAGTACAAACATGATAAATGAATATTTTTTGAAACAAAGTTAATGGTCGTAAATGGAGTGAAAAATAAATGTCTTCTTTTATAATTGTTTTTTAGTACAACACCTCAGGTATTGAGCCCCACTATCACATCTCCCCCAAACGCACTGCCTCGAAGAAGTTCACGACTTTTTACTAGTGACAGCTCTACAACCAAGGTAATTTAAAGATGTCTGTAAGTCACATGTACTGAACGCATCCCCCTCTCCAAAATTTCTGTTCATCGATAACTCTGTCTCTAATAAATAACTTCACTAAAGTTTATCCCAATAAATAAATTTCCTTAAATTTAGAATTAAAAAAAATTTTTTTAACTTGGATGGCCTTATACATTTTATAAAATTTTTTGGTCCTTTGATAAATATCACTATATAATATTCCTGAAATGACGAAACTATAGTGTTGGAGAACAGATTCGTGGTTACCAGGAGTTAGGATTGTGGGTGTATGACTACTAAAGGAAAGCCAAGGAATTTCTTTTAGATGATGAAATAGTCCTGTATCCTGATTATTGTGGTTGATTACACAAATCCATATGTGTGATAAAATGTCATAGAACTCTACACCAAAGAACAAAAAAAGAATGTATGTGAAAACTGATGAAATCCGAATAAGGTCTGTAGTTTAGTTCTTAGTATTGTACCAATGGCGGTTTCCTGGATTTGATGATGTACTGTGGTTATGTCAGATTGGGGGAAGTTGGGTGAAAGGTAAATGGGAATTCTCTGTATAATTTGTATAACTCCTTGTGGATCTAAAATTATTTCAAAATAAAAAGTTGTTAAAAATTGGAGGACCTCCTTATCCCTTTGCAAATTTTCTTGGTCCATTGACAGATGTTATAGGCGGTCTTTAACTTCGACATACACAGATCAACAATTTTAATGCTGTTGAGACACTTAGGTAGTATTGCATCTATTTATTTTCTTATTTTTAAATAATAAATGAAAGTGTGATATACTTTCAGAAGAGAGCAATACTTACTCTCACCTTAATCACTAGCTAGTCAGTTAATGCAGTTTATTTTCAGAGTTGTTGCATTTAAAATTAAATTACTTTGAAAACCTTTGTTTTTATAGTTTCTTCTGAGAAAAATTTAGATTAATTAAGATTGCACACTTATATATAATACTTGAGAAGGGGTAGAGGAGAGATCTAAAATACACAAGTATAACAAGTATGGAATTTCCCCCCCTTTTTACAGGAGAATAGTAAAAAATTAAAAATGAAGTTTCCACCCAAAATCCCAAACAGAAAAACAAAAAGTAAAACTAATAAAGGAGGAATAACTCAACCTAACATAAATGATAGCCTGGAAATTACAAAATTGGATTCTTCCATCATTTCAGAAGGGAAAATATCCACAATCACACCGCAGATACAGGCTTTTACTCTACAGAAAGCAGCAGCAGGTCTGTTTTTAACTTTTAACATCTTCTTCGTATTTTATTTTATTACCCACTTATTTTAAGTAAATCCTCTTTATGTTCACTACAGTCCCTTTAGTATTTTCTGCATAGATATTGAAATTTTTAATGAGTTTTTGGTAATTAGCCTTTCTAGAAAACCAGACTGGTTTTTTGTTTTTCTCCTTTGTTTACTATATTATTTTCTCCTAGAAGGTTTGATGACCCTTCTTCGTGAAATGGGGAAAGGTTATCTAGCTTTGTGTTCATACAACTGCAAAGAAGCTATAAATATACTGAGCCATCTACCTTCTCACCACTACAATACGGGTTGGGTACTATGCCAAATTGGAAGGGCGTATTTTGAACTTTCAGAATACATGCAAGTAAGTATAGAAAACAGTTATATATGCCTTTCTAGAGATAATTAAAATTTTTATGCTTGAGAAGGTTAGATCTAAAAGGATAATATTTATTATGTAACATTGTTATACTTTTTTTTCAAAACTTATAATTTATAAATACAAATATTTCTTGTGTTGAAGGGTGAGTAATTTAAGTTCTATAAGATGACCTGAGATAGATTTGTGAAAAACCAAGTTATCAATATATTCTTAGGTGAAACACTTGTCCCTTTATTAATTGGAGCTGAAATACACATTTACGATATGATATATATGGTCTAAATTCTTTTTACAACATATATTGAGTTACCTACTAGGATGAATTTTTGGCATTATATTTTAAAAACTTGAAGATTGCTATGAAGAAAGTTGTATTTAATCGAGGACGTAATGCCCTTATCACAAGGTTTTTATCCTTTTAATTTTAATTATATTCGTTGCTTAAGTCATCTGTTTGTGTCAGAAAAGGAGAGAATGATTAACCTAGAGCCAAAGAAGAGTCTAATTTCTGGTTTAAATAACCTCCCCACTTGTTACCAAAGCATTTTCTCTCCTGCCTTCTAAACCTAAACTAAAACACACCTTCTAACAAAGCTATATATTAATAAAATTCCTCTAATATGGATTATTTACAATTGATAATAAGATTACTTTCTGCTGTATTTATTTTCAGTTGTTCAATGTATATTTAAGTACTAATTATGTGCCAGATAGTCTTCTAGACTCTGGAATACAGCTAAACAGAATTTCTTGCCTTCTTGGAGCTTACACTTCTAGTAAAAGAAAGAGATTATAGGCCAATAAATGTATAATGACAAGTAGCTGTAAATCATATGAAGAAAATAACACATGGTAAGGAGTTTGGAGGATAGTGAAGTGTGGTGCTGTTTTATAGCGTGGTGCTCAGAGAAGAAAAGTTCCTTCTTCCTTCATGAGCCATGCAAAGATACGGGGGGAAATGTTCTTCCAGGCAGAGAATGAATAAATGCAGAGTTCACCTATTCATGTAATTTTGTGTAGGAAAGAAAAGAGGGTTGTAGTCAGAAAGTCTTACATTGCTCAAAACCAAACCCGTTGCCATCGATTCGGTTCCGACTCATGGCGACCCTACATTTTTCAGAGTAGAATTGTGCATACGGTTTTCAATGGCTGTAAATTTATGGAAGTAGATCACGAGACCTTTTCTTCCACAGTGCTTCTTGGTGGACTTGGCCCTCCAACCTTTCAGTTAGCAGCCAAGTGCAAACTGTTTGCACCATCCAGAGACTAATCCATATTTAGATTATGGCCCTTTACCAATACACAGACAGGCAAAAACTTTCTTTGACAAGACCTTTTCAAAATTATTTCTAGTTGTTTCACCCACTCACTGCTGTAGTCCATTCCAGTGCATAGCCACCGTATAGGACAAAATAGAACTGTCCCATAGGGTTTCCAAGACTGTAAATCTTCACGGAAGCAGACTGCCACATCTTTCTTCTGTGTAGCGGCTAGTGGATTTGAACCACTAGTCTTTTGGTTAACAGCCAAGCACTTTAACCACTGTGCCACCAGGGCTCCTGTGTTGTTTCACAGATACTTTAAAAATACATGAATTTTGTTGTTTACCCTAGTTAGAGAACAGTGACCCAAATGTTTAAAGAAACCCCAGAACCAAACCAAACCCATTGCAGCCATCTCCATTCCAACTCATAGCAACCCTGTAAGACTGTAGAACTGCCCCATAGGGTTTTCACGGAGTGGCTGGTGGATTTGAACTGTCAACCTTTTAGCTAGCAGCTGAGCTCTTAACCGCTGTGCCACCAGGGCTCCATGTAAAGAAAAGGTATCTGTATTTGGCATTGGCTAGGTGTGCCATCTTGTAACCATTGATGGCTTAAATGCCTATTTGAAAAACTTATCTGTATAACTTTTAAGAGATTTCAGGGAAGTTAACAAATCATCAAGCTGATCCTAGATATCGCATGGGCCACTTTAACCTGTTTTTTCCCCTAGAGTTTTCAGCTCAATCCCTTAATAAAAGTCAGTGGAAAAATAGATTTTTTTGTTACAGAAGTCATTCTTCCATTACCTTTCCTGTGAGTTATTCTGTAAAGCTGTTATTAAGGCTTGAACCTGTACTTTTTGAGAATAAAATACTGACATGTCGTTTCTAAGCTGTAACTTTGTATAGATTTCTCATCTGTCTTTTTGGTGGAAATATATTTTTCCCCAGAGTTCATGTTTTTATCTTGACTTTTATAAGTAGTAACACAAGGCCAGGTGCTCAGTTTGGCCTTGTGTTATTAACATTTCCGTGTAAAAACCATAGTAGAAGGCAGCATTTAGGTCTTGTAAAGCCAGTCCCCAGTGCTCTACCCATATATATGTAAATTATGTCAGCTTGCTTTCCCCTTACAAGTTTTTCTATTTCAGGCTGAAAGAATATTCTCAGAGGTTAGAAGGATTGAGAATTATAGAGTTGAAGGCATGGAGATCTACTCTACAACACTTTGGCATCTTCAAAAAGATGTTGCTCTTTCAGTTCTTTCAAAAGATTTAACAGACATGGATAAAAATTCACCAGAGGTATGTTGACTGAAAGATTTTGCTTATATAGTTACCTTTTGATCACCCTTTACAAATGGAGATCAACCAAATCAAACACGATTTAGTATCACCCACATTTGTTTTTATACCCTCCTCCATCTAGGCAGGGACCCAGAGAAGAAGAGAAAGTTCTAAAATATATGGTGGAAATTAACAAATAGACAAATCACAAAGTAGATACGTTGTTCAGGATTATTCAAGATACAACTATTAAAATTGCTATCGTCACCATGTTGAGATTTCATTAAAGAGTTGTATAGATTGAAAGAAATGCCAATTTTAAATTAGTAATTTCAATTGTCATTTTAAGCCATAGGCACAGTTAGTTTATATGCTGTACTTCCTGTAGGAACTACATTTCAGTGCATATCAAGAATGTTGAGTGATGTCGCTTTTCATAACATATTTAAGCTTAAAATTAAATATATCTATTAAAACACTTCAGTTTTTATATTCTAAGTGAAGTCTGAGTCTTGATTTCAGTCTTAGATTTGGTTTGTTAATTAGAAAAAATAAAATAAAATTTTAATTGTGTGTTTTTTGCTTCCGTTTTTTTTAAGGCCTGGTGTGCTGCAGGGAACTGTTTCAGTTTGCAACGGGAACATGATATTGCAATTAAATTCTTCCAGAGAGCTATCCAGGTTGATCCAAATTATGCTTATGCCTATACTCTATTAGGTCATGAGTTTGTGTTAACTGAAGAACTAGACAAAGCATTAGCTTGTTTTCGAAATGCTATCAGAGTCAATCCTAGACATTATAATGCATGGTAAGTGCTAATAAAGTGCAAAGACAAAATCTTATTGAGAGGCTGATACTTGGTAGTGTTTCTTGTTAGATTTCTCTTTACTGTCATGAGTTTGGTTACTAATACTTAAAGATGTTACTGGTTGATAACTTCTAACTGTAATGTTTTTATGTGGAGTTTATACTTTTAACCAACTCTTAACTAATGATTATTAGAATACCACATCCTTATAGTCAACAGTTTCAGCCATTTCTCTACCAAGCTTTTGCAAATAGTTGGTTTTGCTTCTTGATTTGTTACTTTTTCTTTTAACACTGAAATTATGGTTAACATAGAAAATGTTTTAGAAAGTGGGGAGGAGGAATAGTATAATTCACCTATATTAATGGAGAATAAACATTAAAAAATATACACTAGTTTTTGCTCTTTGACATGTAATCATGAATATTTATTTCAACTCAGTGTTCTGGTTTATTAAGTAATGTCTCTATTTTACTTTTTTGTACTTGTGCTCAAGTAGACAAATAGAAAGTTTACTATCTGGCTTATTTTGTTATCAAACGAAGAAGACATGAAAAAATTTGTTCCGATTTCTGCCTGAATACCATATTTACATTTTATTGTATTTTTCTTGACGAACTTAATAGTTTAAAGATCAAGGAGAAGTGCAGTTCTGAATTTATAACTCTGTAGTAGTCTGTATGTTAGATTTTTTTTTTTGGATTTAATTATTTTAATTGAATTTTATCATTCTATTTGTTGCTAAATGAAAAACATTGGATAACTAGTATATATTTTTGAATTTGTATGTATTTTTTAATGGATTAATTTTTAAGTAATTGTATTGCCTGAAAGATAGCCTGATAATTGCTAGCTTTTGCTGACATAGGAGATGCTCAAACTTTCTGATACTGCCTTCTCTTCACATAGATAGAAGTTCTCCAATATTTTAAGAGCTTAGTTCTTAACAGGATCTGTATTGGTTTTTAAATGTGTAGTATATAGCCCTGGTGGCACAGTGGTTAAGAGCTCAGCTGCTAACCAAAAGGTTGGCAGTTCGAATCCACCAGCCACTCCTTGGAAACCCTATGAAGCAGTTCTGCTCTGTCCTATAGGGTCGTTATGAGTTGGAATCAACTCGAAGGCAGTGGGTTTCGTTTTTGGGTTTTAGTATATGTTCTGCTATATTGCAGTAGTTGGATTCTTAAGAAACTTTGCCATAGTCAAAAATTGTTATAAAAATATTGTTTAAATTGGAAGAAAAGAGGAAAATTCAGAATTGCAAGCTTTTACTAGAAGGAATTAAATAAAGAGATATTTAGGCCTCTCAAAGTATCTAGCTAAACACTGAGCAAATTTATTATTCCAATTCTAGAGTAAGTAGCCTTTCTTTTGTTATTTCTACCTTCACCATCTTTAGCATAAAGCTTTTTATGTTTTCTTCACATATAGCACCATTATAATGATAAAGCCACTCTCAAAACAGACATGTTGTGCCTTTTTGCTTATGCCTGTGGTATTCAATCCTCATCATCATGTAGTCATATGGCCAAGAGAGATATCCTTAATGTAGATCAGTTATACTATATTCATTTGATGTTTTGAAAATTTGGGAGAAATTCCTGTATATCATCTTTATTCACTACTACATAGCCTTTGCAAATTATAATTTTGAAGTCTATAAATATAGGAGCATGTATTTGATACAGTAAGTGAGGGGGAAGGGAAGCCAAATATGATACTATGTATACTATAATTATAAGGATATAAAATATATACACATTTGAGCAAAGAATGTAGAAACTGCATTATGATTAAGATTTGATTTTTTTTATCATGACTGATGCTTTTTGCCTCCCTTCTAAAAAAATTAATAAGCCAAACCGGTTATCATCAAGTCAATTCCACCTCATAGTGACCCTATAGAACAGAGTAGAACTGCCCCACAGGGTTTCTAAGGAGCAGCTGGTGGATTCGAGCTGCCAGCCTTTTGGTTAGCAGCATCTTATTATTAGCTGAACTAAATTAACACCAAAAGTTCATATCCCTAAAATTATACTTTTTATACTTTCAGGTATGGTTTGGGAATGATTTATTACAAACAAGAAAAATTCAGCCTTGCAGAAATGCATTTCCAGAAAGCACTTGATATCAACCCTCAAAGTTCAGTTTTACTTTGCCACATTGGAGTAGTAAGTAGCTTTCCAAACATTGTTGTTAGTTGTCCTCGAGTCAGCTCTGGCTCATGATGACCTTATGTTTAACAGAATGAAATGTTGCCTCGTCCTGGGCTGTCTTCGTGATCATGGTATGTTTGAGTCCATTGTTGTGGCTATTGTATCAATCCATCTCAGTGAGATTTTCCCTCATTTTCACTGACTTTTTACTTTACCAAACATGATGTCCTTTTCTTAACATTACTGTTTTATTAATCTCCATTTTGAAATGTATTTATTGACTTAATTGCTATAATGAAAATTGGAGCTTGTTGTTGTTGTTCTTGAAACAGTATCCTGAGGTCATTTGTGGCCAAAAGCATCACCTTTTTACTCGGTCTAAGGAAAGGTCTCTGGAGTGCCCTTACCCTTGGGCAAGTCACTTAATTTTTCTGAGCTTCTATTTTATTAATGTCAGCAATACCTGCTTTGCCTATTTCATAGGGTTGTTATGAGACTCAAGTGAGACAGTTCATATTTTTGAAAACACTTTTCCATATGTTAATATTTAGCTCCAAGATTAAGTAATTACTATTTCAAAGCAAGTGATTTCTTGTGTTTATGCATGAGTGATACAGGTATATCAGAACAAATTAAAATTCTTATAAGGCAATATGGATCACTATTTCATGTTTACATCTTTAAAATATATCTAATGATAAATTGTACTTTGATAGGAGAAAAGGTATCTTTGTTTGCTTTTAAAAATCTCGTTTATTAGTTAGTTTCTCTGTAAGTATGGTATATTAGGTCCTCATTCTTGTTCTCTCTTCCTTCTCTCTCTCCAGCTCTCATGCACATGCACACACATGCGCGTACGCGCGCGCACACGTACATATACACATATATATACATACCGAGTTTGGCTTTTGTGGGATGGGCATACAGTATGAGGATATTATGTTAGTTTGGAATTTCACTGTTTATTTTGGGGAAAGAATTCTAGTTCTTTATTGACTATGATGAAATCGGCCATGATAATTACCTTAAAAATTGACATAGTAGATTCTTGTATATTACATACTATGCAAACAATATAGAGGAAATATATCCACTTAAGTTTATTTTGTTTTGCCATCTTTTTAAGATAAGCAGATCAAACTTGAGTATCTCTTGACACCTTTGTTGAAGTTTCTATTTTTTAAAGTTATTGTAGAACAGATTGTTTTAAAATTCTGAGTGGCTTATTTGAAGAAATTTCAGATAAGAGAATATGCTTTTCTCTTTTAGGGAACTAGTTTATAGGGTCTCAATATTTGGCCACATGTAGTAATAACTTTCTGCAAATATCATTGCATAAATTGTAGGTTATGTAATGTAACATATATGGTAACCACTAAGAAATCACCAAGAAGAAACATTCAGAAGAAGGAAGTTAGCAAAAAGGCTCATCCCAAGAAAGCAGCCAAATACAAAAAACAATAGAAAAATCAAAATAAAACAGCAAAGAAGATACAAACCACTCAAAAAACGAATGAGGTAGATGCTTCATTTTCAGTAGTAGCCTTAAATGTAAATGGTCTAAAAACCCCATGCAAATGATCAAGAGTAGCAGAATGGATAAAAGAACATGATCCATCCTTTTTCTGTCTGCAAGAAACACACGTTAAACATAAGGACACAAACAGACCGAAAATAAAAGGATAGAGAAAAATATTCCATGCAACCAGTAAACAAAAAAAAAAGCAGAGTGACCATATTGGTATCAGATAAAATAGACTTTAAGTCAAGATCTATTACAAGAGATAAAGAATGACATTACATAATAATAAAAGGGTTAATCCTGCAAGAAGACATAATAATTATAAGTATATATGCACCTAACAGCAATGCACCAAAATACATGAAACAAATACTAATATGAAAGGAGAAATGTATAACTCCACAATAGTAGGGGGCTTCAACATACCACTTTAAATGATAGAATATCTAAAAAGAAGATCACTAAGGACATAGAGAACTTAAAAAAAAACATAAGCCAATTGGACCTAACAGACATACATAGAACACTCCACCAGCATCGGAATAATACACATTTTTCTCCAGTACACATGGGTCATTTTCCGGAACAGACCCATATACTAGGACACAAAACAAGTCTCAACAAATTTAAAAAGAATGAAATCTGTGGTCACTTCGGCAGCATGTATACTAAAATTGGAACGATACAGAGATTAGCATGGCCCCTGCACAAGAATGACACACAAATTCGTGAAGCCTTCCATATTTTTATGAACACAGAGAACCCGTGCTGTCACACTGTGACATTGTGAGGATTGCAACCAATATCACAAAACAATATGTGTATACATTTTTCAATGAGAAGTTAACTTGAGCTGTAAACTTTTCCCTAAAGCACAATAAAATTTAATAGAAAGAATCTGAGTTTAAAAAAAAAAGATTGAAATCATACAAAGCATCTTCTCTGACCTTAACAGTATGAAGCTAGAAATCAACAACAGGAAGAATAAATAAATACATAGAAACTAAATAATTGTTAAGTGCCATTGAGTCAGTTCAGACTCACAGCGACCCTCTGTACAACAGAACAAAACACTGCCTGGTCCTGTGCCATCCTCACAGTCATTGCTGTATTTGAGCCCATTGTTGCAGCCGCTATGTCAGTTCATCTCGTTGAGGGTCTTCCTCTTTTTTGACGACCCTCTACTTTACCAAGCATGATGTTCTTCTCCATGAACTAGTCCCTCTTGATAACATGTCCGAAGTACCTGAGACGAAGTCTCGCCATCCTCACGTCTAAGGAGCATTCTGGCTGTACTTCTTCCAAGACAGATTTGTTCATTCTTCTGGCAGTCCCTAGCATATTCAGTATTCTTCACTAATACCATAATTCAAAGGCATCAGTTCTTCTTCAGTCTTCATTATTCATCGTCCAGCTTTCACATGTATATGAGGCGATTGAAAATACCATAGCTTGGGTCACACTCATCTAGTTTTCAAAGTGACATCTTTGCTTTTTAACACTTAAGAGAGGTCTTTTGCAGCAGATTTGCCTAATGCAATATGTCATTTGATTTCTTGACTGCTGCTTCTATGGGTATTGATTGTGGATCCAAGTAAAATGAAATCCTTGACAACCTCAATCTTTTCGCTGTTTATCATGATGTTGCTTATTGGTCCAGTTGTGAGGACTTTTGTTTTCTTTATGTTGAGTTGTAATCCATACTGAAGGCTGTAGTCTTTGATCTTCATCAGTAAGTGCCTCAAATCCTCTTCACTTTCAGCACTCAAGGTTGTGTCATCTGTATATCACAGGTTGTCAATGAGCCTTACACCAATCCTGATGCCATGTTCTTCTTCATATAGTCCAGCTTTTCAGATTATTTACACAGCATACAAATTGAGTAAGTATGGCGAAAGGATACAACCCTGATGCACACTTTTCCTGACTTTAAACCACATAGTATCCCCTTGTTCTGTTCAAATAACTGCCTCTTGATATATGTACAGGTTCCGCATGAGCACAGTTAAGTGTTCTGGAATTCCCATTCTTCGTAATGTTTTCCATAATTTGTTATGATGCACACAGCCAAATGCCTTTGCATAGTCAATAAAACACAGTAAACATCTTTCTGGTTTTCTCTGCTTTCAGCCAAGATCCATCTGATACCAGCAGTGATATTCCTTGTTCCACAACCTCTTCTGTATCCAGCTGGACTTTCTGACATTCCCTGTTGACGTACTGCTGCAACTGTTTTTGAATTATCTTCAGCAAAATTTTGTTTGTGTGTGATATTAATGATATTGTTTGATAATTTCCACATTCTGTTGGATCACCTTACTGTGGAATGAACACAGATATGGATCTCTCTTCCTAGTCAGTTGGCCAAGTAACTGTCTTCCAGATTTCTTGGCATAGATGAGTGGGCACTGCATCTGTTTGTTGAAACATCTCAATTGGCATTCCATCAATTCCTGGAGCCTTGTTTTTCACCAATGCCTTCAGTGCAGCTTGGATTTCTTCCTTCATTACCACTGGTTCTTGGTCATATGTTATCTCCTGAAATGGTTGAACATTGACCAATTCTTTTGGGTGCAGTAATTCTGTATATTCCTTCCATCTTTTGATACTTCCTGTATTATTCAGTATTTTGCCCATAGAATCCTTCAAAATTGCAACTCGATGCTTGAATTTTTTCTTCAGTTCTTTCAGCTTGAGAAATGTCAAGCATGTTCTTCTTTTTTGGTTTTCGAACTCCGGGTCTTTCCACATTTCATTATAATACTTACTTTGCCTTCTTAAGCCACCCTTTGAAAACTTCTGTTGAGCTCTTCTACTTCACCATTTCTTCTATTCACTTTAGTTACTCTACGTTTGAGAGTAAGTTTCAGAGTCTCTTCTGACATCAGTTTTTGTCTTTTATGTCTTTCTTGTCTTTTTAATGACCTTTTGCTGTCTTAATGTATGATGTCCTTGATATGATCCCACAACTCGTCTGATCTTTGGTCATCAGCATTCAACATGTCAAATCTATTCTTGAGATGGTCTCCAGATTCAGGGGGGATATACTCAAGGTCTTATTTTGGGTCTCGCTGACTTATTTAAATTTTCTGCAGCTTCACCTTAACTTTGCATATGAGCAATTGATGGTCTGTTCTGCAGTCAGACCTTAGCCTTGTTCTGACTGATGATATTGAGCTTTTCCATTGTTTCTTTCCATAGAAAACCCTAAAGATTCCACAAGAAAACTGCTGGAACTAACAGAAGAGTTTAGCAACATTGCAGGGTACAAGATCAACACAGAAAAATCAGTTGGGTTCCTCTACACTAACAAAGACTTCTACAAAAAAGAAATCAAGAAAGTAGTACCATTTACAATAGCCCCCAGATCGATAAAATACTTGAGTTAACCTAACTAGGGGCATAAAAGACTTATACAATAAAAATTAAAAAACACTGCAGGAGACTAAAATAGACCTATAAAAATAGAAAGATGTCCCATGTTCATGGCTTGGAAGACTTCATATAGTGAAAATGTCAATTCTACCTAAAGTGATCTACAGTTCCAGTGCAATCCCAATACAAATCCAGACAACATTCTTTACTGAAATATTAAAACTAAGAAACCCCGAATAGCCAAAGCAATATCAAAACATGCTGTACAGCCGCTGTAATCAGAACAGCTTGGTATTGGTTCTACAGTAAACACATGGACCAGTGGAATAGAATTAAGAACTCAGAATTAAACCCAGCCATCTATGGACAATTGATTTTCGACAAAGGGTCAAAGTCCAATCAATGGGGCAGAAGCAATCTCTTTAAGAGATGGTTCTGGCAGAACTGGCTATCAACCTGCAGAAAAATGAAACAGGACCTATACCTCACACCATACACAAAAGCTAGCTGAAAATAGATCAAAGATCTAATTGTTAAACCTAAAACCATAAAATTCCTAGAAGACAACATAGGGAGAAAACTGTGGACCTCATCTTTTGTAAAAGTAGAATATCAGATATAACAAATGCATAAGTAGAAGAAGACAAAATAGATAAATGAGACCTCATAAAAATTAAAAACTTATGCTTATCAAAAGACTTTATTAAAAGAATAAGTAGACAACCTGCAAAGTGGGGGAAAAAAGTCTTCGGAAACAACTTATCCGATAAGGGCCTAATCTCCAAATCTATAGAAAACTTCAACAACTCAGCAACAAAAAGACAACCCAATCACAAAATAGGCAAAAGATAGGAACAGAACATTCACCAAAGAAGACATCCTAGCTACCAACAAACATATGAAAAGATGTTCACAATCATTAGCCATTAGAGAGATGCAAATCAAAACTACAGTGAGATATACCATCTTACCCCGGCTAAAATGGCACTGATTAAAAAAAAAAAAAACAGTTAACAACAAATGTTGGCAAGGATGGGGGGAGATTGGAAGCCTTATCCATTGTTGGTGGGACTATAAAATGGTACAACCACTATGGAAGACAGTATGGTGCTTTGTCAAAAAGCTAAAAATAGAACTACCCTATGATCCAGCAATCCCACGCTTAGGTATATACCCTAGAGACCTAAAAATAGTGACACAAACAGACATATACACACCTATATTCATTGCTGCTTTATGCACAATAGCAAATAAATGGAAACAACCAAAGTGCCCATCAATGGATGAATGGATAAGCAAATTGTAGTACATACATACAGTGGAATACTGTGCAACCGTAAAGAACAGTGAGTCCATGAAACATAACATGGATGGACATGGACCTAGAAGGCATAATGCTGAGTGAAATAGGTCAAGCATATAAGGACAAATACTGTATGAGCTGTCTTTTATAAGAAGACAAAAATAGATATAGAGAGACCAGTGTTCATTGGTGGTTACCAGGGAGAGAAGGAGGGATGGAGAAAGTACACTTTATACCGTAGAGGCTAGTTATTTTTGGCAATGGGAAAAGTAATTTCGAATGTGGATGTGTGAGCACAGCACAATCAAAGTAAAAATGAGTATTTGAGCACATATGGATTGGTATAGGCAGATTGGTTTACAGGTAGGTAAAGGTGTGTACATAGGTGAGAACAGATAGAAGTATCTATAGGTGCGTGTAAATACAGATATGTGAATGCAGACACATATATTCCTTGAATACACAAATATGGATGCTCTTCAGACATAATCAAATACCTTCCAACATTGGTTTTCTGGGTTTGAAGGCTTAGGTCCATAGTCTCATGGGATAGCTCAGTTGATTGGCATAACATAGTTCAGAAAAATCAAAATCTGCATCCTAGTGAAGTGAGTAGTATCTGGGGTCTTAAAGCTTGTGAGCAGCCTTCTAAGACACAACTACGGGTCTCTATTCACCAGAAGCAAAACAGTGAGAAGGTAACCAAAAGTGCAGAGAAGAAACAAGTCTGCAGGAGCCACAACCTCATCTACCGTGAGATCAGAAGAACTAGATAGTGCCCTGCTACCACCACTGACCATCCTGACCAGGGTCACAATAGTTGGTCCCAGATAGAGTGGGAGAAAAATATGGAACAGAACTCAAATTCTTACTAAAACAAAAAAGCCAGACAAACTGGAACAGTAGAGAACAGAGGATTCCCTGAGATTTTCACCCTGAGATACTCTTTAAACCTAGAACCAAGCCTATTCCCTAAGATCACCTTCTAGCAAAATAGAGTGGCACACAAAATAAAGGATAGTTTGGTGCCCTACTTAAAAACCATCAGTATGAGACCAAAAGGTCAACAATTATTCAAAACCAAAGCTCAGAAGATAAGGGGGTTGGGAAACTAGAGTATTGAAATGGGAACAAACTGAACACAGAGAGAATGTTGCCACATTGTAATAAATGTAACTAATGTCACTGAACAATTTGTGTGGAAATTGCCAAATGGGAATCTAACTTGCTGTGTAAAGTTTCACCAAAAAACTCAATAAAGTATTATTTAAAAAAAAAAAAGAAAAGATCATTGCATAGATGAGTTTAGCAACCAATATTCTTATGACCGTGATATTTGTTATTAAAGTACGCAGCTGCATCCATTCACCTTACTTTATTTTTAACGTATAATTTGTCCAATGTAGAAACGTAACAGAATATGAGTATAGGTAGTCCCTGACTTTGGATAGGGTTACAGTCCAATGACTCCATCTTAAGTTGGTTCTGACGTAAGTTGAATAACTTTTTTTTTTTTTTAGTATTCGTTATTATTGCCTTTTATTATCAGTATCTTTAAAAATCTAATCTTCATTGTTCAGCATCAGTGTTGCAACAATGAAGTCAGTGTCATAACAGCTGTTGGGCGCACGCACAGTTCGGTTGTCATGTGTGCAGTTCAGTTGTCTTATGTTATTAGAGTTGAACGTTGCCCATCTTTCTATTCGTTAAGACTCCCTACACCGACACAGACTTCATTGTAGACCAGGCTACAGCCTGCTATATGACAGTGTTTTGATCAGTAAATCATAATACTGAACATCTGCGAGTGAACATCTGAGAATATATCAGCAAATTACACACTGCAAAATTGTATGTAGTACGTATTACTTAAAATAAGATGTACCAAAAAAAAGTCAGTTGTAAGTGTGGTTCGTCGTAACTCGATTAAGTCTTAAGTCGGGGACTACCTGTGTACGCACATAAATAAATAGTAACCCGCTGCCACTGAGTCAGTTCCGAATCCTGTTGATCCCATGCATGTCAGAATAGAACTTTGCTCCATAGATTTTTCAGTGGCTGTGACCTTTCAAAAGTAGGTCACCTAGCCTTTTTTTCTGGGTATCTCTGGGTATATTTCAGTTAGCAGCTGAGCACTTAACCGTGGCATAACGCAGGGACTCTGAATGAATAATAGGCTTGGTAATTTTTTTAAATCTTTAAAATTTTAAAGTTATTTAAAATTTAAATAATTTATTTCCCAGTATTACAGATCAGCATTTTTCAAATGTATAAAGTAGAAGAATCATTTTTTCAAATAAATTCCTGAAGTAGGTAAAAAGTATAATCGTTCTGAGTGAAACAGGGTTGATAAGGTTTAAAGCCAAATCTTCTACATGTTCTTTAAGTTTTAAAAATTCTAATATTTAGAGGACTATAGTAGACCTTTTGAAATATGAGTCTTATCTAGCTAAATAGTACAGGTTTTTCTTGTGAAGGGAAAACCAAAGTTTTCTTGCCTTTTAGACTTATGTGCTTTAAAGATAGTATCTTGATTATTATATGGATGCATAATGGTGACTGAGAGAGTACTGAGTTGGAAACCCGAGGACCTAGATTCTGATCCCAGAGCAAGTTATTTAACATCTCTAGACTTCAGTATTCTCGTCTTTAAAGTGAAGCAGTTAAATGAAAATTGGAAGAGATTTCAGAGATAATATATTGTATTATTTTGATAGTTACTAAGTCCAGTTAACCCAAAGGACAGCCCAGCTAGACCATACAGCCTTATCTCTAATAGTTTTGTTATCGTTAAGTTGGTTTTTAGTCACACTGTTTGGTTCTCACCTTTCTTCATAACTATCAAGAGGGAACGTTAATATGACCTTTATTTCTTATAGGTTCAACATGCACTGAAAAAATCAGAGAAGGCTTTGGATACCCTAAACAAAGCCATTGTTATTGACCCCAAGAACCCTCTATGCAAATTTCACAGAGCCTCAGTTTTATTTGCAAATGAAAAATATAAGGTAAGATATATATTGTAATGGTCTTCTGAATTGTGTTGCTTAATTTTGTACCCCTTGTTTTAATAAACTGAAAGTTATTTAGACTTTAATTTTGATCTGAGACGGTTCATTTATCCCATTTTCAAAAGCTATTAATTTCATTTTCTTTTGTGACTTTACTTCTTCATGAAATAACCATAGGAAGTATGGGAGTATGGATATTTAGGAATGTATGGTTATCCCTTGTAAAGATTCAGTGCATAGAAAGGCAATTTCAGTATATAGAAATTTAAGTATATAGAATATCAGTATATAGAAATTGAAAATTTCAGTTTCAGTATATAGAAAGGCAATCCATCAAGGAGTTATCTTAGAGGTAAGACCTAAACCATCCTCATAGGACCAAAATAAGTGAATGGATGTCAAAGGAATATATGTGTATATGTGTGTATGCATTTATTCAAAAAATGTTTATTAAGCACCTACTGTGTGTCAGGTACGATGCTGTATGTCAGTACTAGGAATATAGTGGCAAGAAAAGCAGCCACATTTCCTGCCTTTGGGGAGCTTACCATCTAGTATCCCTCCTAGAGAGAGAACAGACATTGGCCAAATAATCACAAAAGTAATACGTGTTAAGTACATGAAGGAAAAATATTAGTGAGCTGTGGCTTATCACAAGGAGAACATATCTAGTCCAATGTATTTATCTCTTTAATTCCTACTCTGTTTCTCAAATTATAGACCCATAACCTGAAAAAAGTGATGAGGAAAATTGAGAGAGAGACGAGGCATAAAGTAACGGGATTTTTGTTACGATTTATTTAGTCATAAACCAGAAATCTGAAGTTTTGTTTTAAAGGTCAGGTCACTTCTGAAAAATTTAAGTTCTTACTAAAAAAAGTAAAAATGTACTTAAAAAATTAAGTACACAGAATTTAGTGCACAGAAAAACTTGGGCCAAATAATCCATTTTAGTAGACTCTTTCCCTTAGAAATCTGTTCTTCTGCTACACATTAAAATTCGCTAAAATTGAAAATACGAAACCAGTTATAAGCTCTTAACTTTTTTCAAGACCAATAAAGATATATAAGGAGATTAAATATTATATAATTTATCCTTTGTCATTTATTCAGTAATTCTTCTAGTCTTACTTCATTTTTCTTTGTGAAGAAATAGATTTTCTAATCCTTTGTTTTTGTTCTTGTAAAAAAGCTTATTTTAATCTAATTAACACCTTTGAACTTTTAAATTGCCCTTTGAGATACTATAATTCACCATATGTTTTCATGGTTTTGCTTCATTGCTGTTTTTTAGATATGTAGTCAGTTTCTTCAGTTGAAGGATTTTATTCAGTTTATTATTCTTTAAAGCCATTTTAATGCCAAGATACCTACCAGGATTACATGTAAATCAGCCCTATACTTGCTTCAAGAAGCTTAAGTTCTGATCTGATACGTTGTCTAGACTGTGATGGTTATAGCCATTTTGGGGTACAAGCTTGGGGGCTGGCTAAATTAAAAGGCCTACTTTGATGCATGAATTAAATATAGATAGATGATGAATATATGAAAAGTTACCAATTGCTTCTGAAATATCTTGGTTCCAAAATAGAAATCAAATGTTGGAAAAGGGCCACTTCGACCTCCCTCTGGCTAAACATTGCTAGCCACCACCCTATTTAATATGTGGTATAGATATCTAATCATTTAAGTTTTTTTTTAAGGCAAAAATAAGAACTCTGATGCTATGTTAGATACTATTTCTCAATGAATCTTTGTAATCAGCCGATTGGCGGGAATGATAGTTGCATGAAATTTGGTAACAATAATAAAATACAGGCATAGAAAGAAAGTACTTATCAATTCTGAATTTTGTAGTGATGGAAAAGAGTTGGAGTGAGTCATCCTGATTAAAATTTCTTTAAAGCAGCAGTTCTCAAAGTGTGATGCAGGGACTCCTGGTGTCCCCAAAACCCTTTCAAGGGGTCCGTGAGATCAAAACTATTTTCAAAATAATACCTAGATCTTATTTGCCTTTTTCACTTTTGTGAATAGTACCTTTTTCACTCTCATGAATGTACAATGGAATTTTCCAAAGACTACATGACATGTGATATCACAACAGATTGAAAGCAGAAGTAGATATGAGAATCCAGCTGTCTGCTATTAAGCCAGACATGAAAGAAATTTGCAAAAATGTTAAACTATGGCACTCTTCTCACTGATTTTTTCGTTGTTTTGTTCTGGAAAATATGGTTATTTTTCTTAAAAAAAAACACATCATGTTACTGTGTAATAGGTTTATTGTTACTTTTAAATTAATGAATAAATATTTTTTAAACTCAGTTTTAATTTCTGGTATGTTAAGTATTACTAGGTATAACACACATCAACAAAAACTCTTTGACGCCTCAGTAAACTTTAAGAGCATAAAAAATCCTGAGACCAGAAAGTGTGATAATTACTGCCCTAAAGTATTAAAATTAATCTCAGGCCTCTTCATTGTGATACAGGCTTCATCAGTCATTATCAGTGATGTTTGACAAGTATAACTCATTGATCTTAACTAATATCCGTGCCTACAGATCTTTCATTTTGCTTTTCTATTCCATGTATATTCTGCAATTTTTAATGCTATGAAAGGAAAAAGAAGCAGTCTACCTCATAGAACTACCATATTTAATAAATCTTTCATTCCCTGCATGCAGCTCTGATTCTCAGACACATTCAGCCTCTCAGTTCCTTTGAGTCGATTGCTCTTGGGTTGCCAGTAATTAAGAAGCGAGTGTTGTTGTTTTTGTTGTTAGATGCTGTCAAGTCGGTTCCGACTCATAGTGACCCTGTGCACCACAGAACAAAACACTGCCTGGTCCTGCGCCATGCTCACAATCATTGTTACGCCTGAGCCCATTGTTGCAGCCCCTGTGTCAGTCCATCTTGTTGAGGGTCTTCCTCTGTTTCGCTGACCCTGTACTTTACCAAGCACGATGTTCTTCTCCAGGGACTGATCCCTCCTGACAACATGTCCAAAGTATGTAAGACATAGTCTCGCCATCCTTCCTTCTAAGGGGCATTCTGGCTGTACTTCTTCCAAGACAGATTTGTTCATTCTTCTAGCAGTCCATGGTATATTCAGTATTCTTTGCCAACACTACAATTCAGAGGCACCAATTCTTCTTCAGTCTTCCTTATTCATTGTCCAGCTTTCCCACGCATATGAGGCGATTGAAAATACCATGGCTTGGGTCAGGTGCACCTTAATCTTCAAGGTGACATCTTTGCTTTTCAACACTTTAAAGAGGTCTTTTGCAGCAGATTTACCCAATGCAATGCATCGTTTGATTTCCTGACTGCTACTTTGGTGGGTGTTGATTGTGGATCTAAGTAAAATTAAATCCTTGACAACTTCAGTCTTTTCTCCATTTATCATGATGTTGCTTATTGGTCCAGTTGTGAGGATTTGTGTTTTCTTGATGTTGAGGTGTAATCCATACTGAAGGCTGTGGTCTTTGATCTTCACCAGTAAGTGCTTCAAGTCTTCTTCACTTTCAGTAAGCAAGGTTGTGTCATCTGCATATCACAGGTTATTAATGAGTCGTCCTCCAATCCTGATGCCCCTTTCTTCTTCATACAGTCCAGCTTCTCGGATTATTTGCTCAGCATACAGATTGAATAGGTATGGTGAAAGGACGCAACCCTGGCGCACACCTTTCCTAACTTTAAACCACGCGGTATTCCTTGTTCTGTCCGCACAGCTGCCTCTTCTAATTTTATTGTACTTTAGATGAAGGTTTACAGAACAAACAGTTTCTCATTAAACAGTGAGTACACATACTGTTTTATGACAATGGTTAACAACCCCACGAAGTGTCAACACTGTCCCGTCTCAACCTTGGGTTCCCATTACCAGTTTTTCTGTCCCCTCCTGCCTTCTAGTCGTTGTCCCTGGACTGTTGTGCCCCATTAGTCTCGTTTTGTTTTATAGGGCTGTCTTCTTTGACTGAAAGGTGAACCTCAGGAGTGACTTCAGTACTGAGCTAAAAGGGTGTCCGGGGGCCATGCTCTCAGGGTTTGTCCAGCCTCTGTCAGGCCAGTAAGTCTGGTCTTTTTTTTGTGAGTTAGAATTTTGTTCTACATTTTTCTCCATCTCTTTCTAGAACCCTCTGTTGTGATCCCGGTCAGAGCAGTCAGTGGTGGTAGGAAGGCACCATCTAATTATACTGGACTCAATATGGTGGAGGCTGTGATAGTTGTGATCCATTAGTCCTTTGGACTAATCTTTTCCTTGTATCTTGTTTTCTTCATTCTCCCTTGCTCCCGAAGGAGTGAGACCAGTGGAGTATCTTAGATGGCTACTCACAGGCTTTTAATACCCCAGACGCTACTCACCAAGGTAGAATGTAGAACATTTTCTTTATAAACTGTGTTATGCCAGTTG
>NW_004443964.1:19586426-19611291 GCF_000243295.1 Trichechus manatus latirostris
TATTCTCTGCTTTCAGCCAGGATCCATCTGACATGAGCAATGATAACCCTGGTTCCATGTCCTCTTCTGAATCCGGCCTGAATTTCTGGCAGTTCCCTATCAACATACTGCTGCAGCTGCTTTAGAATGATCTTCAGCAAAATTTTACTTGCATGTGATATTATGATATTGTTCAATAATTTCCACATTCGGTTGGATCACCTTTCTTGGGAATAGGTGTAAGTATGGACCTCTTCCAGTTGGTTAGCCAGGTAGCTGTCTTCCAGATTTCTTGGCATAGACAAGTGAGCACTTCCAGCACTGCATCCATTTGTTAAAACATCTCAATTGATATTCCGTCAATTCCCGGAGCTTTGTTTTTTGCCAATGCCTTCAGTGCAGCTTGGACTTCTTTCTTCAGTACCATCGGTTCCTGATCATATGCTGCCTCTTGAAATGGTTGAACATCGACCGATTCTTTTTGGTATAATGACTCTGGATATCCCTTCCATCTTCTTTTGATGTTTCCTGTTATCATTTAATATATTTAATATTTTTCCCATAGAATCCTTCACTACTGCAACTTGAGGCTTGAATTTTTTCTTCAGTTCTTTCAGTTTGAGGAATGCCAAGCATGTTCTTCCCTTTTGGTTTTCTATCTCCAGCTGTTTGCACATATCATTGTAATGCTTTGTCTTCTTGAGCCGCTTTTTGAAATCTTCTGTTCATTTCTTTTACTTCATCATTTTTTCCTTTTGCTTTAGCTACTTGATGTTCAAGAGCAAGTTTCAGAGTTTTCTGACATCCATTTTGTCTTTTCTTTCTTTCCTGTCTTTTTTATCACCTCTTGCTTTCTTCATGTATGATGTCCTTCCACAACTTGTCTGGTCTTCGGTCATTAGTGTTCAACGTGTCAAATCTATTCTCGAGATGGTCTCTAAATTCAGTGGGATATACTCAAGGTCATACTTTGGCTCTCGTGGACTTGTTCTAATTTTCTTCAGTTTCAACTTGAACTTGCATATGAGCAATTGATGGTCTGTTCTGCAGTCAGTCCCTAGCCTTGTTCTGACTGATGATATTGAGCATTTCCATCTTCTCTTTCCACAGATGTAGTCGATTTGATTCCTGTGTATTCCATCCTGCAAGGTCCATGTGTATAGTTGACATTTATGTTGGTGAGAAAAGGTATTTGCAATGAAGAAGTCATTGGTCTTGCAAAATTCTATTATGCGATCTCCGGCATCATTTCTGTCACCAAGGCCATATTTTCCAACTACCGATCCTTCTTTGTTTCCAACTTCCGCATTCCAATCAGCAGTAATTATCTATGCATCCTGATTGCATGTTCGATCAATTTCAGACTGAAGAATTTGGTAAAAATCTTCAATTTCTTCATCTTTGTCCTTAGTGGTTGGTGCGTAAATGTGAATAATAGTCATAGTAACTGGTCTTCCTTGTAGGCGTATGGATATTATCCTATCATTGACAGTGTTGTACTTCATGATAGATCTTCAGATGTTCTTTTTGACGATGAATGCAACGCCATTCCTCTTTAAGTTGTCATTCCTAGCATAGTAGACCATATGGTTGTCCGATTCAAAATGGCCAATACCAGTCCATTTCAGCTCACTGATGGCTAGGATATCGATGTTTATGCGTTCCATTTCATTTTTGATGATTTCTAATTTTCCTAGTTTCGTACTTTGTACATTCCACGTTCCAGTTATTAATGGATGTTTGCAGCTGTTTCTGCTCATTTTGAGTCATGCCACATCAACAGATGAAGGTCCCAAAAGCTTGTCTCCATCCACATCATTAAGGTCGACTCTACTTTGAGGAGGCAGCTCTTCCCCAGTTGTCTTTTCAGTGCCTTCCAACCTGGGGAGCTCATCTTCAGGCAGTATATCAGACAGTGTTCTGCTGTTATTCATAAGGTTTTCACTGGCTAATTCTTTTCAGAAGTAGACTGTGAGGTCCTTCTTCCTAGTCTGTCTAGGAAGGGAGTGGGGTGTTAAAAATGCACCATATTAGCTCCCTACAAACTTACATACTTGCCTAAAAAACCTATAGCCTTTTAAACAAATACACTGCCTGTGATAGTGTGTGTTTGTGTGTATGTGTGTGTTTTGCCTTCTTTTTATCCCACTTTTTATTACAGAAATTTTCAAAACAACACTATAGTTGGTAAAATAAGAGTATAATGAATCTTCATGCACCAGACTACCCAGTTACTTTCCGCACAGTTGTTGTGTGCTGTTGAGTCAGTTCTAACTCAGCGACCCTGTAGAACAGAGTAGAACTGCCCCATAGGGCTTCCTAGGCTGAAATCTTTACTGGAACAGATCATGAGGTCTTTTCTTCTGAGGAGCCACTGGTAGCTTCCAACTGATGACCTTTCAGTTAGCAGCTAGCACTTTAACCATCGCACCACCAGGGCTCCTTACTTTCCACATAAAGTTTTTAAGTAACTTCTTAAATGTCCCCTAGAATGCCAACAAAAAATTTATAAAAGCCAAGAGATTACATTTGGCCTTTAGTTAAGGGGGAAAAAATTATTAAACTTTTTTGGAACTGTGAAATAGGATTGGTTCCTCATTCTTACACCCTTTTAGGAGAAATAAAACTAAAGTCATATTAAACCAACCAAACCAAACCTGTTGCTGTTGAGACGCTTCCGACTCATAGCGACCCTATAGGACAGAGTAGAACTGCCCCATAGGGTTTCCAAGGAGCTGCTGGTGGATTCAAACTGCCAACCTTTTGGTTAGCAGCCAAGCTCTTAACTACTGTGCCACCAGGTCTCCAAAGGATGCTCATACTAAGGATGCCAATAAAGAAAGCAATTTCCTTATACTATCTAAATTCTGTAACTCTGATACCCTTACTAGCCCACCATCTTTGATCACTGGTTTACTCTTTCTTTGTTATTTTTTCTTTATATGAAAGCAAATGTGCCTTATAAACTTAAGCTCCCTCATTCATGGATGAGAACTATGAACAGCTCCGTACTTCTGTAGTTCTTTTTCCTATTTTTTTTTTAATTGTTTTTAACCAACCAGGCTTATACTACTATAGTAAGCATCATAATGCCCCACAAAAGATGTGTACACCCTAATCGTCAGTACCTGTAAATATATCTTACATGGTAAAAGGGTCTTTGCAGATGTAATTAAGGATATGAACCTTGAGATAGGAATTAATCCTGGATTATTCTCATAGGCCCAATCTAAGCACATAAATCCTTAAACATGGAGGACCTTTCCAGGCTACAGAGAATCAAACTGACTCACAGCAGCTTAAGAAGGACCCAACCAGCTGTTTCTGGCTTTGAAGATGGAGGAAGGGGGGTTACAAGTCCAGGAATACAGGCAGCCTCTAGAAGCTGGAAAGGCAGGGAAACAGTTCTGTCCAGAAAAGAGGGCAGCCATGCTGACGCCTCGATTTTAGCCCAGAGAGACATGTGTTGAACTTCTAACCTACAGAACTGTAAAATAATAAATCTGTGTTGTTTTAAGCCATCAGATTTGTAGTAATATGTTACAGCAGCAATAGAAAACTAATACAATTACACATGCTGTTCTACAACTTGCTTTTTTCATTTAACACTCCCCTGTTAATAGTTGGAGCCCTGTTAATAGATAGCGGTACTTTTTTTTTTTTTTTTAAACCTAACCTGCAAGGGATTTTGTTTACTACAAAGAGGCACAGGGAAGAAAACCAAAAGATAACCTCTGTGGACATTAAAGGGAAATAAAGTATAATGTTCATAATACTAGAAAATTTAAAAAGTAGAGAAAGCTACCAAATGAAAAATAGAAAGCTCTCCCCTCATTCCCTCTATCATCTCTTCCCCAAAGGTAAACCATTCTTACCTAGTTTGAGGGCATATATGTATTGATTTCTGCCCGGGGGAAAAAAAATTATGCATATACTCACATCAATGTATTTGTAAAATATGTATGCATATACCCACTTAACTGTATGTGTGGCATGTGTGTTTTGACTCAGAAAGAAATAGTACAGTACACAGTACTGTACATCTTGCTTCTGCTTTTTTTCCACTTACAGTTGAGCACCTACAGATGTACCTCATTCTTTGTAACAACTGCACAGTGTTCCATAGAGTATGGACCATAATTTATTTAACTAGGCTGCAGTTAGGCACTTTGGTTGTTTTTAGTGTTTTACAATAACATGATACCGTGGGGTTGATTGTTCTTATATAGATTACTCAGTGAACTTTTTTGAGTATATCCCTGGTGCAAATTCCTAGCAGTGGGATTGCTTAATCAATGGTTACATGTACTTTTTAACTTGATAGATAATGCTGAATTGTCCTCACAAACAGATTGCGTCAATTTACACTTCCACCCTCAGTGATCAGGATACCTGTTTCCCCTCACTCATGCTAATTTTATGTAACATCAGATTTTTATTTTTTGTCCCTTTTCTAGATAAAAAAAATGAAGCAGAATCTCATTTTTGAGGCCAGTTTTAATGGTGATCTCCTTTAAGTACAAATTTAATTCTTTCTCTTGTCTTTTCTCTCAGTCAACCTACGCTTTAGCAATGAGTGGTCACAAGATTATAGACAGCTTTAACTCAATTCAGAAGGTTACACTTTAGCCTCTTCACCAGTAGTTGAAATGGCAGGTTAGTATTCAAAGTTAGTGGTTGCATCAGGGAGAAGAGCCATTCACAGAACTTCAGATTTGTTTTGTTTTGCAACTTAATTTTCAAAGCACTTTTACACACAGCAAGGATTGTCACCACCTACATATTTCACAGAGAGATTTTGTGTGTGTGTGTGTGTTTTCAGTGTACTTTTGGTGAATGCCTGCCATTTCTTAGTCCCTATTGTCATAGGTATTTTTCATGCATTCTTTTTCACAACAAGAATTAATGTAGTAAGGAAGTACATTGATTAAGATTTAATAAGCTTTTATTAAGATGATTTGGGAAATCTAATAAATAAAAACACTTGCCTAGTCAAAACTTTGTAAAATTTTGCTATTCTAAGGGTTTTTTTGTTTTGTTTTTTCCCCCCCCAGTCTGCTTTACAAGAACTTGAAGAACTGAAACAAATTGTTCCCAAAGAATCCCTCGTTTACTTCTTAATAGGAAAGGTAAAGATTGGGGCCATAGTCCTAAACTGTGACTTTCATAGCAAATATTAACTTTTGAAGAATAAATATGACACTGGTTGTACAACATTTATCAAACAAATTCAACTAGAACTCTGAACTAAGTGTTCTGGGAACAAAAAGTGGATTTAGTTTTAATATTTAAGAAGGTGATATCCTAATGAAGGAGCAAAAACACACATTCCCAAAATCCTAACCCTACTATGGTATTAGAAGTAGATTAGCACTGGCAGCCCAAGACCAATAATGAGTTCATAACTGAGACTACCTCATGGAAAGCCCTGAGTTTCTGATTCACAATAAGATATTTAGAAATCCCCAAGAAGAACATTAATGGTACTGTGTTGCCATGATTAGAAGAAAAAGCTACTACATTTTCCAAGACTAAACAGGACTTTACAGACTGGGCCCCCAGATGCCAGTTGGTTAAGGTAGCTAGAAATATTGGACAGGTGTTGAGAGCTGATATAACTGCATTTAAAACCAATGTAAATGAATGCTAATAAAGCAGCTTAGAGTCTACTTCTGCCCATTGTCATTGTTCCAGTATCAGAGTTAGATTTATTGGAAGCTCAGCACCTGAGATAAAACCAGTTGCCCTTGAGTTGATTCCAATTCATGGCTACCCCATGTGTGCAGAGTAGAACTGCACACCAGAGTGTTCAATGCTGTAGCCTTTTGGAAGCAGATCTCCAGACCTTTCTTCTGAGGTACCTTTGGGTGGGTTCAAACCACCAACCTTTTGGTTAGTAGTTGAGCGCTTAATCATTTGTGCCACCCCGGGACTCCAAGAACACTGCTCCATAGGGTTTTCAATGGCTGTGATCTTTCAGAAGTAGATCACCAGGCCTTTCTTATGTGGTGCCTATGTGGATTTGAACTATCAACCTTTCGGTTAGTAGTCAAGCACTGAACCATTTGCGCCACCCAGGGAAATCCAGAATAGATTAGAACACATTAATCAGGAGCCTAATTTAAATGATAAATGTTTAAGATTTTATAGTTGAAGCTCACAACTTAATGAAAAATGTAGTGCTGCTGTTTATTTTTAGGTTTACAAGAAGTTAGGTCAAACGCACCTCGCCCTGATGAATTTCTCTTGGGCTATGGATTTAGATCCTAAAGGAGCTAATAACCAGATTAAAGAGGCAATTGATAAGCGCTACCTTCCAGATGATGAGGAGCCAATAACTCAAGAAGAACAGATCAGTGAGTATCATCCATATGAATTAGGCTTGTATATGGTTACTGAAACCAGAGATCTAGTGAAAAACTACATCAAAATTCGGTAAAATGAAACATATTTCTTTATGACAGAGTAAACAAATTTTTTGAGTATTCAGAAAGCTACCTTTTGCATAAGAATTTGTGGGCTACTCTTTTTATTTTTCCAACTGTGGTGTATTCTTTATAGCAAATGGAATTTTAGGGAAATTGAACAGGGTGAACAGGTACATATGGAGTCAGGTAATTAATCTCAAGTCAGGATCTAGTTTGCTGTGTGATGTTGACAAATCCATTGCTGATTTTTACCTAGGCCTCAATTTACATTTGAATGTATATCTATTGCCTACCTTCTCTCTTCATAGAAGTGTAGTAGACAAAAGATATTTTGAAAGTATGCTGAAGACATTATGAGTACTAAGTAAATGAGTAAATCTGTAGTAGTGGCTATTAAAATTCTTTGAGACACCAGTAAATCCAAAATCCAAATATATGGCTAATATGTGTAAATTTAGGGGTGGGGAAAAGAAGAGGGAACAAAAAATTATACTTTAAAGCAGTAAATAGTCTATCTCTAAACAGAGTGTATGTCTTAAAATAATTAGAACCAAGATTCAGCGTATCAGTATTTTTTAAAAAATAATTGAGAAACTTCTAATGAGATAAACTAAAATGCTTTTGTTCTAGAAAACTTGGTGGAAGGTTTCTAATTGAAATTATAATTCCTATAATCCCAATAACTTATTTTTTGAAGGTTATGTTCTTTATTTCTGTGGACTAGCAAGGACTAGCCCCAAAGTAGAGCCGATGATTGGGGGTAGCGGGACGTTAGTCTTTTTTTATGTCTTAGAGAACTATCATGTGTAGAATGTTCTTTTGATTAAACATCTAAAATTGATGCCCAAGCACCTAGGACAGGAATAAGGAATTTATTAGGGAGAAGCAGTTTTGGTAGTTAAAACCCTTAAAGTTTAAGTATGATAAAGTAATCTCAGACATCCTGTAAAGAACTTGAATTGCATTTTATTAAAAATGAGGATTTGGGCCTTTTTAAGGGCCTTTACTTAACACTTTCATCTCAGTCTGAATGTAATACAGTTTTCCTTACTTGTTTTCATGAATCAAAAAGAAATACTTGTCAGATACCTTACTGTAGACTTTTGTTTTGTTTTTAAAGTGGGAACAGATGAATCCCAGGAGAGCAGCATGACAGATGCAGATGACACACAACTTCATGCAGCTGAAAGTGATGAATTTTAACTTCTGGAAATCAGACTTTTGCAACTGGATGTGTGACTAGTGCTGACATGTTACTTGTCCCTCCAAATACTGAGTCTTCACTCTTGAGCCGGCGGTGTCATCATCCATCACTTATACCATGAGTGTGCCACTTTCATTGGACCCTGACTGTACACAGAATGAAAGGCAGTGCAATATTTAGCTGCTAACAAGACTGGCTCTTTCACCAGTATGAATGACAATTTAGGGGAGTAGGGTGGGGGACTTTCTTTTCTTTTTTTCTTTAACCTCCCTTTGTTGGAAAGCTATCATGGAAGGAAGAGTTATGTTTTATCTTGAAAGAACCATTAGATAGGGAAAATAGTGATGAACCAGAATTTCTTGGCCTTTTTTCCAAAATTTTGTCTTTATTTGGTTCTGTTCTTGATAAACAGAGTGACTGACCTTCATTTCTAGGTTCTTCAAGAATGGTGTTAGCAAGTGCCAGAAGGAACAATAAAAGACATTGCCTATAACAGAGTAACTTGATTGCCAAGGAATGTAAATTACCTTAAACTTGCAGTGTCTCCCATAAACAAATGTAATGGGTATATTGGGACTCATGTGTAGGAATCAAATATCCTTCCATATAGTGTACACTTATTCTTGGCAAGAGTGCTTTAATGTCTAACCAAGAATTTAATTTATTCATCCTGCTTCACAGTGTTGATCATTGTTATCTTGATATTGAAAACTGTAAAGTTGATCCTTAACCATATTGTCTCTTCTCTTTGAGCTCTGTGGGATCACCTTTAACATTCAGAGGTGATATCGTGGTTGCCCACTGAAAAGCGAAAACAAGGCCCTTAATAACCATTTAAGTTCACCATAAGAATCAGTATGAGAACACTAAAGTGGAGAGACTTGAAGAGATCATGACAGTAAAAGCCTTAATACAACCATAACTGCACCTACCTTGAATCTATATTTGTTCAAGACAGTATCCCTTTGACTTTTCTAACCTTTAAACAGGGTGCAAGAATATGTGGTTACCTTTGGTTAAGGTCGTATCCATTCTTTTCAGCTCTCTGCTTTTGATTATTTTCAGTAGTATCGGTCACCAAAACATTTACTAAGAGATTGGGTTTAGGATACTGGAAATTTTTAGTTGGGGGGAAAAAAAACATTCTTATGAAGGAGACATAAGTTCTCTCCTGAGTTTAATTCATAATATAGGTTGGTGTCTTTCGGAAATGGCCACAATTTTAAAGTTCTAATTACGCATAATAAATTGAGAATTATTGGAATTTCACAGTAACATTTAAACAGTCTTAAATTGTGTATCTCCTTTATTTTAATTGTTGAAAATTTTAGAGAAACTTTAGTTAACATTTTATTAAGTGCCAATTTCAGAATAGAACAAATTATAGTTTCTTAATGAATGACAGGCCTACAGTTATTATTTTGGATTATTTGACGAAGGATCTACTGGTTATCTGTGTTTGTTAGTCAAACTGTGAAAATAAGGTGGATTACAGAAGATTTGGAAAAAATTTTAACCTGTAGATGCAGTAAATTTCTACCATTTGCTGTTAATCTGCTCATTTTTGAACATGGATTAGATACCATTATAAATGAATTCAAATCAGAATCCTGGATTAGGTGTTGGGTGCCAGACAGGTGTTAAACAAAATTTCCTTCCTAAATCTATGTGCTACTTTAAAAAAACACTTATAAGGAAAGATTGGGAGTAAGTGAGTATCATTAAAAATTCCCACAGGCTAATGCTTGGATTCTAACAAATATTCCACTTTATTACCTGTTAGTTCTCTAATATTTAATTTTAGATTCTTTTACTTTTTTAATTGGCAAATCATAAGCCAGCTGTATAACCGTATCAAATCTAGAGTTTCATAGAAAGCTTCAACCTGAGCTCTGTGTTACAGAGCCTGGAGAAAACTAAGCTCATAACGTAATTTGCCGAAGTATAATTAGTTATCTTTTTGTAGTAGGAATTTATGTCCTGTGCCAGAGGTGAGAATATTTCTGGTACTGATTTTGAGACCAAGGGTAAAAGGATGGTTGTAGAGGGCGTACCATGGCAATGGCTGGCTGAGGGAAACTCCCAGCCCAATCTTGGCCTAATTTTTTTTTTCCCTCACACCTACTTTCAAAGTCATTTAGTTGTAGGGAGCCTTATTTCTCACCTAGTAACTGTTTCTGGCTACTTTGTTTTATTTGTTTCACATAGAATGGGGATCAAACAACCAGAAGAGGAAACACATTTTGATCCGGCAAAATGTTTCTTCTAATTTCAGACGTTACTTTGAAGGAAAGTGAAAATCCTAAGTACTTTGACATCCTTTTTTCTGTGTAAGCTTTTCACACACACACTCACACATACATACATATACACACACACTTCTGTTCAGAAATTATGCTATAGGGTTGGATTTTTTCCCCTTGGAAATGGTTCTTAACTCTGGGATTTTAGAAGGTTGGAAATATGTTTTCAAGAGAACTATGGTACTCAGAATAATGAAAGGCAGTCCCTAATTTTTCTGTATTTCATTACTTTAAATTTTTTAATTTTTTCCAAGAACTGCAAATAACATTTGAACCATGCTGCTGTTGTACCTTAAACAAAAACTCAGTGATAACCAGTATTTAGTCTATTAAAAATGCTCTTTTTGAAGAAAAAAGTTTGGAAGTCTCTGATTAGCCAGAGTGTAGTATGGGTCTTCACTGAGAAATATGGTGAACCATTTTTCTTTGTGAAAACCTAGGAAATTGCAAGTGTGAGTATGATATGTGTGTTCTATTTGCATTGAAACAATGTAATTTTGTGTCTTCTTTTGGCTTTTCCTGACTTATTTCAGAAATTGTACAGTCTTGGGGGGGGGAGTCTTTTCTGTTAATATATTTGCAATTCATTAAAGGATATGGAAAATCCAAATAAATTACTTTTGAAAACAATTTATAATCAAGTTGTAAAAACTGTATAAGATCTGTGCCGTCTGTATTTTTATAGTAAGGCACAGCTAAACAGATGAAAGATTACAGTTTTATGTTCCACAGAAGTCTAGGGCAATGTTTCTCTAATTTTTTAACTTATGCCCTCTTCTAATATATATATTTTTAAAAACTCACACCCTCTTTTAGTATTATTTGGAATTTCAAAATAAATACTGTGACTAAAAGCAATGGTAATTTCTAGAATATATTGTTTTCTAACTCCGCATGCCCCTTGGCAGCAGCTGTGACTTCGCAAGTCAACTGCTTTTTTTAAATAATTTCTGAAATTCCTTTAAAAGGGACACAGAGCTTTTTGTTCCAATTAGAATCTGTTTTTAAAAATCAAGATCTGAAAGAGGTAGATATAGAAACTAAATTTTATTCTAGCTTGAAAATCTTACTTTTTTGCTATCTTGGAGAAAGTGTAGAGAGCTGACAGGTTTTGTTCAGACTGGAAGAAAGGGTAGCAACAGAAAAAACAAAGTGAAGGTTGAGCAGGACAGATCCACGACTTATTAACCTTGCTTCTTGTTATTTGCCATTAAGTCAGTTCCGACTCATGGTGACCCTATGTGTGCAGAGTAGAACTCCATATGGTTTTCAGGATTGTGACCTTTTGGAAGCAGATCACCAGGCCTGTCCTGCAAGAAGCCTCTGTGTTCAAACTGCCAGCCATTCGTCTAGTACCGAAGCGCTTAACCATTTGTGCCACCCAGGGACTCTCTAACCCTGCCTAGGACCTGACATTTACTGTCGTCAGGAAGCGATAAATAGAAGCTAGACATGGAAGTATTCTTTGGCTTGTTTAAATGCTAAAGGATGGCTCGTGAAGGTTCAGTGTAGGTTTTATTTTTCTTTGTAACTGCATACTTTGTTAAATAGCTATGTTTAGTGAAAGCTTGCTATGTGTACTGGTAATTGCTTTGTGTATGATATTTTCAATCCTCAAAACATCCCTACAAGGTAGGTATTACCCCATTTTACAAAAGAGAAAACTGAGGCTGGACTAGTAAGTGATAGACTGGACACTTCTGGCATTAGTGATGTTCACTGTTTTATTTAGTTTGGACTTCTTTAGAAGTTTCCAGTTATGTCTAATGTTAACTATTGTGTGTCCCTTCCAGCATATTGAAATAGTCTACTACAGGGTATCATATAGAAGTCCAGGTTTCTTTATTATAAACCATAGATTCACATCTGTCATATGTGTAGTCCCTTGATGAGGCTTTGATCTGTATCTTGCCTCTACTTCCTCACACTAAAATTGGAAGTGTGTTTTTTTCTCCTTTGAGTGGCTAGAACTTGATTTAAAGCAGAAAGTTTTAATTCCTTAATTTTCTTTCGGCTCTTACATTTTTTTCTTTGCAGTTTCTCCTATCGCAAGCATCCTTTTTATATTCAACGCTATCAAAGTAGAGTTTTCAATGTAGGGCTAAGAGCTCTGAGGAGGTGAAATCAAAGCCTTGAAAATGCAGAATGCTTCAGTGGAGTTTGAATAAGAAAAGAAGTAGAGTAACAGTGGAAATCTAAGAACAATGGAGTATAGTTAAGATTTCTAATCATATATTTTTAAAAAGCACTAAACTGGTATCTAGGAAATGTAGATTTTGCTCCTCAGTATAGCTGTGTTGTGATGCACAATTTACTAAATTTTTTTTCTCACCAGTACAAAGAAGATAAGATCTACCCTTACCTCACAGAGGCCTTTGTGAGCATAAGTGTGTTAAATTATTGTGGAAGAGCTTTGTAAAACTAAAGCACTATACAAGTATATAGTGGTATTAATAAGGTGGAGATGATGTGCTGGGAAGCTGAATGGACTGATCCCAATACATGATTCCTGTGAGACAAATGCACTGAAGAGCTATATTGTGGTCTAGAACAGGTATAGACGAATTATACCCTGCAGGTCAAATTGGCCCATTGTCTGCTTTATAAAGTTTTATTGGAACACAGCCATGCCCACTGGTTAAGAGCTACAGCGAGCTACAGCTGCTAACCAAAAGGTCAGCAGAATCCACCAGCCACTCGTTGGAAACCTTATGAGGCAGTTCCACTCTGTCCGATAGGATCGCTATGACTTCGAATTGACTTTACAGCAACAGGTATGGCTGCTTTCTGGCCAGAATGACAGAGTTGAGTAGTTGTGACAGAGACTGTATGGCCTACAAAGCCTTAAAATATTTACTGTTTTTTTTGTAGAAAAGATTTTGTGACCCCTGATCTAGAACTTAAAGCTGTATTGGCATGATGATCTGCAAATCACCCAAAGATCTGAGGTGTTAGATTTAGTGCGTCACTGAACAAGGTGCTACACAAGAAGCAAAATTCAACAGTAGTTCTTAGTTTCTTAATGGTTGGGTAAAGGGATTTCCTTTTATATAATGGCACTCCTTAAACTTACTGCTAGTTTGTAGCACTTAATACTAGTTGATTCTACATCTGCATCTATGATCATTTGTGTATCTTAAATTCGTTTATTTTATATTTGACATTTATAGAGTACTTTGATACACACATAATTCCATTTCATCTTTACAGTCTTGTAAAACAAAGCATGTATAAGCTCTGAGCCAATAAAATGTAAGGCTAAGAGAAACCAAGGCACTTGTGAAAAAAAGAAAAGAAAAATCCCAGAAACAGCCCAGCATACTTTTGCCTACAGGTTATTGGGCAGGACTGGGTTATATAATCATCCCTAGCTGCAAGGGATGCTGGTAAAATTAGAATCTGGTAAAGGGGAATGGATTTGCAATGACTGGTTTAGGTAAATCATGTTTATCGCCTGGGGTTGGCACAAAGAAATTGGGGTTTTGTTAGCAAGGAAGAAGAAGATGAAGAATGGCTGTTGGCTCAGCAGCCAAGAACACCTGCCACACAGCTGTAGTGGAGTCACTGGTCTTTGTAAATTGATCCTTGTATTCAGCAACCTTAGTGAACTTTCTTATTCTAAGAATTTGTAGCTATTTAAATATTATGTTATCTGCAAATGATGTTCATTCCTAATCCTTGCATAAAGTAACTCATTTCTTTTTTCATTCCTTATTATCTTGGCCAGGATCACCAATATTAATGTTGAACAGTAGCAGTGAGAATGGCAAGCATTCATTATCTTATTCCCAATCTTACAGAAAGTGCATCTTAATTTTCACAAATTTGACACGTGCTTTCAACTCGATGATACGAACTAAAGCCACTGATATGCAGTGTGTTCCCTTTGTTAATCTCGTTGCCATTCTCAACACTCAACTTCTACTTCAGCTACCATTTATAACCAGTGATACTCAATACCAATTAATATAGCTCCCTTCTATTTTTCAGTTGTCTTCATCATAATTAGGTGCTGCAATGTTTCTATTAAAAGCATGTTGAGACTCTTGCGGCTGGAGAACAATAGCAGTTGCCTGATTCCAAGTCTTCCCCTCACCCAAAACAACCATAAAATCAAAGAGAACAAATAAAAGCTACATAGGGCTCATACCTTCATTACTAGGTGAACATCATAACTTCAAATTACCTGTAAATAGAGGAAGAGCTAACAGGGATCCTGCTCCCACCACAAGCCTCTGGGTCTGGAGAGCAAAGAAAAGGAGGTTAAAACACCCAAGGACAAGGAATAGAATGGGAGTAGAAGACAGAGTAGAATGGAGTAGAGTACTTAAAAGAAGCACAGACAGAATCTCCAGAAAGAGAATGAAATAATTATGACAAAATACTGAACACAGTTTGGGACTTCGTAGATCATAGCTCTCACTTCGGGAAAGGGGCTTTGTATTTGGAATAAACTGGTCCGCGTCCGTACAAAACTTGAAAAACCCAGAAAATGTGAGTTAAAGTTTATCTGCTGTTGAAAAGTCTCCCCCCAAAAACAAGCCACAAGGCTGAAGCAAACAAATATTCTTAAAATTAAATATATATGTATGTATATGAAGGTGAAAACCACTTTAGAAAAAATGAATAGAAATGGACAAAAAATTGGATAAATTTGACTATATGAAAATATAAGCCTTTTCCATGGCAAAAAGCTCCATAACAGAAGATAGATCAAAAGCTGGGAAGAAAAATTTTCCACATATATCAGATAAAGAGCTAATTCTCTTAATTTATTAAAAAAAATTATTAAATTTGAGGAAAAACTATAGAAAAATGGACAAAAGATACGGTTCACAATAATATATAAAAATAGCCCTTAAACACATAAAAAGTTGTTTAACTTCACCCATAAAAGAACAAGAAATTAAAACTACATTGAGATACGATTCTTCACCCAAAAGATCAGCAAAAATTAAAATGTTGACAATGCACCCAGTTGGTCAGGCCGTGGGGAACAGACGCTGGTACATTGGTGGTGGGAATGCAAAATGGTACAACTCCCATGGAGAGGAATTTGGCAGTATCCAACAAACTACATATACATCTACTCTTCAACCCAGCAATTCCACTTTTAGGAATTTACCCTGAGTTTACACTTTAGCAATATGAAAAATACATATGAATAAGGTTACTCAATCCAGCATTATTCATAATGGCAAAATATTGGAAATGACCTAAATGGCCAAGCATAGGCGCTTGATTGGATAAACTCTGGCGTACACACACAACGGAGTACTATGCAGCTGTAAAAAAGAATGAGGAAGGTCTATATGAACTGTTTATGGACTGATTCTAGGGGATGGTATTAAGTGAAAAACAAAGTACAAAAGAGCACAAAGTGTGCTACCTTTTGTGTATGAAAGAAGGATATAAGGAAAAGATAACCTTTATCTGCTTATCTTTACAAAAAGAAACACTGGGAGGATAAACTAGGAAACAAGGAAGTTGGTTACCTTACAAGGATGAGAAAGAATAGGGTGAAAGGGATTTGGGAGGGAGTGACACTTCTCTGAGTATACCTGTCTGTAATACTTTTACTTGAAACCATTTAATATTCTATATATTCAAAAACACAAAATAAGAATGAGAAGAAAAACTGTAAAACTGAAACAAATGAACCTAATTCTATTTCAAATGAATACCATAAACATACTGGAGGACTAAGAATGACTAATTAATCCAAGTAATTTATGAACACAGTATTTGACTATCCTCAGTCTTGGGCAGAGTTGGATGTGTGTTGGGATCACGTATTGGGGAGAGGAATGCAGACAAATCCTGATCTCTCTTAAGTAGGTTTGCTTATTTTAGCAGTATGGGAGAAGCAATTGGGAAGCTTAGATATAGAATTGAGCAAATGAATAAATGTGTTATCATTGAGAATCAGGGTTTTAACTATGGAAGACGGTACATAGGAATATGGAGAAGGAGAAGGCAAGAAACAATCCTGTGGGATTAATTGGAATTGGAGGTACTGTTGTGAACGCCTGATTTTAATGCAGCATTTGCATCAGGGCTTCAAACCGGTTCAGTCCACCCCAGATATACTGAATCAGCATCTACAGTTTAACAAGATCTCCAGGTGATTCTAATGTATAATAAAATTTGAGAACCACTGCGCTACTAGTGATTCTCAGAATTGGTCCCTAACCAGCGGCATTAGTATTGGGAACTTGTTAGAAACGGAAGCTTTCAACAGGGGTTCCAACCAGAAGGAGCTGGTTCAAAGCCCTGATTTACGTTCATTCTCCTTCAACAAGTTAAACAGGGAACAAGCTAATGGAGAGAAGAATGGGTTTAATCTGATTTTTTGTTAAATTTATTCCCAGGTGGTTACTGACACATAATCTTATTTGAAGGGCCAGTCCCTCTATTTTCGCGGCTGCAGACTCCTAGCCAGTGTGTCAGTGGTCTCTGTTAGCAAAATTTTCTCCCTACAATCTGCACACAGAGATTGGAGCTGCCTAACAGTCCCATCTGCCTGTCAAAGTCTACAAATAACTCGATTTGGCGTTCTCCATGAGAGACAAGGGGTGCCTGAGCTCTGCTCGATGCTCAGAGACTCTATGGTCGGTCAGGCAATTTATACTAAAATATTTACCAGGGGATTAGGGGTTTCAGCAGCCAGGAGTCTTAGCATGGATCCTTATCAGTGCTTCCATAGGCTTTTTTCCAAACACAAACAACTTGTTTACTCCATTTCCAGCTAAAAACATATTTTACACCTTTTTAACACTTTTCTCAAAAAATCAAAAAGTTTTACAGAAATATGTTTACAACATTGTTTAAGTACATGTTTACAGTTTGACAAAATGAGGTGAAAAACACTCAAAACAAGTTTACTTTGGGGGGGGCCAAATAAGATATGCTTTTCAAGTATTTATAAAAATCATACTAGGTGACCCAGTGACCCTTTAGAGTTGTCCTGAGCTAGGGCAAGGGGACCAGGCCTTCATATTCCCATATTGGATGTCCCAGGAAGGGAAAGTGACCCTGGACAAGGCAACTGTCTTTAACTGAGGCAATTCCTGTAAAGGACCAACAATTGAAGGCTTTCTGCTGTTAGCACTCTGAGCAACTGGGGGGAATAAGTCCTTGATTACTATGAAGGTCTGGGCTGCATATACATGTCCACCACAAGAGGTAAACATTCTGAGATCTTGTTGTTAGGCGTCATCAGTCGGTTCTGACTCATAGCGACCCTATGTACAACAGAACAAAACACTACCCAGTTCTGCGCCATCCTCACAATTGTTGGTATGTTTGAGCCCGTTATTGCAGCCACTGTCAGTCCATCTAGACTCAGGGATGGATTAACAAACAAGATATCCATGGGCTTAATTGTGTTTACTTACTGTCTTAGTTTTCTAGTGCTGCTATGACAGAAATACCACAAGTGGATTGTTTTAACAAACAGAAACTTATTCTCTCACGTTCTAGGAGGCTAGAATTCCCAATTCAGGGTGCTAGCTCTAGGGGAAGACTTTCTCTGTCTGTCGGTTCTGGGGGAAGGTCCACGTCATCAATCTTCCCCTGATCTAGGAGCTTCTAAGTGCATGGACCCTGGGTCCAAAGAACACACTCCACTCCCAGCGATTCTTTCTTGGTGATAAGAGGTCCCCTTCTCTCTGCTCCATTCTCTCTTTTATATCTCAAAAGAGATTGACTCAAGATACAACCTAATCCTGTAGCTTGAGTCCTACCTTATTAACATAATTGCCTCTAATCCTGTCCCATTAACATCATAGAGGTTAGAATTTACAACACATAGGATAATTACCTCAGATGACAAAATGGTGGACCATAACACAGTAATGGGAATCATGGCCTGGGAATCAAGTTGACACACATTTTGGGGGGACACAATTCAATCCATGACACTAACCTGTAGTGCACAATTTCACATGGGTTTCACCACATCTTTGACATAGTGAAAAACAGGAGAAATTGTGCTTATTGGGTAATCCATCCTGCATCTTGTTGAGGGTCTTCTTCATCACAGACTCTCTACTTTACCAAGCATGATGTACTTCTGCAGGGACTGGTCCCTGCTAATAACATGTCCAAACTACAAAGTGCATGAGACAAAGTCTCACCATCCTTCCTTGGAAGGAGCATTCTGGCTGTACTTCTTCCAAGGCAGATGTGTTCATTCTTCTGGCAGTCCATGGTATAGTCAATATTCTTTGCCAACACCATAATTAAAAACCATCAAGTCTTCTTCAGTCTTCATTATTTATTGTCCAGATTTCTCATACATATGAGATCTTACAGGTATGTCATATACTGGATTGATAAGTGAGTATAGAATTCTAGATTGGGAATAATTTCCTTTCATAAATTTCAAAGGCCTTGTTCCTTGACTTCTAGCTTTCAATATTCCTGTGGAATAGTCTACTTCCATTGTGATTTCTAATCCTCTGTATATGACCTGTTTTTCATCCCCGAAATTTGTAGGATCTTCTTTTTTGTCCCCAAGTTTTCCAAAATTTCACGGTGCTGTCCTTCATGAAGTTTAATTTTCATGCATTGTGCTGGACACTGGTCAAGGTTATTCATTTTAGAAACTCATGTCCTTCAGTTCTGGAAAGTTTTCTTGAATTATTTCGTTGAGGAATTTTGACTCTTTTTTCTGCCCCTTTCTGAAACTCCTGTTATTTGGATGTTATACCTCTTAGACTAGGCCTTTACATTCTTATTGTTTTGCTCCACTGTTTAGGAGGTTGCCTCAACTTTGTCTTCTTACACTTGCCATTTTCACCACTGCTAATCAAAATTGTATTGACTTAGCCTCCTGATAGGATGCATGGGGACGTACACAGCATCACTTCTGGGGTATTCCTGCCAAAAATGTGTAACCTGAATCTGATCATAAGGAAACACCAGACGAACTCATACTGAGGGACATTTTATGTAATAAGTGGCCTATAATCTTCAAAAGGGTCAAGGTTATGAAAGACAAAGACAGAGTAAGGAACTCTTCAAGATTAAAGGAAACTAAATTGACAATTAAATGTAACATGTGATGCTGGATTGGATCTTGGACAAAAAAAAAAAAGCTTTTTAAATTTTCTTTTCCTATAAAGGACATTAGCAGGATAATTAGAAAAAATTGAATAAGGTAATAAGATCTATAAATTAAATAATAGCATTGTATCAATGTTAATTTCTTGAATTTGATAACTGTACTGTGATATAAGAGAATGTCCTTGTTTTATGAAATACACACTGAGGATTTAGGGGTAAAGGAGCATTCTATATTCAATTTACTCTCAAACAATCCTGAAAAAAAAATTCTTTATATGTGTGTGTATAGAGAGAAAGTTATAAAGCAAACTTGGTAAAATGTTAACATTTGAGCAATCTCAATGAAGAATAGATGGGAGCTCTGTGTACTTTTTTTTGGAACTTTTCTGTAGGTCTGAAATTATTTCAAGATAAAATGTTAAAATAATATATACAGTATAATTCTATTTATATAATTATTTTAGAAGACAAAACTAAACTTTTTGTTTAGGGATGTGTACAGAGTTGATACAACTCTAAGGAAAAGCACAGTAAAAGTCAGCATAGTGATTATCCCAGGGATGGAAAAGGTATTGTGATCCAGAAAAGAATCAAGGGACCTTTTGTGGAACTAATACTGGAGCTGATTATGCAGGTGTTTGCTTTATAACTATCTGTGAAACAGTAAATATGACACATTTCTGAATGCATATTGTATTTCAAATAAATAAGAAAGAAGAGAATAACTATGGAAGAAAAAGAATCATGCGACGCTGGAAATTTTCTGTTCCAAAATACTTTGAATATTTGGCAACTTCAACAAAACATGAACTGCTTTAAACTTTACGAATTATTAATAAAAAAGATTTTGGTGGGTTGATAATTTGGTTAATTGGTCAGTCCACTCATTGCTCATCTAGAGTTAACCTAGAGCCAGGCATGAATGGAGACAAATGTTATGGTTATCCAGGAGACGACTATAATGTCAGAAGCATTCATTACCTTTAAAAGGAAGGGGCATAAAAAGTTAACCTGGGTCAAGGACATCTGAGCCACGATACCTTTGTCTAACACTGCCCTGTTCAGCCTCCAGAACACCACACCTTCTACCATACTCCGCCAAGTCCCTTTGACTATACCTGCTCCACCTGGTCCCCATTCTTTGAACCATTCCTCCCGTCAGCTTCTGGCCTGGACACTATTCAACCCAGTGTCAACTGGACTCCTATGACAATGTAACCTGCATCTACAGCGGCTCCCTAGGGCAAACTCATTATACCTATAATGAGTTATGCCTATAATGGTAGCTATTTTCTGACTACATTTTGAATAATTACATTTTTAATGCTGACTGACTCCTTTCAAAAACGAACTGTCCCACAGATCCACAGGTCCAATGTTCTTTCCAGAGGGCTCTCCTCCTTGCTGACTCTCAAGCACATTTCAGATTGGTCTTAGCCACTGATTAGTGATACAAATTTTAGGATGGAGAAGGCATATAGGATTGCCCTTTGGGAACTTTGAAGTTTCTAGTCTAAACTTCAAAAACACAGCATTCGCCCCCATTGGGTCACTCCAAAGATGTTATAAAAATAATAACTATAATAATAACTATATTTTGCAAACCAGAAACCATATCACCGAAGGCATGCTTTTAACAAAGGCATTGAATGAATACCTGAAATGTGGACTTTTCTTAAAAATCTAGGGTATTTGATTGTCGCAGTTGTAAGAAGCCACATTTTATTCCCTCCCTCATATCTTTCCCCTTTGGTCCAATTTAAGGAAACAGTAAAATGAATGATGAAACCTGCAGTTAGATCAAGGCTTTATCATGACTGGCAATATAGGTGTAAAAACATGAAGAAGAACAAAACAGAAGTTAACCCTGTCATAAGAGACACTATTTCCAGAGAAGAGGCTTACTGGATTATGAGGTTTGTGGAGATGGATAGAATGCAGAATAAAGAAGGATACAATTCCCACAGCTCCCCAATGCTGCGCCCATATCTTGGCTCCTCATGTGCAATCTCTTTCTTTTGAGGTTTATGTTGTCTAGCTCTGATACACAATTCTCCACCTCAACTCCATTATTCACCAATCTCCCAGCCATTCGTCCATGTTAATTTATGCTTTGGGCGCTGTACTCGGTTGAATAGCGTCACCCCAAAATTTATGTCTACACAGAACCTCTGAATGTGAACTTATTTGGAAATAGGGTCTTTGCAGATGTAATTAGTTAAGATAAGGTCAAACTGGATTAGCGTGGGCCTTAAATCCAATGACTTGTGCTCTTACAGGAAGATCATGTAGGGATTCAGAGAGAGACACACAGGGAAGATGGCCATGTGAAGATAGAGGCAGAGATTGGAATTCTCCTGCCACAGCTAAGGAAAGCCAAGGATTGCCAGCAACCACCAGAAGCTAGAAGAGTCAAGGAAGGATTCTTCCCTACAGTCTCTGGAGTGAGCATGGCCCCATCGACACCTTCATTTTCAACTTCTAGCCTTCAGAATTTTAAGAGAATATGTTTATGTTGTCTTAAGCCATCTAGTTTGTGGTAATTTGTTACAGAAGGCCTAGGAAACTAATTCAGACACCTAGGTTGCTGTCTTTCTTTCCATCATCCTGGCTGACTAACATCTATGCTTCATCTTTCCTCATCATTCGACATCAATGACCTTCAACAGCAGCCCCCCACCCATGACCATAAAAGGGAGCTTCCCAGGACTAGACATGCTCCTTCTCTGAAACTCTAATCCCCATGATCCAATTCTCTGATCTACAATCTTTTTTTCTTCTTTTCCTGGTATGGACATTTGCATAAAAGCCCCAAAGTGTGTCAGAGAAGAACTGTGCTCCATAGAGTTTTCTTTTTTTATTTTTATTTTATTTTGCTGTCATTGTTGAGAACACACACAGTAAGACATACACCAATGCAACTGTTTCTACATGTACAATTCAACAACATTGATTACATTATTTGAGTTGTGCAACCATTCTCACCCTCCTTTTCCAAGTTGTTCCTTACCGATTAACATAAACTCACCGCTCCCTAAGGTTCCTATCTAATCTTTCAAGTTGCTGTTGTCACTTTGATCCCATATGTATAGTTCTTAAAAGAGCATAATGCTTAAGGCAGACACGTTTTACTAGGTAAGCTAAACTATTATTTGGTTTTAAGAAGACTTCAGGACATACTTTTAGTTTAAGTTTTAAAGGTTATCTCAGGACAATAGTTTCAGGGGTTTATCCAGCCCCCATGGCTCCAGAAAGTATGGAGTCCATGACAATTTGAAATTCTGTTCTCTATTTCCCCCCTTTTGATCAAGATTCTCCTATATAATCTTTGATCAAAATGTTCAGTAATGGTAGCCAGGCACCATCCAGTTCTTCTGGTCTCATGGCAAAGGGGACAGGTGTTCCTGATCTCCTGACTCCTGTGTTGCTCCAGGTGAATAGAGACCAGTTCTCATGCTTTGGATAGCTGTTGGCAAGTTTTTAAGACCTCAGGCACTGCCCGACAAACTAGGAGATAGAACAGAAGTACTAATCACGTTATTAGGCCAATTAATTGGGATGTCCCATGAAACCATGACCCTAAACCTCCAAACCTCCAGACCAAATCCCAGGCAGTTTTTGATTATACATAAGCAGCCTCAGCAGCTACTCTTTTGTTGTTGTCCTTTTAATCTACAATCTTAACTCTTCCCAGCTTTTTTGCTTCCTTACTCCCATTTCCCCAGTTCTTCCATTTTATGGAGGCAAGATCCTATTAATCATTATATTTTTTGTTTTTATATTTCTTTGAGCCTATATAATCTTTATATTTTTTGATTTTGCTTCCTTTGTAACCAGCCTTGATTTCATGATCATTTAAACAGGAAGCCAAGTAGATAATAAAAAGTGAGTATATTTGAAATAATACGTTTCCAACAGCCAACATCATCTTAAATGGACAGACTTTGAAAGCATTCCCCTTGAGAAAAGGAACCAGACAAGGATGCCCTTTATCACCACTGTTATTCAACATTGTGCTGGACGTCCTAGCCAGAGCAATTAGGCTAGAAAAAGAAATAAAGGGTATCCAGATTGGTGGGGAAGAAGTCAAAGTATCTCTGTTTGTAGATGATATGGTCTTATACACAGAAAACCCCAAACAATCCAGAAGAAAACTGTTAGAACTAATAGAAGATTTCAGCAAAGTTTCAGGATACATGATAAACATACAAAAATCAGTTGGATTCCTTTACACCAACAAAGAGAACCTTGAAGAGGAAATCACCAAAACAATACCATTTATAATAGCCCCCAAGAAGATAAAATACTTAGGAATAAATCTAACCAGAGACATAAAAGATCTATACAATGAAAACAACAAGACACCACTGCAAGAAAACAAAAGAGACCTGCATAGGTGGAAAAACATACATTGATCATGGATAGGAAGGCTCAATATTGTGAAAATGTCAATTCTACCCAAAGCGATCTACAGATACAATGCAATCCCGATCCAAATTCCACTGGCATTTTTTAATGAGATGGAGAAACCAATCACCAACTTCATATGGAAACGGAAGAGGCCCTGAATAAATAAAGCATTACTCAAGAAGAAGAACAAAGTGGGAGGCTTCACACTACCTGACTTTAGAACCTACTATACCGCCACGGTAGTCAAAACAGCCTGCTACTGGTACAACAGATACATAGAACAATGGAACAGAATTGAGAATACAGTCATAAATTCATCCACCTATGAGCAGCTGATATTTGGCAAAGGCCCAAAGTCCATTAACTGGGGAAAAGACAGTCTCTTTTAACAAATGGTGCTGGCATAACTGGATATCCATGTGCAAAAAACTGAAACAAGACCCATACCTCACACCATGCACAAAAACTAACTCAAAATGGATCAAAGACTTAAATACAAAATAAAAAATGATGAAGATCATAGAAGAAAAATAGGGACAACGCTAGGAGCCCTAATACATGACATAAATGCAATACGAACCATAAATAACAATACACAAGCACCAAAAGAGAGACTAGATAACTGGGAGCTCCTGAAAATCAAACACACATGCTCATCAAAAGACTTCACCAAAAGCGTGAAAAGACAACCTACAGACTGGGAGAAAATTTTTGGCTACGACAAATCCAATCAGTGTCTAGTCTCTAAAATCTATAAGATACTGCAAAACCTCAACAACAAAAAGACAAATAACCCAATTAAAAAATGGGCAAAGGATATGAACAGGCACTTTGCCAAAGAAGATATTCAGGTGGCTGATAGACACTTGAAGAAATGCTCATGATCATTAGCCATTAGAGAAATGCAGATCCAAACTGGAATGAAATATCATCTCACCCCAACAAGGCTAGCATTAATCCAAAAAACACAAAATAATAAATGCTGGAGAAGTTGTAGAGAGACAGGAACACTTATACACTGTTGGTGGGAATGTAAAATGGCACAACCACTTTGGAAATCGATTTGGCGCTTCTTTAAAAAGCTAGAAATAGAGGTACCATACAATCCAGCTATCCTGCTCCTTGGAATATATCCTAGAGAAATAAGAGCCGTCACATAAACAGATATATGCACACCCATGTTCATTGCAGCACTGTTCACGACAGCAAAAAGATGGAAACAACCTAGGTGCCCATCAACGGATGAATGGATAAACAAATTATGCTATAACCACTCGAAGGAAAACTACGCAATGATAAAGGACAATGATGAAGCCGTGAAACATAACACGGAGGAAGCTGGAAGTCATTATGCTGAGTGAATTTAGTCAGTCACAGAAGGACAAATATTGTATAAAACCACTATTATAAGAACTCAAGAAAAGGTTTAAACACAGAAGAAAACATTCTTTAATGGTTTCGAGGGTGGGGAG
>NW_004443964.1:19612161-19613955 GCF_000243295.1 Trichechus manatus latirostris
ACATAACAGTGTATGTATAAATTTTTGTATGTGAAAAAAAAGTAAAAGAAAAAAATAATACTTTTGTGTCTGATTTAGAGCCTCTGCCTTTTGGCACATTGGTTAAGTGCTTGGCTGCTAACTGAAAGGTCTGCGGGAGAAAGATGTGGCAGTCTGCTTCTGTAAAGATTATAGCCTTGGAAACCCTATGGGGCAGTTCTACTCTGTTCTATAGGGTCACTATGAGTCAAAATCAACTAGATGGCAATAGGTAATAAGTAAGTCTGATTTAGAAAGAAGAGCTTATAACTGATCTTAATTTCTTAAACTTTAAAAAAATATTTCAGCTAACATTTATTTCGGTTTTGTGTATGGCAGTGCATTTTGTAAAATAAAATATAAAGACAGTTCCTGCCCTCAAAGAATTTATAATCTATTTAAAATGTTTAAGTTAATTTGTTTATTGAATACATGACACAGTCACATGGTTCAAAAGCTTAAAGAGAAAATTCTCCTTTCACTTTATCTTCCAGCTACCTGTTTCCTGTCCTTGGAAGCAACCAATGTTATTTAATTTATTGTGTAGCTGGCGCAAACAGTTTCAATTCTACAGTTAACCTAAAGGTTGGCAGTTGGAACTCACCCGGTGGTATCATGGAAGAAAAGGGCTGCTGATCTGCTTCTGTTAAGATTACAGCCAAGAAAACCCTATGGAGCAGTTCTGCTCTACACACATGGGGTAGCCGTGAGTTGGAATTGACTTGAAGGCAGCTAATAACAATCCTTTTAGAAATATGTTTTAAGTATGTTCAATTACATATATCAGTACATTCTCCCATTCCTTCCAAATGGAAACAGGTCATACACATTGTTTGGCACTTTTTTTTCACTTAACAATATATTTTGGAGATCACGCTCTAGCAGTGCATATAGGTAAGGCTCCCTCTTTCTTTTTTATGGCTGGATATTCTTCCATTGTGTATTTGATAATAGCAGCAAAACAATAATGATGATAATACCAAATGCTTATATAAAAACCATTTGCCATTTTGTTGACTCTAACATGGTAACCCCATGTGTGTCAGAGTAGATCTGTGCTCCATAGGGTTTTCAATGGCTGATTATTTTTCAGAAGTAGATCAGGCCTTTCTTCTGAGGTACCTCAGGGTGGACTCAAACCTCCAACCTTTCTGTTACCAGCTGAGCATATTAACTGTTTGCACCATCCAGGGACTCCACTGACATAATAGCTGAACACTATTCTGAGTCTTACTTATATTAGAGTATTTAATCTTCCCAATAACCCTATGGAATTGGTATGATTATTATCTCCATTTTACAGAGAAAGAAACTGATCTACTGAGGGTTTAAATAGCTTGCCTAACGTGACTCAAGTATTGAGTGATGGACAGGACAAGCTATATAATTCACATGTCTAAGTGCAAAATGAAAATGTGGGGCTCCTTGTTAAAAAAGCAGGAAAAAGGGCAGGAAAAGAAAGTCTTAAAATATAAAGCGATTTCCAGGCAACATGGCACTATAGACAGAAGCACCACACCGTCTCTCCACAGCAAAGATGAAAACAACCAAGCCAAACAGAGATGAATGTCAGTCCTGAAACCCTAAGCAGCAAATGAAAAGATAAAGAACTCAGCCAAGCACCAAATGGAATAAGAAACTGACAGAGAACAGAGAGCAAGGAGAGATACACGCAGAGGTCCCCTATCAGCTAATGCAGCATGGATCTGCCATCTTGGACTCCTATCAGAGCTCAGTGAACAGGGGATATGAGAAAGCAGCTTCATGGAGCTTCTA
>NW_004443964.1:19614271-19617079 GCF_000243295.1 Trichechus manatus latirostris
ACCTCTCATCACCTCCCCCTCCTTTCTCTCAAATACCTGGCTCCATGTGCCATCTTTGCTTCTTTCTGAAAGGCTGCGAAACACCACTCCACTGTGAAACTGCTTCTTGGCCTGTGCTGCCACGCTGGTGGGATCCCCAGGGCTTTTTGTTTGTTTGTTCTGATTTGTTCTGTTTTGATTTGTTTGTTTTCTTTTTCTTTTCTTGACTTGGGAGCCCCGTCTAGCCGGGCAGTACTGTGCAGCACAATGGGATCCCTGAGGGCATTTCTTTTTTCTTGTTCATTTTTTTTTCTGTTTTTTTTTTTTGTTTGTTTGTTTGTTTCTTCATTGTGTTTTCTTCTCTCTCTTTTTCCCTTTGTCTTTCTTCATTTCTCAGTTTCTCGTCTCTCTATACTTTCCTTCTCGTCCTGTCTCCTGAATACCTGGCTCTGTGTGACACCTCTACCCTTTCTAGTCAAGCTGTAATTCACAGCCTGGGAGCAACCTCCCCAGTCCTCGCAGCCGCACTGGTGGGATCCCTGGGAGCTTTTCTTATTTTTATTTATTCATGTTTTTTCTTTTACCATTTTTATATTTTTTTCATTTTGTTTTTCTCCATTTCTCAGTCTCTCATCTCTCCACTCCAACGGCAAGCTCCCTTAATACTCTATTTTGTTTGTTTGTATGTTTTTGGCCCCTATTCCTCTCTCCTCTGTTTCCTCTTTCCCATACCCATCTTAGCTCAACACGTCACAATTTCCTCTCTCCTTCCTGCCTACTTGCACCGTGCACTGAACATCACACCCCCAAGCAGCACAGGCACAGCCTACCGGAACCTCCACTGCACTGATTCCCGGCCCGCCCTGTCGACCTTAGTACGTGCCACAAACAACCCATCTCAGCAACTCCCCTTCAGCTGAACCTACCCTGCTATACCATACCTGAGCGACTGACCCTGCCCATTGGAGAAGAAGGCAAAAAGTACCGTGCATACAGACGAGCAAACAACAAAGAATGCACAGCCAACTGCTCAGACATAACAAAAAAAAAAGGAGGATGAGACAAATCTGCAATTAATAAATGAGGCAAATAACTACTGAACGTCCTGAAGACAGCAGACAATATCAAAACATTTACAAAAACAGGACAGGATGGTTCCAGTAGGTGTCCAAAATAAAACACCAGATGACTTTCCAGTAGAAGAAAAAGCACTAGAACTTCCTGATAGAGAATTCAAATCTCTAATATCCAGAGCTATCCAAGAGTTGAAGCAAAAAGCAGACAAAAATGAGGAAAAAGTAGACAAATTCATGGAAAATACAGACAAAAAATGGAAGAATTCAGGAAAATAATACAGGAACAAAATGTTAAAATAAATCCACAACTAGAAACCATACAAAAACAACAATTAGAAATCCAAAGTTAAGCAACAAGATTTCAGAAATGGACAGTGTCATAGAAGGGCTGAGGAGCAGGTTTGAAACGATGGAAGACAGGATCAGCGAAATTGAAGACAAACACTTGGATACAATTCTGTTTGAGGAAAAATCAGAAAAAAGACAAAGAAAAATGAAGAAACCTTCAGAATTATGTGAGATACAATCAAAAGCAAAAATTTGAGAGTGATCAGAGTTCCAGAACAGTGAGAGAAAACAGAAAACACATACAGGATCTTTGAAGAACTGCTGACAGAAAATTTCCCCAACATCATGAAAGATGAAAAGCTGACCACCCAAGAAGCTCAACGAACTCCATATAGGATAGACCCCAAAAGAGAATCACCAATTCATATGATAATCACACTCGATAAAATCAGAGACAGACAAAGAATCCTGAAAGCAGCTTGAGAAAAACAAAAAGTCACATACAGAGGACAAACAATAAGACTAAGTTCAGATTATTCAGCAGAAACCATGCAGGCAAGAAGGAAATGGGATGACATACATAAAACCTTGAAAGAAAAAAATTGCCAGCCAAGAATAACATATCCTTCAAAACTCTCATTCAAATATGATGGTGAAACAAAAAAAAAAAAAAAAGTTGAGAAGTTAGAGGGTTAATATGTTGTGGGGTTGTTAACCAATGTCATAAAATAACATGCGTAGTACTGTTTCATGAGAAACTATTTGTTCTGTAAGCCTTCACCTGAAGTACAATAAAATATTTAAAAAAAAAATGATGGTGAAAATAGGAGATTTCCAGATAAACAGAAATTAAGGGAATGTGTCAAAACTAAACCAAACTTACAAGAATTATGAAAGGGAGTCCTTCGATCTGAGAACAAACAACATCAGACCACAGGATGAATCTAGGACACAGGATTGTACCAGCCAGATACCAACCTAGGAAATGAACTCTCAAGGATATCCAAAACCAAAAGAATTACAACAAGGAACCAGAGAGGTTAATCTGTAAATGACAACAACATTAGAACAATAAAAGAAGGAGTAAACGGAGTAAGTATAGAACCTTCTAATGGAGAGGAAGGCAAGGCAATACCAAGTAATAATAGACTGGTTCAAACCTAGAAAGATAAGGGTAAATTTCAAGGTAACCACAAAGAAAGTTAACAAACCTACCCATCAAAATAAAGAAGAAAAACATAAAGTCTCAGCTAAAACAAAACCTACAAAAACAAAAGAAATGAAAGAAAAAAAAAAAACACAAACAAAAGGAATTCAGCACAGGAGAGTAAGAGAAACAAAGAAATCGTTGGCACCACAAAAAAAGGCACTACAAAAGTACAGCAATAAACTCAGACCTATCAAATAATTACACTGAATGTTAATGGCCTAAATGCACCCAAAAAGAGACAGACAGTGACAGAAT
>NW_004443964.1:19618393-19620167 GCF_000243295.1 Trichechus manatus latirostris
TCTACCAAACATTCAGAGAAGAGCTTATACCAGTACTACTCAAACTATTTCAGAATGTAGAAAAGGAATCGACACTTTTGAATTCATTCTATGAAGCCAGCATAACCCTGATACCAAAACCAGGCAAAAATACCACAAAAAAAGAAAATTACAGACCAATATATCTCATGAATATAGATGCAAAAATTGTAGCCAATAGAATCAGCATCATATCAAAAAAATAACACACCATGACCAAGTAGGATTCATATGAGGTATGTAAGGATGGTTCAACATTAGAAAATCAATCAGCATAATCCACCACATAAATGAAAGGAAAGAAAAGAATCACATGATCATCTCCATTGACACAGAAAAGGCATTTGACAAAGTCCAACACTCATTCCTGATAAAAACTGTCACTAAAATAGGTATAGAAGTGATATCTCTCACCATAATAAAAGGCATTTCTGTAAACCAATGGTCAACATCATTCTTAATGGGGAGAGGCTGAAAACATTCCCCTTAAGAACAGGAACAAGAGAAGGATGCCCTTTATCTCCACTCCTATTTCACATTGTGCTGGAAGTCCTAACTAGAGCAATAAGGCAAGAAAAAGAAATAAAAAGCATCCAAATTGGTAATGAAGAAGTTAAACTGTCCCTGTTTGCAGATGATATGATACTATACCAAAGACTCCACGAGAAATCTACTGGAACTAATAGAAAGATTCAGAGTAGTAGGATACAAGACAAACATACAAAAATCAGTTGGATTCCTACACAGCAATAAAGAGAATGATTACAAGGAAATCAGGAAAACAATACCACTTATAATAGCCCCTAAAAAAATAAAATACTTAGGAATAAATCTAACCAGGAATGTAAAAGACCTGTACAAAGAAAACTACAACACACTACTGCAAGAAACCCAAAGAGATCTACATAAATGGAAAAACATACCATGCTCATGGATAGGTAGACTCAACATTGTGAAAATGACCATTCTACCCAAAGCTATTTACAAATATAATGCAATCCCGATCCAAATACCAACAACATTCTTTAAAGAGATGGAAAAACTAATCATTAATTTTATATGGAAAGGGAAGAAGCCCCGCAGAAGTAAAGCACTATTGAAGAAGAAGTATAAAGTAGGAGGACTCGCACTACCTGACCTCAGAGCCTACTACACAGCTACGGTAGTCAAAACAGCCTGGTACTGGTACAACGACAAATACATTGACTAATGAAACAGGATCTAGAACCCAGATGTAAATCCATCCACCTATGGTCACCTGATCTTCAACAAGGGCCCAAAGTCCATCAAATGGGGAAAAGACAGTCTTTTTAACAAATGGTGCTGGCAAAACTGGATGTCCCTCTGCAAAAAAATGAAACAGGACCCATACCTCACACCATATACAAAAACTAATTCAAAACGGATCAAAGACCTAAATATAAAGCCCAAAACGATAAAGTTCATAGAAGAAAAAATAGGATCCATGCTAGAGGCCCTAATACACAGCATTAACAGGATACAAACCATAACCAACAACACACAAACTCCAGAAGATAAGATAGATAGCTGGGATCTTCTAAAAATCAAACACTTATGCTTATCAAAAGACTTCACCAAAAGAGTAAAAAGAGAACCTAGAGACTGGGAAAAAAATTTTGGACATTACAAGTCAGACAAAGGTCTAATCTCTAAAATCTACAAAAAAAATCCAACACCTCTACAACAAAAAGACAAATAATCCAATAAAAAAATGGGCAAAGGAAATGAACAGACA
>NW_004443964.1:19621414-19622750 GCF_000243295.1 Trichechus manatus latirostris
ATGGCCCCCAGACACCCTTTTAGCTCAGTACTGAAGTCACTCCTGAGGTTCACCTTTCAGTCAAAGATTAGACAGCCCCATAAAACAAAACGAGACTAATGGGGCACAACAGTCCAGGGACAATGACTAGAAGGCAGGAGGGGACAGAAAAACTGGTAATGGGAACCCAAGGTTGAGAATGGACAGTGTGGACACTTCATGGGGTTGTTAACGATTGTCATAAAACAATATGTGTACTGTTTAATGAGAAACTATTTGTTCTGTGAACCTTCATCTAAAGTAATAAAAAAAAGAGGAAAAAAAAAAGAAACAACCAAAATATATATGTATATATAAAGCTGTTTCCTTTCTTTCGTAATCTCTCTCATGACTTGTCATGGTGTTTTTGTTATTCCAAGTTAAAAAAAATTAAAAATTTAAATAATTAGCATGAATTTTACCATCCATCTCTATATCGCACAATGCCAATTCGAAAGAGCTTTTCACTTGTACGTGGAATCACCAAAATAGAACAATTTGTATTTTGTAAATTGTACTTGTACATGTATTTTCTTCTCATCAGAACAGTGAAAATGCTGCACAAAACTAACGCAACTATTTTGATGACACTTCCTTTTTCTTTTAGATTTAAAATCGTATCATTTTATTATACTTAAAAATCATATATATATAGGAGTCCCTGGGTGGTGCAAACACTCAAGTACTTGGTTGGTGGTCCGAGTCCACTGAGAGGTGTCTCAGAAGAAAGGCTTGGAGATCTACTTCCAAAAAAGTCACAGACATTGAAAACCATACAGAGCACAGTTCTACTCTGACAGATGTGGGGTCGTCATGACTCGAGGGCCGACTCGACAGCAGCTAACAACATCAACAACAGCACACTGCATTGAAAAGTACAATGCATTCAAGTTCCTCTTACTCATAATTGACAGTGTTTTTTTTTAATTTCTTTAAAGTTTTATTGATATTTACTTAATTTTTAATACAAAATTTGAGTTTCCTTTTTCTCTATTTTTAAAAAAATGTTTCCCATACAAAAATTTATGCATGCATTGTTATGTGACTCTAATTGCTCTCCTCATACTGTGACAGCACACTCTTCTTTTCCATCCCTGATTCCCCATGTCCATTCAACCAGCTCCTAACCCTCTCTGGCTTCCCATCTCACCTCTGGACAGAAGCTGCCCTTTTAATCTCTTGTATCTACTTGAGCTAAGAGGCATACCCCTCACAAGTGTCACTTTATGTCCCACAGTCCAGTCCAATCCCTGTCTGAAGAGTTGGCCTCGGAAATTATTTTAGTTCTGGGCTGATAGAGAATCCAGGGGCCATGCTT
>NW_004443964.1:19628440-19664470 GCF_000243295.1 Trichechus manatus latirostris
TTATTTTATGTTTGCTTACTGTGTCCTAGCTTCTTGTTTTGTTCTGATATGCCCAAATAGGCTGCTCGTATGAGCTAGTTTGATTATTGCCACCTTTGAAGATCTAATGTCCTGTCACCAGGTGGTTAGATCTGTTACTAGTTGTGTGAGCTCAGGAGTCCACCCATTCCTCATGTATGGATTCAGCTCAGGTGACCGGGTAGATAGCCACCAAGTGTGTGGTGTAGGCTCTCACAGTCCTAGACATGCATGGGTGATTGGTGTAGGCACAGGCGTCGAGCTGCAGCAAGGGAACACATGCTGAGAAAGGCAGGGTGCTGATGACCGCCCCCGAGTGTCCAGGAAGAAGGTGTGTCCCTGTTCCCTAGAACACGTAGGTGGGTGGGTTTTGCAGCTGGACTATGAGCACCTAATGCTGTTGGTTGAAAGGACTGGGGGACATCTCTTATTCATGGGCCCCTATCGCAGGTGGTGGAGTCACCAGTCCTCAGGCCCCTGATGTGGGTAGGTGAAGACCCTGCTTAATGGGCAGAGCAGTGTCAAATGTCAAGAACCTGCCACTTCACAGCTGAAACAGTTGAAGTTAGACTTCAGTTATATACCCTGTTGTACTGCGGTAATGAGATTCTACACTGTTGAGATGGGCCCACACAAGTCTACGCAGGGAGAAAGTCCTCAAAGTCCTTCTATCCTTTGTGTCTTTGCCTAGGCAAAGGAGCTGTGTCTATCCTGGGTTCCTGGCTTAGGGGAGCCGGTAGTTCATTTTTTCCCCTTTTTGTTAATTTGTTCACTCTCAAAGGCTGGGAGAATGGCTCCAGGTTTGTGACGGATCCAGGGGACTCGACAATTGCTGAAGCCGGTCTGGATCCCAGTGCAGAGCAGGGAGCGGGGAGGTAAATGGGAGAGAGATTTTTCCCTTTAAGGGGGGTGTTTTTGATCCATGTGATAGGCCATATGCAAGTACTTATCTTTCGTGGAGGGCTGCTTCTCACTGGTTCTGGGTGGCCGTGTAGACTCTCTGGCTCAGGGTCTCTCCTGGTGCGGAAGAAGCACCTCCCATTGCCTGCCTTGCCACTAACCCACGAGCTGCTCAGGCCTGAAGGGCTCAGGCTCTCGCAGGGTCAGGTCTGGCAACTCCTTGCTGCTTCTGAACTTTCTCTCCCTCCCCCTGCCACTCAGTCTGTTTCTTCAACTCTGCCTTTGATGTTCAGGTCCTCCCAGATTGCCATATATAATCGACTCACTTGTTTTTTTGAGTCTTTGTTGTAAGGGGGTCCACCGGAAGTGTCTGACTACTCCACCATCTTGGCCCCGCCCCCTTGATTTCACTTCTTGATATGTGCACATTCTTCCAACTCTCTCTACCTTCAGCTTTCTTGAGTAAAGAAGGAAAAACAACTATGGGTTGCCCTACCTTTCTTTTCCTTCTATGTTTTTCTATTATTTTCAGCATAAATGTTTGGCTCACACAAGGGAAAGGAGCCCTGGTGACGCAGTGGTTACATATGCGGCTGCTAACTGAAAGGTTGGTGGTTCAAACCTACGAGTCGCTCCTCGGGAGAAAGATGTGGCAGTTTCCTTCTGTAAAGATTTACAGCCTTGGGAATCCTATAGGGCAGTTCTACTCCGTCCAATGGGATAGCTATGAGTGAGAATTGATTTGACGGCAGTATGGCTTGTTTTTTTGGTTTAATACAAGGGAAGTAACACAAGTAAGAAAGAGGGTTCCTTGGTCCTTTGCGTTTCTTAGAGCACCATTGCCTTCCATCTACGTTGAAAGCAAGTTCTGGTCAGAATGGAAAGCGTGGCCTCTCAGGGCTGTCAGTGGCTGGCTTGTTCAGTCATAGATGTAACATGCTACCTTTTACTCACTTTGAGTCTTGCTGAACTCTCATGCATACGCATCATGGGTCCACCAGAATTCTGTGGACATGGGGCACTGAAAATGCTGTATGTGCAAGGGGTGGTGTGTGATGGTTAATTTTATGTGACAGTTTGGTTAGGCTATAGGGTTGCTATAGCAATGGTTTTTTGGGGGGTGGGGGAAGGGGAGTTTATAAGGAGCCCTGGTGGCTCAGTGATTAAAGTGCTCAGCTGAGAACAGAGAGGTTGGAGGCTTGAACTCACCAGCCGCTCTGTGGGAGAAAGATGTGGTGGTCTGTTCCCCTAAAGATTTACAGCCTTGGAAACCCTATGGGGCAGTTCTACTCTGTTGTATAGGAATTGGCTTGATGGCAACTGGTTTGGATTTTTGTTGTTTGTTTTATGGTGGCCAGTTGTATTTTGTTGATGTGATTAGCATTTACAATCAGTTGACTCTAAGTAAAAGAGATTACCTTCAATAATGTGAGTGGGCCTTATCCAGTCAGTTGAAGGCCTTAATAGCCAAAACTGAGCTTTCCCAGAGAGGAAGAAATTCTGTGTCAAGACTATAACATATATACCCTTCTTGTTATGGACTGAATTGTGTCCACCAAAAACATGTGTTGTAAATCCTAACCTCTAGGCCCGTGGTTATAATCCCATTTGAGAATGAGTTGTCTTTGTTATGTTAATGAACACTTTCGATTTAGAGTGTGTCTTAAATCTATCTCTTTTGAGATATAAAAGAAATTAAACAAGCAAGGAAGCAAGCAGAGATGGGGGAAGATAGATGTCAAGCTACATGGAGATCTTCAAGGAACCAGAAAACAGAAGCTGTAGGGATAAAGACCTTCCCCCAGAGACAACAGAGAAAGAAAGACTTCCCCTAGAGCTGGCTCCCTAAATTCGGACTTCTAGCCTCCTAAACTGTGAGAAAATAAATTTCTCTCTCTTTAAGCCACCCACTTGTGGTATTTCTCTTACAGCAACAGTAAATAACTAAGACACTTCTGGAGTAAACAATCCTATACTGAAGGGCATTTAGGCTTTATTTTCCCCATCTTTTGCTCTACTACAAACAATGCATTAAAAAAAAAAAGAGCTAACCAATAACTGTGTACATACCAAGTATCTAAAAATTTTTAAGCAGGGAAAATATTTATTTATTATAGTTTTTTAAATTTTATTTAATGTGCACTGACATAATTTTAATTATATTCTCTGGTTGAGATTCAACCATTTTTCCTCATGTGCAACCTGTGATAATAATGAAATGAACAGCCTCGTGTTTCCAGACTTTTCAAAGAGTAAGTGTATCAGTAGGATAATTTCCAGGCACTATGAAATAGTGCCTGCCACATAGTAGGTGCTGAATAAAGATTTGGCGGAATGAATAAATAAGTCCCTAGAGATGGAATTACTGAAATAAGACACAAATGCATGTATAATTTTGATGGCTGTGGCCCTGGTGGGTCAGTGGTTAAAGCAAACCGGCTGCTAACCAAACAGTTGGTGGTTTGAACACACTAGCTGCTCTGCCAGAGAAAGACGTGGCAGTCGGCTTCAGGAAGGATCACAGCCTTGGAAACCCTATGGGGCAGTTCTACTCTGTCCTATAGGGTAGTTGTGAGTCAGAATAAACTCAAGGGCAGTGGGTGTGGCCTAATTGCCCTCCATAGGTATTATAACAATTTATACTTTTACCAGCAATGGACAAAAATGCCGTTTTTTCCCCAATCTGTTGCCAATACAATGTATTAGCATATATTATCTATATTTGTGATCTGTTGGATGAAAATGTGTCTCGGTGAAGTTTAAAAATGTGTACCTATTAGTGAAGTTGAGCATCTTTTCATTTGATTAAGAGCCATTTGTATTTTCCTTTTTGTGAAATTTCTGACATACCCTTTGTTCATTTTTCTACTGAGGTGAGTTTTTGTAAAAACTTTTTATTTGAAATATAACATATATATAAAAAATTTTTGTGTGTATATATAAAACTTTAAAAATAAATGGTTATAGAGCCAATACTTGTGAACCCACCAATGTGGTGAAAAAAAAAAAAAAAGGAACATCGCCAGCCCCTTAGAACACCCTCACCCCCATCAACTGCAGTTCCCGCTACCCCCTACTTCCTTGCTTTTCCTCATGATTTTACCACCTATCTCTGCAACCTTAAACAATATAGTTTAGTTTTGCCTGTTTTTGAACTTTATATACATGGAATCGTACTATGTGTGTATCTGTGTGTGTGCGTGTATATATATATATTTTGTGTGTTCAATACTACCTTTGTAAAAATTAACCCATGGTGTTGAATATAACCATAGTTCGTTAATTTTTATTGTATGGATATACCACAATTTATGCATTTTACACTTAAGTAGACATTTGAGATATTTCCAGTTTTGGGAAATGAGGAACAACGCTGCTATGAACATTCTTATATAGTAACCCTGGCACTTAAAAGTATGCATTTCCTCTGGACAGAGCTGGAGAAGGATGTAGAACAAAATTTTAACACACACAAAAAAGACCAGACTTCACTGGCCTGAAAGAAACTGGAGAAACCCTGAGAGTATGGCCTCCAGAAACCCTTTTAGCTCAGTGGTGAAGTAACTTCCAAGGTTTACTGTTCAGCCGGGGATTGGACAACCCCATAAAACAAAACAGGACTAATGAGGCACAGCAGTCCAGGGACAAGGACTAGAAGGCAGTAGGGGACAGGAAAGCTGGTGATGGGGAACCCAAGGATGAGTAAGGACAGTGTTGACATGTAGTGGGGTTGTTAACCATTGTCATAGGGCAACATGTGTACTGTTTAATAAGAAACTATTTTGTTCTGTAAACCTTCATCTGAAGTGAGAATAGCAGCACAACTGGAAGAATGTAATCGATGTCACTGAACTGTGCATGTAGAAATTTTTGAAATGGTGTATCTTTCACTATGTATATTTTCACCAAAAAAAAAAAAAGAGAGAAGGGAGAGGGTTGACATGTCGTGGGGTTGTTAACCAATGTCATAAAACAATATGTGTACTGACTGTTTAATGAGAAACTATTTGTTCTGTAAACCTTCACCTGAAGTACAATAAAAAAATATATATGTATGAAAGGAAAAAAAGAACTATGCATTTCCTTAGAATATAGGTCTAGGAGTAGGATTGCTGGAATATAGGATATGCATGTCTTAAATTTTATTAGATCATATCAAAGTCTCTTCCAAAGTGGCAGTACCGGTTTACACTTCCACCAGCAGTGTATGAGGATTGCAATTTTTTATTGATTGACCTGTAGGAGGTATTTATGTACAGCATTATGGAAATTAGCCCTTTGTAATATGAAGAGCAAAAATAATTTTTTTTCCAAGTTTACAATTCCAATTTTGCAACGTTTAAATGAAAATCAAGCGTTCTGAGTTAACCTTATTGCTCTTAATTTGCTATTATACATGTCATTAATGTGACTAATCACACCAGCAACATTCATGGAATGTCCTGGAATACAAGATGCCAAATATAATAATAATGGTTGCAAGTTGAGTGTTTAGCCTGTGTCAGGCACTGGTTAAACCTATTACATGTATTAACGCTTTTAATCTTCACAGCAACACTAGGAGGTAGATGCCATTTTTTGACCCATTTTATAGATATATGAAAGAAGGAGCTAGATTGAAGGTGTCTTCTTAATCTGATTTAAGCAGAATTAATAAACTCAGAAAAGACTCATAACTAATAAAGATGTTTTCTTTTTATAATTTGTTTTCTTTCTTGGTTTCTTGTCTCCATTATATCAGATCTGCAATACATTCATAGTTTTCTCCTTTTTTCTTGGAAGGAAAACAAGGTATATACATCTTTCTTCCAATTCTCACTCATAATTCTTTGTCCCTGTGTCACAGGCAGGACTGGGAATCAGAGAGTACCTGGAGCCAGCGAGGAATGGGGAGACACAGGCACAAGGGATGAAGGTGGGGACTCACTCTGGTATGGGTGTGTGGAGGGTAGGGAGGAAACACTTTCAAGGATAGGGTTTCTTAACCTGTGGTCCACAGATTAGGGAGTCCATGAATTTGAACGGGGGAAAACGTCTTTGTTTTTACTAAAGGAAACAAATTTAGCATTTCCTTCAGTTATGCATGTAGACAACAAACCACAGTACTGTTAGCAGTACCCATGACCGTGTCACCAATATAAATCACAGATATTTTCATATTATATTACAGTTTTTGCAGATATCTTGAAATATTATTTATGCTCATTTACTACCTCAAAATTATGATGGTCATTAGATTTTCCATTAGGTTTTATTATTTAATATGTTCATAAAAAGTACATGTATTACTATATCACACTTTAAAAATATTTTGATAACTGTATTTCAATATGTTTGGTGTCTTATAAATTCTTATGTATGTTTTTTATGCAGTTAAAAACATCGTTATGAGAAGGGGTCCATATACTTCACCAGATTGCCAAGGGGATCCATGGCACAAAAAAGTTAAGAACCCCTGCTTTATGGGTATTTTCTTGGCTTTCATTCTTACTGTCACATGGTTGCCAGAGCCTAAAGAGGATCACTGAAGAGAGCCTCAAGACCTGCAAGGTTCTCATAGCTTTTATTATCCTGTATTTCCGGAGGCCCTTTCTCCCTCAGCTTTCATGACTCTTCAATATTCTGTTCCTCTTACCTCACTGACCCTGTTTCTTTTTTATCCACCTGACTTTAACTGTGGGTGTCTTTTTCCACTTTGGTGAGTTTACCCTTTAGCATGTCATCGACCACCATATTTAGGCAGAGAACCCTAAATCCTCTCTAGTCCAGATTGCTCACCCATTGGTAAATTCCATAACTTCAGTTGCCTCTGGACACCTCTGCTTGGTTTTACCACTGGTATCTGGAACTGAACATATTAATAATTAAAGATTTCTCCCCAAATCTTTGTATTGTCCCAATTTCCTGGACAATCATCTTGCCTGTTCCCCTGGTTTTGCGATCATAGAATTATTTAAAAATTTAGATCAATTTTTAAAAATTGTTCATCTTTGTGAATGGGAGAAAAATCAGGATATGCAGAGAAATGTAAGTCTTCCTCCCACCTGGTCCCCCAGGCACTCAGTTCCCCCCCTAGAAGGTAACCACTGTTATCAGATCTTAGAGTGATTTTGTATTCCTTCTTATAGTGGCTATATTTCAAGTCCTCTGTCTCAGAGATGTGTGCCCTTTTCTCTCCAGGCCTGATGACTTTATATTTGGTTGACTATATATATGTATATAAGTATTTATATGTGTATATGTTTACATACATGTATAAAATCCCTCCCTGTGGCTTTCGGGCCTCGAGTTTTCATCACATCGCTTCCTGGATGAAAAACCTACCGGGGTGGGGGGCAGGGGCTGGGGGTGATGGAGAAGAGGACCGAGAGGGGACTTAGGTAGGGGGTCAGAGTGGCAGACGGTTGGGAAGCTCGGCCAGGATTCCCTTAGCTTATTCTTCCCACCTCAGGCCCCTTTCCAGTCGCCTAGTCCAAACGCCTCGCCTCCAGTTTCCAAGAGCCGAGGCAGAGACAGAGACAGAGAGATACACAGAGACAGAGACTCGGAGGCACCAGCATCCCTCTCCCCCTTCCGTCCAGCCCCGCTGCTCTGACGGACACCCGCCATCAGCCAATGGCGCCCACGATATGTCCCGGAAGGCCCAATGAGAGACAGAGGAGGGCTGAAGATTCCCCGCCCCCACTTCTAGGCTTGGTTGAGCCGTGCAGGTAGGTCCGGGGCTGGGGGAGCCGCCGTTGGCACGGGTGCCCTGGGGGGTGGGGGCACGAGTGGGTAGGGGTGATGGTTGGGAAGGGGAGGCAGCCCCGACGGGGAGAGCCCGAGGAGGCGGCCTGGCCGGGAGGCGGGGAGCCAAGGGGCCCGGGGAGCGGGCGCCGCCGAGGGCCCTGGAAGCGGCTGGGCTGGGGGAGTGGGGACGCGTGTGTGGGGCACACGGACCCCTGCCCTGGGCCCACCCTCAGGACTGGGCCGCAGGTCGCCGGCCGAGTGACAAGGGGGCCTGGCTGTCCGGGGGACGGGCCGGAGCCGGAGCCAGGGGCGCCGAGCTGAGCCCGGGGCGCCAGGCCGAGCCGAGGTGGGACGGACCGACGCGGAGAGGAAGGGAAGCTGCATCCCGCGGGCCGCCCCTCCAGAAGCGAGCCGGGGCAACGGCTGCTGGGTTCCTCCACCCTGGGCCCACTCCTCCCTTTTGCCCCCGCCCCAACAATGGGAATGGGGCAGGAGGAGTCGCCCCACTGCGGGGAGGTGGGGGGGATTAGGTTTGGGACTAGGGTCCAAGGTGGGGGGAGGGGTGGGAACTCGGGCTCTCCCTTTTCTTTCCCCTCCTGGCTTCGGATATGGGGATCTTGGAGGGGCCTATTAAACACGCCCGAGACTTGGTTCAACAGTCAAACTCCACCTGCCCCCCCTCCAAAAAAAAAAAAAAAATTCGATGAGCGGTAAGGAAAGTGATGCCATGTCTTCAAATCTAGAGTGACAAACGCGTACCAGGAACAAATCCACTCCAGAGGCTTTTATTTTATTTTTTATTAAAAATGGGGTTACTTTCCTCTTTGATTTTTCGAAATGTGTTTTTAAGGAGGTGGATGCTGTCATTTTTGTCCCTACTCGGGCAAGCCTCCATTTTAAGCGAAGCAGTAACTGGTTAAGCTGGAATTACCTTCGGGCCTAGGACTTGAACAAGGATCCTACAAGAGGTCATTTAGTCCATCTTCTTGCTGCCAGGCAAACTTGTCTCCCTCCCACCCCCAAAATTAAGTTGTTTGGTCGGTTTTTTTAAAGATCTGTAGGGAAGAAGGGTCTTTTATTTGATTGTAGTTGTTTAGTCAAGAGTAGATTTTATTTTTCAGTAGAATCAGCTTTGAAACTTAAGCCTAATAAAACTTAGGACAATCAGAATGATCAGAAAGGTTTTAATTTACTAAATAAAGTGTGGCAAGGGGCTTTAAAAACAAACAACAACAACAAACACAAATCACCTTTCAATAGTGTTTATGAAGTGCCCTGGATGATCATTTTTCTCTCTGGGATTTTGGTTTTCTAATTCTTGATAGAAATAGCAAGAACAGCAAAATACGTTTTACTTACTCTCTTTATCTAGGATATGTTTATATATATAGATGGATACCCATGATAGATGCACATATACCTACACATTTGCGCTTTTCCAAAAGGAGACTGTTTTGTACATCTTTTTTAGGATGGTGAGGCAAATAATACTTCAAATCTCTGCCCTGGTAGCTTAAATTATTTGCTTATTCTTGGTTATTTTTTTTAGTCTAAACAAAAATTCTCTCTTTCAGATACCTTCTTGAAACAAAAAGTTTTCCTACCTGCTTATACTTGGTGACTCCACGGGAATTACTAAGACTCCCTTCTTGCTCATTTCTGAGTATTGTCTAAACTTCCTGACACTATGAATGCTATTTGGATGCCTCTTAAGGTAAGCCATGTTATTTTTTTCATTAATGGCCTCATTTATTTTTCTTTAGAATTGAGAACATTCTACTTCCTGAATTTGCTATTCAACTCTTTACCTGACACTCCTTTCCCCTCAAAAATTACTACTGTGTTTGCTTCCTAGGAACTGATTGGTTACTCCTTACTTTGTATTGCTACTGTTCTTGATTATTGGTGTTAAAATGTTAATGAAGTTCTCAGATTAGCTTCCATTGTAATGATTTGTTCAATTTTTTACTTTTAGTTATGATAACCCACATAGTTGTAAAATTCTGTTCCAATCCCGGTAGGATGGGTTGGCAATTCAGACATGGAGGTCCACTTTCAAACAGGTGCTTGAGAGTAATAGGTACTAGGGTGTGTCCCATTCTTGCAAATCAGTAGCTGATTCATGTGTTACAAAAGATGTGTGATTAACCATTTGTTTATTTTGAAACTTCATACAGTATATTAGAACATTCTAAGACATGCTGGTCTACGTGGACAGCTGTGTTGGAGAGCACTCCTTCTGTTCCCTAGTTTTCTGCATGAGATTTTATGCTGTTTTTCTAAACAGGTAGCATTTTGTGCCAAGTTTCATCTAGTGGGGTAAACGTCATTTGGACAGTGTGGACAAACTGGCCTTTAGATGAAGAAACTGTCGTTGGTGTGGTTGTTCTTCAGTGTCTCGCCTGCTTCCCACCCCTTGTGTATAGATGGCTAAAGTAGTCTCCATTAAGGCTAAGCAGAGGGCAGAGCTTAAGACGTGTGGGGAGGAAGTACTGAGAGAGAAAGATAAGGAGTGATGGAAGTCCTCACCAGTTTCCCCAGATGGCACAGGTTGCCTTACCTAGAGTTTGATGCTAGTACAGTTAAGATTGTTGTGTGTAATCTGCCTGTGGAATTCCAAGTTGATGTAGTAGATAAATTATAGGATAAGGCAGCCTCTGTATTCTAAATATTTGGACTTGTGGGAAATCTTTAGGTAATATAGACTGAGGTCTTATTTTCATTTATGTTCCAGCTGCTGTTGTTGGATAATGAGTGCTTATTAGTATGAAGGAAGCCAAAGTGGCACAGTTTTTCCAGCCATTCTTCCTGTAGAGTTAGAGGGTTTGCATGGGGAGCCCAGCCAGAAGTCCTGAACCATAGTAATTGGAGGACCTTACTATACAAGAATGATTCTCTTTGGTACCACGTGTTTAGAACCAGTACCTGGCAGCCTCTGTGCTCTTTGGGAAGCAGATGGGGATACCAATGGCTCCTAGTTCCCTGGAAACTCAAGGAAATTAGGATCAATATACGTATTGAATTTCATTTTAGTCACTTTGGTCTTAATTAACGTATTAGGTACACAAAGGCTTGCTTTTTTAAGATACATATGATGTTTGAGATTGTACATCTAAATCACTCTGAATTTGGGAGTGTTATAAATAATATAGTTCCATGGTTACCCTGAAGCTGTACCAAAGGCCTGCGGCGTGGCAGGAATACAAAACACAGGTAAATGCTTCATACTGTGTGAGTTACCACCTGTTAACTACTTACGAATTTAGTTATGTGACTGGCTTAATTTTATGTTCTCTACTATTAATCTTTTCATCAGTGAAAGACACCTGAGTTTAAACAAATTTTTTATTTGCTAATATTTTCCTCCTACTTTTATTACTTAAAAAAACTTCAAAATTATAATGTTTGATCTGGGCAGGGAAGAAAAGCACTTACTTTACGGGGGGAGGATAAACTTGAATTTGCAGGCTGGAGGATAAAAGGAGAGAAAAGGAATTTTATTCTCTTTCAATTGTGAAAATTGTTAAAACGTTTCTGAGATGTATTTTCAGATTGGAGCTATTTATTTTTAATTGAGAAGAAATGATAGGTTAATTAAAATGTATACTTTGGAGCCAAAATGTTCAGCTCTGTAGTCCTATGCTTTGCTTTTGATTTTCTTATTTCAGGATGAACTTTGTAGTTCTGTCAGGCATTACTTAAATGTTAGACCAGAGTGTGTGCTTGTTTCCATGCTTACAGCAAACAGTGCCTGTACTCATCCTCATTACAAACCAAAGTAGCAAAGGAAACATAAGTACTAAACATAAATACCAAAGGAAAAATAACTTCAAACGCAAAACTCCTCGGTTAAGGCACTCTTGTTGATTAGAAGTTCCCATGGAAAAGATTATTTATTCTTCTCTCTCTATATCATGGGTCTACATCTTTTTTAACCCTGAATATTGGCAGTCATGACTAAGCAATATCCTTGATGCTTCCAGGTCCAGTTTTCAGGGTTAGGGCATGGGTGAGATGGGAGAGGAGTGGGAGAAGAAGAAATGAAGATGGGGAGAAGCAGAGAAGAAGTGTATGGTCTTTGGTGTGTGACCTAGTACCACTAACAATTGTCTCAAGTCGCTTTGAGGGGCTGCTGGTTGCCTTGTGTGCTAGACTGAACTATGATGAAAGCAAGTCAAAAGTATTCTTGACAAGCAAGAGGACAGAATTAAAATATAATTCTATATGATATGGAAAGATCTCCAAGCTATACAGTTAAGTGATGCAGAATAGTGTGTATGATGTTACCTTTTGTGTTTAAAAAAAAAAGGAGAAAAAGAGAATTTTTATTGTCTTGTCTATGCTTTAAACAAACAAACAAAAAATCTTAGAAGAATAACAAGAAAATGGGAACATTGGTTACCTGTTAAGTCTAGGAAATGGACAGGTAGAGGACAGGACAGGCTGGGAGGGAGACTTCTCACTATATTATTATGTCTTTTTATACTGTCTGCTGTTTGTATCATGTGACTATTATCCTTTCAAAAAATTAAATACAAAATTTAAAAAGATAATACAATAAAAATTTGGAAATAGCATCTCAGTCCATACATCTTTTTTTCTTGTGTGTCTGGGAGGGACATGTACACAAAGAGTCCCATAATCTGGGACCCATGTTCTCTTGGGATCTTGAAAAATTTTGAATTTGTACCTGTATATTTCTAGTATTGAACTGCAAGGTCAGGCATTCAAAAATTTTATTTGCTCTTAAAGTTTTGGTAGAAAAATATCTTCATTGTTCATTCCTTCAAGTTGTCAAATAACTACACTATCGCATTCTTGGCTGTGTGATCTTGGCTGATTTTCTTAATCTCTCTGAGATGCAGGGTCCTCTTTTGTACTGGAAATAATAACACTTAATTGGAGGATTGTTAATGTGCATTATATCTATAAAGAGCTTAGTGTCGTGCCTGGCTTAGTGAACTACTACTGTTAGTATAATTATTACTATTAGTAATAGTTCCTCATAGCCTAGTGTTAAGAGTGTACGCTCTAGCTGTATGATGTTGGAGAAGTTTCGTAATCACTTATAGCCTTGGTATCCTCACCTGTAAAAAGAGTATAGTTATAGTACTTAGCTCCTAGGGTAGACTGTGTAAGGATTAAATGACCTTATTGATGCAAAGTGCATAGAACAATCCTGGAAAGTAGTACATGCTCAGTAAACGTGAGCTGCTGATTTTCTTTTTGACACCCAGTAGCCTTCCTTTTGAGCCCCACAGACTTATGTCACTCAGCATGGATGGTAGACCACAACACCTATACATAAGAAAATGAAAATTTGGGTACAAATTGGTAACATGACTTAAAGAGTCAGATTATCTCTTTAGGCTTCTTACGCATTTATCTTTAATATGTATAGATTTCTGGTGGCACAGTGGTTAAGAACTACAGCTGCTAACCAAAAGGTTGGCAGTTTTAATCTACCAGCTGCTCCTTGGAAATCCTTTGGGGCAGTTCTACTCTGTCCTATGGGGGTTGCTATGAGTCCAAATCCACTCAACGGCAGCGGGTTTGTTTTTATATGTATATATGTACACACATATATTTGAAACTTGAAACTTTAGAAGGTAAGATTATTTTTATTTTCTAATTTTTAGCTACCGTAGTAAAATTCTCTTCTGAAAAATTAAGGTTAAGATACAGTCTTGGTCTCCATGTCTCATCCTTTGTGAGGACTGATGAAACCTTGGGGTCTCCTGGATCTGTGAGAATTAGGCCCTGGTGTCTGTCTCTAGGGGTTTGGGAGGTAAGAACACCTAATATATGGGATTAACACCCTCCTCCCCATGTGAATAAAGAGATGTTTTATATTCAGTTGGATGCCATATATGAAGGAGTTGGCATGGTTATTCCCCAACACTTTGCTTCAAACTGTCGTTTTTGGGGTAGACAGCATGGACCACCCCAGAAATAGCAAGACCTTGAGGAAGTTCCCCTCCTGCCTTGGGTGATTTGGCCAGCTCTCTGTTTCCATTCCCGTTTTGGTGGCTCCTGTTTGCCTTTAGGGTAAAGTTCAAACTTTTTAACATAGAATATCTTTTCTGTTTTGGTTTTAAACCTTATTTTTCACCATTGGCCTGTATGGACCTTTGTTTGATAGTTTCCTAAAGTCGGGTGTTAAGACTTTAAAAAGTTACCATTTAGGTGAAAATATTTCTAAAAGGTATTACATGATTCCCTGCCTCCTTAAAGAAACATCCTGTAAAAATTTTACCTTTTAATAATAATTCAAAATTATTGAAGATCCTCATTATACCCATTAGTTACTGTACTGTACTGAATATAATGTGCCTTTCGAGCCCTGGTGGCACAGTGGTTAAGAGCTCAGTTGCTAACCAAAAAGTCAGCAGTTCAAATCCACTAGCCACTCCTTGGAAACCCTGTGGGGCAGTTCTACTCTGTCTACAGGGTTGCTATCAGTTGGCAACAGGTTTTTTTTTGTTTGTTTGTTTAGCGACTGTACACATGTATTAGTGGATAGTATGTACCTATCACATACTGTTGGGCTTTTGTCTGTATTCTTTGTCTGTTATTACCTACTTGGATGATCTCCTGCCTTAGTATCAGGCTGTTACTGTCCTTGTTCCAGCCTCCGTCGGCTCTCCCTTCTATTTTAATGCTTTCTTTTTGTAGACTAAGATACCAGCATATGCAAGCTAGATATAAGCTACGGAGCCCTGGTGGTGCAGTAAGTAAAGCGCTTAGCTCTGAACCAAAAGGTCGGCGGTTCGGACACACCAGCCACTCTGTGGGAGAAATATGTGGCAGTCTGCTTCTGTAAAGATACAAGCTTGTACAAACTATTTGCCAGAATAAATAGACCTTTAGTAATGGCTGGAGGGACTTGTACAATGCAAAATGACGTGTCCTTGCTTGTGTGCATGTTGTGGAGAGGAAGGGTCCATTGCTTTCAAAAGATTTTTTACAGTTGTCTGGGACTGCCAGAGATAAACAGGTGTTATGAAATTGTTTTGTCAGTTGTCATCAGAAGCTTGTTCCCAAATTCCTTTTCCTATCTCCCTATCCTGAAGTGAAGGAGTTGGTCATGTTTGGTAATTGGACTGTGGGAAGAGGGCCTTTCAACTAGGCTAGAGAGAGTGCAGACCAAGCCAAGCTTAGCAGCAGAGTGGCGGTGGTGGTGGTGGAGGGATAGAGTGGGTGCGGGATCAGGTAACAGACAGGAAGAGCCAACTCTGGGCATTGTTGGCTGGTTTGCTCCAGAGAATAAAGGGAATAGCCATAGTAAGTTCTGGAGGCTCAGAGAATATATTCAGATGCTACATTTGAAGAAATTGAAAAAAAAAAAATCTTTTGAAAAAATCTTTTTTTATGCTGAAAAATCTAGTGATTTTAGATTTTGCTAGATTTTTTTTTTCTTCCTTAGAAACATCTTATGAAATTTTTGCAACCTAGATCATAATGATGGTGGCAGTGGCCCTTCTGGCCTCTTGTCTTCATTTTTGGAGAGGTGTTGTAGCATAGGAATTTAGAACGTGGATTCTGGAGCCAAATTCCTGGATTCAAATTCCAGCTCTGTCACTTACGTGTAACCTTGGGAAAATCATTTAACCTCTTCATGCTTCAGTTATCTCATCTGTAAAATGGGGAAGATATAGCACCTACCTCCTAGGGCTATTGTGAGGAGGAAATGAGTTAATACATGTGAAGCAGGTAGAAGACTGACTGGCAAAGAGTAAAATGTGATACGAGTGCTTGCTAGTTCCATCATCATCGTCATCTCTGGCTTCACTTTCTTGGTTATTTTCACAGACTTTCTTCCTTTTTCACCCTTAGAACATCAGTATTTGCCCTGCTTTGGCCCTCTCTCCTCTCACCTGTGCATTCCTAGGGGACATCATTTAATTTTGTGCCTCACTTGGCATCTGTATGCCCGTGATTTTCAAATGTGTTTTTTCTAGCTCTGAATGGTCTTCTGATCTCCAATCCCATGTACACAACTGCCCTCCTGGACATCTCCACTTGGATGTCCCATGGGCATTTCAAAATGATCTCATCATGTACTTCCCAAGTCCCACCTCCTCCTGTTTTCATATCCCAGTGAGTGACACTGTCTCCCACTCAGTCACTCAAGTCAGGGACTCAGGAGGCCCTTGGATTTCTTTTTGTCCTGTGTTAGTCACCACGTTCTTGAGATCCTAGCTCATAATGTTCCCCTAGTCACATTCACATCTCCCTTCTGAGTTCAACTCTTCATCACCCTCTGCCTGCATGACTTTCAGTCACTTTCTAATCGTTCTCCTTGCCTGCCTTCTGTCTTTCAAGTTGCTGCCAGAGTGATCGTTGTAAAATGTAGATCTCATCATATGATCGAACCCCCCTCCCCGACAGAGGACCTAGTTTTCAGGATAAAGTTCAAACACCTTTGTCAAGTGCCCAAGCTCTTGGTGATGTGGGCCCTGCCATATCATCTCCTCCACTCCTTCCTGAGCACCCTGCAGTCAACGGTGCTGAACTGCTTGCAGTTCCTTCTGCGCACCCTGTTCCTTGCCTCTGGGCCTTTCCTCAGTTGCCTTTGCTTAAAACGGCCTCCACCCTGTTCTGGAAGCTTACTCTCCCTAGTTCTTTAATAACAGTGATGATAATAACAGATGATAATGACAGAAACAACACTAGCTGACATTGAGTGCTTCCTACCTGCTCAGGCATTGTTTGCGTGTGTGTGTGTGTGTGTCTGTCTGTCTGTCTGTCTGTGTCTGTGTATGCACGTGCACCTAGCACTTCTTCTATTGTGCAATGATTGTTGGTTTGCTTCTCTTACCCCAGCTACTCTCTCAGTTCCTTACATTAGGGGCTGTGTCTTGTCTTTTATCTTCACTGCTTGCTATACGATGGCACTTAGTAAACATGTGTTGAATGAATGGCCAAAGGACTGCATTGCCCAACTTGTGAAATGCATCTTTAGGAGGGTACCAGGGGAAAAGCTGAGTTAGTCACATGGATCTGCCAATCCTGGCCCTATGCTTTAAAGCTGTGGAACCCAACCTGATAAGTGTGAGCAGTTTTGGAATAAGGATTACCAAGAGGTGGTGGTGGTGGTGGTGGTTTTTAAAAAATCTTCCATTGAATCCTAAAGGACACAGATTTTTTGTTTTCTTATTTTTGCTTTTGAAAAAGAAAAGCAGTTTGCTGACAACCCAGTGTCATCTGGTAGCTAGAATGTTTTTACACTATTAGAACAAAGTATAGGGAAGTGAATAGTATTTAAGCATTTGTGATGTACCAACCAGGTAATATATGTGTCAGAGAACTGATTATAATTTTAGAATTCTTTGTGACATTAGTCCTTGCACATTAATGAAAAGGTGTCTTCTCCTCCCTTCTCCATAATAGCTATAATAAATATGAGTTTAGACACATAATCTTTTCTCTTTTATCACTATGTGTAAATTGTGTTTATAGCAATAGCCCAGAAGATGAGCAAGTTTTTAACTGTAGCCCATAGGTTTTTATCTGGTGCTTAATCATGGTGGTAATTTTTTGGCCAGCAGGGGGAGCTGAAGTCACTAATTTGTGACTCTATCTCAACTGGCTTTCAAAAGTTTGTCAAAGCCAAGAGAAAGTAAGAAAAGCATTATTGACAAAGATCAGAGTTCACAAAGGTGAAATACAAACTACCAAGAGGCATATCCAGGAGAAACATTTCTATTCTCACAAGTAATCAAAGGAATGCAGATTAAAATGAGATACTTTTTAATTTTTTTTCTTTTTCCAACCTATTCAATTGGGGGCAATCTCCAAAACCGCTAGAGGAAGTGTACACTGGGCCCAGGTTTTCTGGAATTTATTTTGGCAACAAATATGAGCAAACCTAAAAATGTCCTTTAACTCAGCAACTCCACTTCTAGGAATTTATCCTAAGAGGGGGAAATCGGAGATGTATAGGAAGATTTGCAAACAAAGACATTCATTGTAGCATTATTTATACTAGCGAGAAGTGTAAATGAACCTTAATGAGCAGCATGATTAATGGTTAAATAGATTATGGTCTATTTAAGGCCACCCTTAAATATAGCCATATAATATTTTTGAAGAACTTTTTAATGTTTTTGAATTTTAAATATATGATAAATGAAAAATTCAGGATACAGAGCTATATAGGGAGGATTCTAAATGTATAAAAGCTTATGTATATCACACGTATGTAGATAAAAGAATGGAAGGAACTATATCAACAAGCCTCACTGAGTCTGTCAGTCAAGGATCCATCCAGCTAATTGTCTTGTCTCTAAGTTTGCACCAATAGATGTGTTGAGATGAGACATGGTTATCTTATAACATGTTAATCTCAGAAATTTAGGGCCTCACTTCTGTCATCTGATGTCCCATAATGGACTTAATATAAATTTAACTAAGCACTTGTTGAACCTGTTTTTAACTCTAAACACCTCTTGGTGATAACTTATTCTACAAGTTTCTCTTTGTCTATTGTGGAAAGAAATACTCTACCTTTTCAAGCTTAAAAGTTTAATGTATTGTCCTTAGATTAGAACATAAATTACCATGTGAATAAATTAGTACCATATTGATACAGTTTCTGATTTTGATCGTATTGCCCTTGACTTTCATGTTTCTCAGTTGAAGATGGTTGATTTTTTTTTTATTGTACTTCAGGTGAAGGCTTACAGAACAAATAGTTTCTCATGAAACAGTAGTACACATATTGTTTTATGACATTGGTTAACAACCCCACAACATGTCAACCCTCTAACTTCTCAACCTTCTTTTTTTTTTTTTTGGTGAAAATACACATAGCCAAAGATACACCATTTCAAAAATTTCTACATGCACAGTTCAGTGACATTGACTACGCTCTTCCAATTGTGCCGTTATTCTCACTTAAGATGAAGGCTTACAGAACCAAATAGTTTCTCATTTAACGTTTACTACAAATGTTGCTCTATGACAATGGTTAACAATCTCACAACACATCAACAATATCCTTACTCAACCTTGGGTTCCCTATCACCAGCTTCCTTGTCCCCTTCTGCCTTCTGGCCCTTGTCACTGGACTGCTGTACCTCCTTAGTCTCATTTGGTGTTACGGGGCTGTCCACTCCCAGGCTGAACGGTGAACCTTGGAGATAACTTCACCACTGAGCTAAAAGGATGTCTGGGGGCCATACTCTCGGGGTTTTTCCAGTCTCCTTTAGGCCAGTAAATCTGGTCTTTTTTTTTTTTTGTGAGTTAGAATTATGTTCTACATCCTTCTCCAGCTCTGTCCAGAATCCTCTGTTGTGATCCTGGTCAGAGCAGTCAGTGGTGGTCACCGGGCACCATCTAGCTGTACTGGACTCAGTCCGGTGGAGGCCTTGGTAGCTGTGGACAATTAGTCCTTCGGACTAATCTTTTCCTTGTATCCTGTTCTCTTCATTCTCCCTTAATCCTGAAGGGATGAGACCAGTGGAGTATCTCAGATGGCCGCTCACCGGCTTTTAAGACCCCGGACACTACTCACCAAGGTGGAATGTAGAACATTGTCTTTATAAGCTGTGTCATGCCAATTGTGCTAGATGTTCCCCGAGACCATGGTCCCTACAGCCCTATGCCCAGCAATTCAGTCCCACAGGGAGTTTGGATGTGTCTATGGGGCTTCCATGACCTTTTCTTGTACAAGTTGTGCTAGTTTCCCCTGTATTGTGTACTGTCTCACCCTTCACACAAGATACCACTTATCTATTGCCTATTTAGTATTTGCCCCCCACCCCTCCCATCCGTTGTAACCAACAAAGATTGTTACATTTTGTGTGTGAACTTTTTCATGGGTTTTTACAATAGAGGTCTCATACAATGTTTGTCCTTTTGTGATTGACTTATTTCACTCAGCATAATGTCCTCCAGTTTCATCCATGTTGTGAGGTGGTTCACAGATTCATTGTTGTTCTTTCTCGTTGCATAGTACTCCATTGTGTGTATGTACCATAGTTTATCCATTCATCTGTTGATGGGCAGAAGATGCTTGATTTTTAAGTTTAATCTCCAACAAAACCTCCTTCAACCTCTTAGTCATTCCGTTTGCACTTCTCTGGATCTTTGTCAGCATTGCTTTGCCTTTCTGAATTTATGCTAACCAATCAGAACTGCATTTTAGACATAACTAAACTCTGATTTGGTAGAAGGATAGGACAACATGTTCTATTTACAGTCTTCCTTGTTGTTGCCAATATAATTTTTTTTCTTTTTCTTTTGCATAGAACATTACATTGTCTACAGTGAACATTCTATAATCATTCAAAAATTCCTTTCTTGTCTGGAAGCCATGAGTCTTTTAAGTACAGCTTAGATATTTTCCTGTCACGGCCTTATTTTTCATTTGTCCATGCTGTAACATACCTGTCATTTACCTGCCCATAATATTTTAGCCTCTCAGTGCGCTCTGAGAAGTAATACAGGGCTGCTGTTGTTGTTAGTTGCTGTTGTGTTGGCTCCAATTCATGGCGACCTTAAGTAAAACAGAATGAAACGTTGCCTAGTCCTTTAAGATCATTGGTATGTTTGAGCCTTTGTTGTGGCTGTTGTGCCAGTTCATTTCATGGAGGGTTTCCCTCATTTTCATTGACCCTTTGCTTTACCAGACATGATATCCTTTTCTAGTGATTGGTCTTTCCTGATGACGTGCCCAAAGCAAGCAAGAGGAAGCCTCGCCATCCTTGCTTGATGAGCATTCCGGTTGTATTTCTTCTGAGACTGATTCGTTCGTTCTTCTGGCAGTACATGGTATATTCTGTATTCTTCGCCAACACCGTAATTTGAATGCATCAGTTCTTTTGTCTTCCTTTTTCATTGTCCAGGTTTCGTGTGCATATGAGGCGATTGAAAATACCATGGCTTGGGTCAGGCACACCTTAGTCATCAAAGTGACATCTTTGCTTTTTAAAGTCCAGGATAAGAATCCCCCTTTTAGTTAGGTCTGATGGTTAGAAAGCTTAATCTTATGTTGAGTGGAAATGTGCGCCTTTGGAGTTTCCATTTTGGGTCTAATTTTGTCTACACAGGAACTGCCTAGAGCAAGTCTAATGTCTCTTCTGCTGGACCGCCCTTCAGATATTTGAAGACAACTTTCATGCTTGGCAAAGTATGCTCTAAACTGAAAAGAAAATCCCAATTTTTGCAAATGTTTCTCATTTGATACACTTAAAAATCCTGTCTGTGTCTCAGTTCCCTTATTTTTCCAATTAATGTGGTATTTTACTATGAAGAAGATTGCCATTCCATCTGCAAAGTGGGGAATTCTCCCTATATCTTTTTTTTCCTTTTTTATTTTTATTTTGTTGTTGAGAATATAGATAGCAAAACATACACCAATTCAACTGTTTCTACATGTACAATTCAGTGACATTGATTACACTCTTCAAGTTGTGCAACCATTTTCACCCTCCTTTTCTGAGTTGTTCCTCTTCTATTAACATCAACTCACTGCCCCCTAAACTTCCTATTTGATCTTTTGAGTTGCTGTGGTCACTTTGATCTCATATAAACCAAATGAAAAACCACACCCCTTGCTGTCGAGTCGATTCCAACTCATAGCCACCCTATAGGACAAAGTAGTACTGCTCCCATAGGGTTTCCAAGGAGTGGCTGGTGGATTCAAACTGCCAACTTTTTGGTTAGCAGCCGAGCTCTTAACCACTCTGCCACCAGGGCTCCTTGATCCTGTATAGATAGTTCTTAAAAAGACCGTGATGCTAAAGGCAGACTTTTTTTTTTTTTTCTTTTTTACTAGTTAAGCTAAAGTATTGTGTGGTTTTACTCTCTATATCTTTTACATAATTTATTAAAAATGTTAAATATAGCATTACCAAAACATTACCTAAGATCAATCTTATGCTTATTTGTCTTCATCTGGGGAAGTGTATGAACATCCACCCATACTTTTTTTTGTTTCTAACCACACACTATCTATGGCAAATGTCCTCAAGTCTATGATCACTCAAGGTTTTTTTTATAGCCTTTTGTTTAGAATCTTACCAAGACTTTTATGAAAGCCCACATAAATTATATTCATGTATGTACTTTTTCCTAGAGAATTTGGGTAAACTGTTCTGGTGTGGTTTCATCTTTTAGAAGCCATGCTATGCTGTCTTTTCCGCAGACAATTATTCATGCTGATATGTCTTTTGATCTCATCCTCTATTACAGATTTGCCATTTAGGCTGATATGAGGCTTTCAGCCAGAGCCCTTCTCTTGAGTAGATGGGAGTAGATTGATAGCATTTTTTTGTTCAGCAAACATTTATTGAGTGCCTAAATGTGCCAGGAGTTTAGCAAGGGACTGGGTAAATGTTGGTAAAGGAAACAGACATGCACTCTGTCCTCTTGGGACTTACAGAAGGTTGTTCCTCGAATGACTGAATGACCGTCAGCTTGTGTGTTCTGCCCTGCCATCTTACGTTTAAATTCTTTTAAAATGCAAAGGAAATATTTTGGGACCCTATGATTAGATTATCTGACAACAGACATATCAGTTTAGAAGCATCTTGTTTGTTCAATGGTGAGTTTGTTTGACTATCAGTGATACGTGTAAGTTAAAAAGTAATTTAGAGATAGTCCCCCCCACACCTCATCTTCCTCAGTAAAATTAAAGCAAATAAAAGATCTATCAGTTGTCTTCCTTTTGCCACTGTTTATACCCTGTTTATCAAGGGGTCTATCCAGTCTGTGTTTGGCTTCTGGCTTTTTATATATTTAAACCACCTCTTAGTGGCTTTGCATTTTTTTGCAAGATTGTAATTGGTGTTTTGTTTACGTTATAGCCTTAATGTTCCTGATCTGCTCCATTTATAGTCTTTTATTGCTTTCCCTCCTTTGTGTTGTCTTTCTATTTTGAGAAAAGTTGTTTTCCTCCCTTCTCCCTTCTCTTACCATGGCTTTCTTTGCTTTGATACTTAGCAATTTAAAATTTTGGGTTGAGCACCTGATTTTTTTGATCTCTTGCTTTCAGTAAGGTATTTAAAGTCCATCTCTGTGCTTTGTGTTGATTTGCTTTTTAAATTAAATTTTAATTTTATCTATCTAAAGTTGATTTTTTTTTCTAAAATTGGGTAAACATATAATACATTTTTAGTTTTTCCTGACTGTAGAAAGTTTTGGTTAAATGTGTTTTGATCTCCATTACCAGTAGGTCATACATGCCAGTTTCTGAATATGATTTAGAACCAAGTTCTGTATGTATGTCTTAGTAGGTTCTGATTTCTCTGGAAAAAGTATTTATTGTATTCTTTACAAATTTTTATCATTTCCTTCACAAAGAACTTGTGTGTTGTTAAACATAGATTGTTGAATCCCACATTATTATTATTATTGACTTTTTAGGTTTCTTAGTCACTGAACTTTAGAGTTGAACCTTTGATTTAAGGTAGTCCAGTTCTCTTGTTTTCTACATGAAGAAACTGAGAGCAGTGAAGTCATTTGCCTAAAGTTCCATAGCTACGTAGTGGCAGAGCTGGAGCTAGAATGCCAGTCCAGCATTAATGACATCAGTGTAATGATTCCTGAGGGACAGACTTGTGCTAATCACATTTGTATTAGACCATGTGTTGATTTACAGGGGAAAAATTAAACCGATCAATCTGGCTGGGAAATGAGTTGATTGACTAGCATATTCTGCCCTGGTCAGCACTTAGGGCATCCTCTTTATACCTGGACAGTGCTGAGCATGATAATGCCAAGTTTTTCTCTTTGAACTACCCTTCTGTAGATGCTGACCCTCTGTTAAAATATTCTTCACGCGAAGTATAATACTGTTGCTTTTGTTTAAGCTTTTAAAATTGTAATACATTTCAGTCCTGTCTCCCTGAAAGTAACCCTTCCAGTAATGAGATTTTGTGTTCTTTAAACTCCCTACTCACTAACTGATAATGTCTTAGCTTGTATCATTCCTACAGATGGCTAACTGGATTGGTCATGTGTTGGGGCTTCCTAATTTCATTCTCACATAGAGTAATTTAGAGTAACCTGAGATGAGTTTGAAGGGAACCTAATTTCTGCTTCCATATACTGTTGGCAAGAGTCCCTGGGTGGTGCAGGTGGTTAAGTGCTGGGCTACTAACCAAAAGGTTGGTGGTTCAGACCCACCCAGAGGCACCTCGGAAGTAAGGCCTGGCAATTCGTTTCAAAAAGGTCACAGCCTTGAAACCCCATGAGGTGCAGTTCTGCTCTGCACACATGGGTCGCCATGAGTCAGAATTGACAGCAACTCACAAGAACAACATACTGTTGGCATTGAGTTTGCAATTATAACATGAAGGCAAATTAGTGCTCAGAGGTAGTCTCTCAAGGGGAAACAAATGGGAAAGTTATCAGCTGCCTCCTGACTATTCTCACAAGTGGATCAACAATATTTTTGCAAAGTGAAATTGTTCAGAAAGCAGGTGTTATTTTGGGTTCATCTTTTTTTTCCCCTAACTTTATTGAGCTATATTTCACATATCATAAAATTAACCCACTTAAAATGTACAATTAAGTGATTTTTAGTATATTCCCAGAGTTGGGCATCCATCACAATCTAATTTTAGAACACTTCATCACCTCTAAAAGAAACCCTGCCACTTCCCAATCCCTTCCCACCCTCCCCAACCCCTGACAACCACTAATCTACTTTTTCTGTCTCTGTGGATTTGCCTATTCTGGACATTTCATAAAAATGGAATTATATAATATATGGCCTTTTGTGTCTAGCTTCTTCACTTAGCATAATATTTTCAAGGTTTATCCATGTTGTAGCATGTATCAGTACTTCTTCCTTTTTTTGGTTGAATAATATTCGCTTGTATGGAGGCCCTGGTGGCCCAGTGGTTAAGAGCTCGGCTACTAACCAAAAGGTCAGCAGTTTGAATCTACCAGCTGCTCCTTGTAAACCCTATGGGGCAGTTCTGCTCTGTCCGGTAGAGTGGCTATGAGTCAGAATTAACTTGATGGCAACAGGTTATGGGTTTTATGGATAATAACACATTTTGTCTATCCATTCATTAGTTAATGGACATTTGGATTGTTTCTCCCTTTTGGCTATTATGAATAATGCTACTATGAACATTTGTGTACAAGTTTTTGTGTGGACATATGTTTTCATTTCTCTTGAGTATGTATCCAGGAGTAGTGGAATTGTTAGGTAGTATGATAACACTGTTGAACTCTGTGAAGAACTGACAAACTGTTTTTCAAAGCTACTGCACCATTTTACATTCCTACCAGCAATGTAGGAGGGTTGTGATTTCTCCACATCTTCGCCATTTGTCTTTTTGCTTATAGCCATCCCAGGGGATGTGAAGTAGTATCACACTGTTGTTTTGATTTGCATTTCTTTGATGACTCATGATGTTGAATGTCTTTTCATGTGCTTATTGACTATTTGTATATTTTCTTTGAAGAATGTCTATTCAAATCCTTTACCCATTTTAAAATAGGATCATTTGTCTTTTGATTGTTGAGTTGTAACAGTCTTTTGTATATTCTGGATACAAGTCTCTTGTCAGATATATATTTTCTTCCATTCTGTGTGTTATGTTTTCACTTTTTTTTTTATTATTGTACTTTAAGTGAAAGTTTACAATTCAAGTTAGTCTCTCATACAAAAATTTATACATACATTGTTATGTGATCCTAATTGCTCTCACTATACTGTGACAGCACATTCCTCCTTTCCACCCCTGATTTCCTGTGTCTATTCAACCAGCTCCTGACCCTCTCTGCCTTCTCATCTCACCTCCGGACAAGAGCTGCTCATTTAGTCTCATGTATGTACTTGAGCTAAGAAACACATTCTTCAGGAGTATCATTTTATGTCCCATAGTCCAGTCTAATCTTTGTCTGAAGAGTTGGCCTCTGGCATGGTTTTAGTGCTGAGTTGACAGAGAGTCCGGGGGCTATGCTTTCTGGGGTTCCTCCAGTCTCAGTCAGACCATTAAGTCTGGTCTTTTGACTAGAATTTGAGTTCTGTACCCCATTTTTCTCCTGCTCCATCAGGGACTCTCTGTTGTGTTCCCTGTCAGGACGGTCATTGGTGGTAGCCAGGCACCATCTAGTTCTTCTGGTCTCAGGCTGATGCAGTCCCTGGTTTATGTGGCCCTCTCTGTCTCTTGGGCTGATACTTTCCTTGTGTTTTCACTTTCTTGATGGTGTCCTTTAATGCACAAATTAAAACAAAAAAATTGATGAAGTCTGATTTATCTGCTTTTTCTTTTGTCACTTGTGCTTTTGGTAACATATATTAAAAACCATTGCCCAACCCAAAGTAATAAGATTTACTCCTGTTTTTTTCTAGGAGTTTTATAGTTTTAGCTCTTACATATAGGTCTGTGATCCATTTTGAGTTAATTTTTGTGTATGGCAGATAAAGGTGTCCAACTTCATTCTATTGCATGTAAATACTATGTAGTCCCAAATCATTTGTTGAAAATATTTCTTTCCATTCTTTCCCCAGTTAAATGGTTTTGGCACCATTGTAAAAAATCAATTGACTGTAAATGTGAGGGTTTATTTCTAGACTCTCGATCTATTCTATTGATCTATATATATGTCTGTCCTTATGCCACTACCTTGCCTATCTTGATTACTATAATTTTAAATTAAATTTTGAAACAGGAAATGTGAATCCTCCAACTTTGTTCTTCTTTTTCAAGATTGTTTTGGCTATTCTGGGACTGCATTGGATATGTAGATCAGTTTGGGGAGTGTTGCCATCTTATAATGTTAACCACAACAACAAAAACATAATGTTAGGTCTTCTGATCCATGAACATGGGATATTTTTCCATTTAATTAGGGCATCTTTAATTTCTTTTGACAATTTTCATAGTTTTCAGAATATTTTTTTTAAATATTTATTTTTTGTGAAAATACACACAGCAGATCATTCACCCATTCAACGAGTATAAATTTTGCACTTGTTTTGTTAAATTTATTTTCAAATATTTTCTTTTTTTTATTGTACTTTAGATGAAGGTTTACAGAGCAAATTAGTTTCTCATTAAACAACTAATACACATATTGTTTTGTGACATTGGTTGCCAACCCCATGACATGTCATCACTCTCCCCTTCTCGACCTTGTGTTCCCAGTTACCATCTTTCCTGTCTCCACCTGCCTTCTCGTCCTTGCCTCTGGGCTGGTGTGCCTATTTAGTCTCATTTTGTTTTATGGGCCTGTCTAGTCTTTGGCTGAAGGGTAACCTCAGGAGTGACTTCATTACTAAGCTATAAGGGTGTCTGAGGGCTATACTCTTGGGGTGTCTCCAGTCTCTGTCAGTCGAGTAAGTCTAGTCTTTTTTTTTTTTTTTTGGTGAGATAGAATTTTGTTCTACATTTTTCTCCAGCTCTGTCTGGAACCCTCTATTGTGATCCCTGTCAGAGCAGTTGATGGTGGTAGCTGGGCACCATCTAGTTGTGCTGGACACAGTCTGGTGGAGGCTGTGGTAGTTGTGGTTCATTAGTTAAGTACTTTATTTTTTTGATGCTATTGTAAATGGAATTGCTTTTCTTAATTTCATTTTTAGATTGTTCATTGCAAGTGTATAGAAATACAGTTGATTTTTGTATATTGATCTTGTATCTGATAACCTTGGTGAACTCACTTGTTTCAATAGTTTATGGATTCCTTAGTATTTTTTTCATATACAAGATCATGTCATTTGCAAAGAGATAGTTTTACTTCTTCCTTTCCAGTCTGAATGCTTTTTATTTCTTTTTCTAACTGTTCTGGCTAGAATCTCCAGTACAGTGTTGAATAGAAGTGGTAAGAATATACATCCCTGTTTTATTTCTGATCTTATGGAGAAAGCGTTCGGACTTTTCCCGTTAAGTGTGATGTTAGCTGTGGGGGTTTTTGTAGACACCTTTTGATTGAGAAAGTACCTTTCTATTCCTAGTGTGTTGAATGCTTTTATCATAAGGGGTGTTGGATTTTGTCAAATGCTTTTTCTCCATCTATTGAGATGATTATGTGGTTTTTATCCTTTATTAATAATGTATATTACATTAATTGATTTTTGGATGTTAAACCAACTTGAATTCCTGGGATAAATCACTTGGGTAGTGGTTTATAATCCTTTTTATATGCTGCTGGATTCATTTTGCTATATATTTTACATCTGTATTCACAAGGTATATTAGTCTGTAGTGTTCTTCCCTCGTGACATCTTTGGTTTTGATGTCAGTGTAATACTGACCTCATAGAATGAGTTGAGAAGTATTCTTAGCATCATCTTGGAAATAATTTTGGTTTAACTTTGAACATTCATTTAGCAATAGTAAACTCTAATTGCCTAATTATTGAATGAAGATAGTAGTTAAAGGTATAAATAATATTTACAAAATGATTTATTATTGAACTTGTGGCAGTCAGAAGAGAACTAGAAGCCTTTCCACCCAGGGCAGTAGCAAATATTTGAGAATAAAAGGTGGATGCAGAATTAAATACAATTGTATTAGGTCACAAAATTTCCTCTTCTAGAACTTTTGCCTACCTTGAGGCATAGTTTCCAAGTCCAGCACTTTATTTATTTAAATATTTTATTGTGTTATTGGTGAAAGTTTACACAGGAAATAAGGTTCTCATTTAACAATTTCTGTACATACTGTTCAGTGACATTGATTATGTTTGTCACAATATATCAGCATTCTCGTTATTTCCATTGTGGTTGTTCTGTTTCCATTAATCTAGCTTCCATGTCCCCCCCTTGCCTTCTCATCTTTGGTATAGGGTAAATGTTAACCATTTGGTTTCATCTAGATGATTATTTTGAGGAGCACAGTACCATGGGTGATATTCTTTATGTGCCAACCTGTCATTTGGCTCAAAGGTGACCTCTGGGAGTGGTTCAAGATCCAAGTTTAAAGAGTATCTCAGGGCAGTAGCCTCAGGTGTTCATCTAATCTCTACCAGTTCAGTAAGTTTGGCCTTTTTTTAGGAATTTGAGCTTTCTACATTTCTCTCCCATTCTATTTGGGACCATTTATTGAGTTCCTGGTCAGAATGTTGGTAGTGGTAGCCAGACACCATCTAGTTCTTCTGGTCTCAAAGTAGGTGATGTCATTGTTAGTGTAGAGACTGTTGGTTCTGTAGACTAGTTTCTTCTTTGAGTCTTTGATTTCCTTTTTTCTCTTTGGCTCCGGACAAGTAGAGACCAATCGTTGTGTCTTGGATGGCCGCTTGCAAGCTTTTAAGACCCCAGTCCAAACTAGGATGTAGAACGTTGTCTTTATCCAAGTCCAGCACTTTAGATCCTTGCTTCTTACTTGGTTTCCTTAACCTCTTCTCAATTTTATTCTGGGGTACTTGCTGTGTTACCTCACTCTGGTTATGCCATAAATAACACCTAATTTTAGCATGCCTGGGGTGGTTTAGGCAAGCTTCAGAAAAAGGGCCAGAAGAGAGTGGAATTAGAAGCGTAAAGGTACTAAGATTTTGCTCATTGTACTCTTATCACTTTTTAACTTTGATTTTTAGCCATTTAAAACATCATTGACTAGAAGGGAATTTTTCTGGGCTACCACGTAGCTTTTGATGGTGACTGAGTATTTTTCCCAGAGTAGTGCAGTGTTTCACATCCAGTAGGCACTCAATAAATGTTTATGACTGAATGGGAATTAATGGTGGGGCTTTGAGGGGATGTCTAGTTTTATTGAAAAATCAAAAGAAAATCATTCAAGTCAGGAATACAAGTTGTACTGTAGTCATGTTAATAAATATTAGTATTTTAATGCTCTGGCCTACGGATTACCATCAGGGTCACATTTTGATATTGCCACCATTGATATTCTGGAATGTGAGTTGTTTTTTCCCCTGCATATAAAAAATTCTTCCTCTTCTTTTTAACACGGAAAATATAGTTTCATTTAGCTGTTTTATTTTTTTGGTTTTGCTGTGGAAGTTAGTTCATTTGGAACAAACTTAGTAAGACATATTTGTGTCTAAATTTGATTGTGGGAATTAATTTGAAATATGTTGAAAATACTGATTATTGAATTCTATTATTCTTGTCATTCTAATTCAGAAATGAAGAAAGATTGCTGTGGAGAAAATTATTTATGATTTCTTAGTAAATGAGTGACAGAGATAAGACAAGGACTTTAGCATTTCCTGAATTCCAGTCATGTTCTCAGTAGCTTATGGTCTGTTTTATAATATTGTATCCGTAACAGTTTATACGTTAGATGTTTTCAGGTTTCATTATCTGCATAAAGGGACTATGGATTTTTGGCCATGTGTATTTATCTATTAATGATTAAAACCAGTTTGTTTCTAACTTTTCCTGTAAAGTACATGCAGAGCCTGGGGTTGTCTGGAGCAGCTTGTCATCAGCACAGTATTTCTCTGAAGACTCCCTCTCTATCTTGAAACGATTTTGAGAATTTTGCATTTTGTTCTGTAATATATTATTTTAACAAAATGTCTCTGGTTTTACTACAGTCTTTTATTGACACTCCAGCAAGGTCTCTCCTGTTTATCCAGTGGCTTCGAGTACTGCCTTGTCCACAGCTGTATTGCTCCTGAGCGTACACAGAACCCAGGTCAAGAATCCAGGAGTTAATTGATTAAAAATTAAAGTTCCTTTCCAAGAATAGTGTGCCTATTCATTGGAAGAAACAGGTGTGCTATCTTCCAAAATCCCAAAGTTTCCTAAGCCATCAGAATAAGATTTCAGAAGTTGCATCATACGTTTGGACCCAGCAGCCTACTTAGTTTTTATGTCTTTTTCCTTGTGCACCTGTTGCCCCTTTTTTCTTCGAACGTTGTTTCTCTTGACTCTTTATTAGGCCCTCCCTCCACAACTTGGCTGTTCACAGCTGCCTTGAGGTTCTTCTGCATGTATATCTTTGCATTTCATTTGGAAAAGAAACCAGATAAATTTGGGGCAACTTCTGACATTTAAATCAATTATCTGATATAGTGTTTGGAATCTGTGCAGATTGTTTCATTTGCCATTGCCTCGTCTGCAGAATCAGTATATTATATCACTCCTTCTATTATGTTGGGTCAATGAACTTTTTATGGTTAATCACATATCCTGGTTATTAGAGAATTTTTTAATGTTCTGTGCTAAAGTTCAAAGCATTAGAATTAATTAAAATCCACCTAAATAGCGCAGGTTTTTTTTTTTTTAATTTGTTTAGTTTGACTCCTTGAGAAAGTTTATTAAAATATGTATGTAAAGTGCTGGTTAAACTGCATGTACTAGAAACCATTGTTTGTGTACCTACCTTCAAATCTGGGACTGCAGGAGAAAACCATCAATCTTGGATGTTAGATGAAAAGGATAGCTGATGGCCTCAGAGAACCTGACTTGTTCTTCAAGAAATACAGTTGTATTCAATTGAGTTTTAGTGCTATCTTCTGATATATCCCAAAATAGATTATTTCTAGGTTTACCAGTGCTTCAGGATTAACCTGTAACATTAGCTATTGTTTTCATATCAAACATAGTTAAATCATGAAGCTGCTTAAGATTTGTTTTTCTTCTCCATAAGTTATTGTATCATTTCTATGGTGAGATGGTAAGATAATATCTTTATGTAAATTCTGTAGTCTGTACCTCTAGTATGAGGAAGAAAATTACCTTGTTTTTAGGTGAGATTGAAACTAAGGTATACCATGCATTCTTATAATATTTCACCATTTACAGAACTTTTCCAAATGACTTTATGTTGTTAAATGTTACTGAAAGTTTGTTGCTACTGGATCCAGTATGTAAGAACTTACGATATTTTGGATCAATCGAGGCCTCCATTTATGGTAATGAAAAAAGTATTGGTTTCTGAGCATTATAGTCATGGTAATCTGTGTGAGAATTACAGTGAAACCTGTGAGAGCTGGAACTCGACGGGATTGCCTTGTTTTTCTGAGTCTTACAGCTTTTCAGCCTTTGACAGGGTATAGTCTTAACACTTTTCTTTCTATTGCTTGTTTTCGTGGAAAATATTTGCGTTTTCCTTCTCTGATAGGTTTCCGCCTTACACAGGTTCTGGCTTTCGCAGGTTTTACTTTATCTTTTATACTTGCATTTGGCCAAATACTGATATTTGTAAAACTGAAATAGCTAATATTATTTGGATTTAATACTTTTATCGTGTTTGCACTTCTCATTCATCAAGTGAGTAGCATGCTTCTGTTGGGAGGATATGGCTCTGGAAGGCAGTGGGAAAAGTGAGAATCGGAGACTGACCAGGATCCCAGCATGTTCTTCAGCTTTGAGACTTTGGGCTGTCTTATGGCCTCCTGTGGCCTCTTTTTCCCACTTAAGAAAATGTGGAGGTTGAACTAGATGTAGATGGCCTTTCATATTCTTTCTATGTCCAAAATTCTTTGATTTCAATTTCTTAGCTTTGGTTCAGTTTATTCTTTCTATTTAATATTTAGCTAGTTAAATACTAACATTGAGAGCATGCATCAGTTTCAGCTTAAAGATGTTTCTTTCATGATGTAATTTTAATGTTGTTTTTTAAATAGGTTAATATCCTCATTTCTGTGATATCTGGAATAGGGTCTTAATAGATGCTCACTAAGTTTTTGTTGAATAAATGAGTTCTAAACTTTTTTTTTTCCTGTTGTACATGGGGTCACTATGAGTCAGAACGGACCCGACGGCACTTAGCAGCAGTTTTTTTATGTGGCTTTAGACTTATGATTGTAAATAATCCTTCTTAGAATTGGAATATATTTTAAGAAACCTCAAAGTATATTTAGTATTATCTGAGTTTATGAATGGAAACGTTCTTTGCTGGAGTCTGTAGGTGGAGAAGGGTTGCGCACTGGTTAAGCGCTTGGCTCCTAACCAGAAGGTTGGCAGTTTGAACCCACTAGCTGCTCTGTGGGAGAAAGATGCGGCAGTCCGCTTTCGTAAAGATTTACAACCTTGGAAATCCTATGGGGCAGTTCTACTCTGTCCTGTAGGGTCGCTACGAATCGGAATTGACTTAACAGCAGTGGGTTTGGTTTCGGTAGATGGAGATGTGAAGTTTGGATTATGGAAGAGGTACTGATTTTTGTTTAATTTGTATTTTAACTTCTCAATTATAGAACTATGGAAAACAGTAACATTCATTAATAATAATAGTAATAATTGATAGTTAAATATATGAGACGGGTACTACTATTATCTCCACTTTAAAGAGTAGAAATTGAGACTTATAGATTAAGTACTTTGCCCAAAGTATTATAGTTGGTAATTTATGGAGTCGGGTTTCAAATCTAGGACTGCCCCTGGGTCACTAATTACCACATTATACCTTTTTTCATTTATTCAGCAAATTCTTATGAAGTTTCTGCTTTGTACCAGGCTATGGGCTAGTTCGCAGGGATCCTACAGTAAATAACAAAAATTAGGTCCCTGTGCTTTTGAGACATAAATGGCCTAGGCTTCAGGACTTTGTCCTGAGTTATATGACTTTTTTTTTTTAAAGTGCAAAAAAATTAAGTTACTCCTTGTCCTTTGAGATTAGTTTGGACATATGAGGTACTAAGCTTGTGATTGAATATTGTGCTTTGGAATTTCTTCTTGTCAGAGGTCTATGGTAGGAAAGTACTAGAGTACCCTTTTGGATTGTTTTTTGTTGTATAGATAAGAGTAATAGATCTGAAATTGAATAACCATAGTTCAGGGGCTTTCCGGCTGGCTTCTTAAGACTGGTATGTGAAACGACCTCAGAGGAATTACAGAGAGCATTTAACCAAGTTCAGCTTAATATAGTGCTAACTCTCTACATTATCCGTTAAGTGAAGTAAATAAGCGAACTCTACATTATCCGTGAGGTGAAGTAAATAAGCGATAAAAGCAGGGTAGTATAACATATTTTTATTGTTACATTGTTCTTATGTAGCTGGAACTCCAGAAGTTGGCAGATCTCAGAATTGGTTGATATAGTGGCTTAAGGACCACGATTCTTGACAGCTCTCCATTCTGCCCCCTTTGATGTTGGTTGCATCTTCAGGCTTGTTGCAAGGTGACTGTAACAGTTTGGGATGTTCCGTTTAGCACTGTCTGAAGGGAAGGGACTATTTCTTCCTCCAGCTTTTCTTAATGATTGAAAAAGCTTTTCTCACAGTTTTTGGAGGCTTCTCAGGGGGCTTCCACTCATTTCTCATTGGCCAGGTTCCATGCCCAACTCCAGTCATTCATTGGCATAGAGAATGGGTTAGGTAGGACTAATCAGTTAGGACAGAGTGGATATTGGGGAGTCAACCACAATGACCACTCCAGGAGTGATTTAAAAAGTGAGTGGTGTGTGTGTTTATAATCAGCCTTGACACCCTTTCTCTGGGGGACATTTTAAGAAAATGTATTCCTCTACTTAAGGATTTTATGTCCATAGTGGCTCACCTTTGAATGCTCTTTATTTGTAAAAATTGGTACCTAAGCAGAATGACACCTAGTTTGAGAAAAGAATATAAAACAGGTTGACTGATTTAAGTGCCATAAACACTGTGAACTTCTGACTCTTGAGCTAAGCAGTGAGAGAAAAGGAAGGTGGGAGTTTATTTTTTCCCCAAATGTATGGTTTTAAAATGAGCATTTTCCATCTTTCTTGTAATCCGTTAAAAAAACGTATTTAATAACCATGGTTATTTGGAGGGCCTAATTAAATCTAGTAGTTGAATTTTCAAGAGTTGGAGCAGTAGTAAGATTAATTATTTTGTGGTGTGTATCTTTGAACATAATATTTAAGTATACACTGGAAAGGGCTTTGCCTTATTTGGTGTTTTTCATTCTGCTGCTAATTTAGATTTCAGAATCCTCAGATTAGGGCTCTAGTTCGCCATCTATTGGTGCTGGAACTGTATTTAACACCTTCTGCTGTATTTTGTGGAATTACTGTTGATATGTGGTATTTTTTTAATCAACTAAAAAAATTTCCCCCAGGATTGTAAGCTAAAAATCCAAACTAAGGAGTTTTTTTGGATGTATATACAAATATGTGCACTTATTAGTTTATTCTTTGTATCATTTGATCCTGTGATTTTCTTAGCTGTCTGCTTTTGATATTTGAGAACCATGACTATGGGATTGTGATTTAAGAGTACAGATGGAAAGTCTCAGGAATACAGGTGCAGATGCAGTAGGTCCTAGTGAGATAGAGTAACTTTGTGGTCAGTCTGAAACTGTTCTGTAACGACAGTGAGGGTGTTTTAAACTAGCAGAAGTGATGTATACCACCGGATATCAGTTCTGGTAAGCCACAAGAAAGCATTGTGCATTTCCTCTCTACCTTTTTGGTAGTAGAGCATACCCTTCTCATCTGCCGAATTTGATGATTTGTTGGAACCGTCTCTCCGTTCCTCCCCCCAGTCATTTAAGCTAATATTTTCATAAATTCCTTTTTAAAATATCAAAGGACTAAACTCATCTTTGGGCAACTTTAATTTTAAAGGATTGTAGAGTTGTAATTTGTGTAAATGTGGCACTTTGCCTTACAGTCCTGAAATTTGTAAATCTAGAGAAGGTACCATTATTTTAAGACCTCTTTTGGGACAGGGATAAAGTACTGTACTAACAAACTGGTCATGAGCAATGATAAGGTGCCGCCAGTTTAAACCAACTCTGGCAGGAGAATGGAAAGTTTGCATTTTGTTGTGAGATTTGGGTTTCTTTGTGGAGTTCTTTGTTAAACTTTTAGCACAGCAGTGAACTTCCTTTTGGTGGCGGCAGGAAGCATAAATACTCATTGTGTAATGCCATTTGCGTTTTGGCGGATCTGCCAAGCCATGACACTCAAAACAAGCCTCGTGCTCTTTAATGAAAACTACAGTTCCCAGCGGGCCCGGCGCTGGTGGGCCATCACTTCCCCCCTCCCCCCCACCCTCGGCCGCCCCTTCCCGGGCTGGTCCGGCGCGGGCCTTGGTCCGCGCCTGCGCAGTGACGACGTGTTTTTTTTAATAACTCTGGCGGCTGCGAAGCGCGGCGCTGGGGCTAGTGCCCAGCCGTGCTGCAGGGTACAGAGGCTGGTTGCTTAGACAAAGAGCGGCAGAAACCGCTTCACTGGTCAGGGAGCTTCCTGCCCGATTCAGCGCACGTTTTGCCCCGGAATAGTGTGGCACCGACTGTATTCGCCTGTTTAATTCATAGTGCAAACAAGTTCCTCGCTCACGTCCTCTCGCTCCGCCGCGCCAGCCCGCCTAGCCCCTCATAGCCCGCGCGCGGCTCCGCCAGCCCCACCGCAGAGGGAATGTGACGGCCTCAGTGCCTCAGGTTAGCCTCACGTCGGCCAGAGCTAGGGCCCCACTCCCGCCTGCCGCAGTGCCGTGTGCCGTCCTGGCATGTCCCGGGAATAGCTAGGTCCCGGCGCCGCGGCCCGCGCACATGGAGGTGCAGGGACCACGACCGCAGCGAGGAGC
>NW_004443964.1:19665182-19775563 GCF_000243295.1 Trichechus manatus latirostris
CCCGCCGCCGCTGCCGCCGGCCCTCGGCGCCCAGGCCGGGGGGCTGTTTGCAAACTGCGCCCATTTTGTGGGGCTGAATCCGCCCGGGCTACGCTCCTCCATCACGTGGTAGGTGCTGCTGCTGCTGCTCCTCTCCTCCTCCTCCTCCCGCTGCCCTTTCTCCTTCTCCTCACTCTCCCTGTGGCTCCCATTTCTCCCTCTCTTTGTTAGTTGTAACTAGAAAGGCAGGGCAGGGGAGGAAAAAATCCCCGGAACTTTAAATGGCCTCTCCGGGCTTCCCCGCTGCGGGTCCGGGGCTGGGAGTCGCCCCAAGGGCGGGGGTGTGCGGGGGCCCTTCTCCACCAGCTGCCGCCTAGTTCGCCAGGTTTTCCTTTGGCGTTCTATTTAAAAATGCGGCCTAAAGAGCATGATTTATTCCCGTAAAAAACAAAACAACAAAAAAACAACAAACTCTCGCTCTTGCCTTCAACTTCTCTTGACTGCAAAAGGCCTTTCTGCTTGAAACACACATCTTGCGCGTTTCACGGTTTGTATCACAACTCTGATTGTTTAGTGAGATGGTTGTTTCATTTATTTATTATTCTTGTTGTCTGTAAATCGAGGTCGCTTACGTTTTGAGATTTAGTATCCCTCAGGCGGACGTGTTTGTTTTTTTGTTTTTTGTTTTTTTTAAACTAAAGAGGAAGAGACGTTTATTTGCTTTTAAGTGAGTTGGAATCTTACTGTCTTTTGGGGGGCCTGGTTTCCGGCTGATGGTCTTTTGATTCTCAGCAAGTAGTTTGTTTTCCATACGACAAATAACCTTACTCCCATGTTTTCCCTAAAAATCTTTTTGTTTTCCGATGTCGGGATCCCAGTGTGGTTTTTTTAGGGAAACATGTTACTTGACTATTGCTTATTGATTGCCTTACGGGAGAGGGAGTGACATGATGGCGCCACTTTAAATCGCTCTCTTTCCTCCCCCTCTGTTTTTCCCCCCTTTATCCTGGAGGTCACTGAGCATTTTTCTTGACCTTTTAATAAAACTACGCTTTATAGTGTTAATAATACAACTCTTTGGGCTCAACGTTTGGTGCCTCAAGGATCAGAAGACCCGAATTTCGCGGTCCCCGAAGTTCCGAGAAATCTCTCTAGTCCTGCAGCCTCGCCTCCCTCCCCTCCATTCACAGTCCTGGGGTTGCCATCTCCTTTGTCACGTGGCTAGCAATCATTGTGTTTGTTTGTTTGTTTTGGGGTGTGTGTTTATATTTTTAAATTGTAGCCCAGAGGAACTTCCCCCCTCCCCGTTGGAGAGATCAAAACGTTTTAGTTGTAGAGTCGGGAAACGTTTAAAAATAAACGATAAAATTACATAATCTTTGCCTTGCATAATCATGGTATAGTTATAAATTGTTACTGAACTTCGTCTCCAGAGTACTTTCAAGGGTGGAAAGTAGTACATTAGAATTTGTTTCTCGTCACAGAATGGTCTATAATTTCTATTTTCTCTGCTTTTTGGGTCATTTAAAGCACCACTATTTACGAAGGCTTAAGTAGGTGTGTTTTCCCCTCCCCCTCATCTATAGACTATACTTGATTCCTTTTCTAACATACTTTCTGACCAATTTAGGAATTTTCAGTTGTCTACTGACCTTGTCAGTTAAAACTTTCTCTTTTTTTTCTTCTAACAACAGTAAATACTTTTGAGTAGTAATTGTTTTCTACCTGAGAATATTTCATTAGCATTTCTGTTGCGTTTTTGGTCCAGATAATTTTTCTTTTAATCCCCTAGATTTAGAAGAGTGTTGTTCCATTACCTGTTTCTTCGTGTCAGTTTTCTCCATACTTGGGTAAATTTCCGTTTTATAAAATACAAAGTAAATTTTATAAGTAAATACTTTGTATAAAGTATTCTATAAATCTGTTGTTTCTATTTAGGCTACTAGCCACTTTTCCAATTAAAAAAATTCATTGTAAACTAAAAAACATTTTTAAAAAAAGTAAATATAAAGTGTAGTGATTCCTAAGTATGCATTGATCCGTTTACTCTTACTACGTATATTTTCAATGGTTTGGGCCATTTTCTTTGCTAACAGTTACATCATGTCATGTGATACGTGCAGTGTGATGTGTAGTTCTAAAAATAAGTCAAGGTAAAAATGCTCAACCCTTGGGAATTTAAAAAATGTATTTTAAATGTGGGATAACTGCCCTTAGTCATGGAATTCTGAGTTGGGTATCTAGTAGGTTTATCCAACAAAGCATGCAATTCCTTTGACGTTTGATGAATTTGTTAGTAATCTTATAATTTGAGGTAGTTAACTTTATTTTTTAAGTGTGAACTATTTGGAGGGAAACATTAGATACTGTGACCACGAAGGTAGGTAGTCTTAATTCTGTATTATGGTCTCTCTTGACTGCCTCATTTAGATATATATGTAATAAGTATTTTGGTATGTGTCTGTAAATAGTTAAAAGAGTGATCAATTAAGTATTATTAGTACCTTTGAGTTAGAGTGAAGTTTTGGTCATTCTACCGATTTGAATCCGTTGAAGTGAACAGTTTGTTCATTGAGGTAGTGTTCAGAAGTGTTCCTGCACCTTCTCTGAAAGCCTTATTCAAAACATCAGTATTTGACTTTTGTGCTTTACCAAAGTGAGATTGTAAATTTTTGTCTGATTTTCTGTCTTCCTGCCTACACATGTTATTTCCATGGTTAAACTGCAGAGCACTCTTTGATTGTTAGGTGACTTGACTTACCTTGTTGAGGAAAAATCTGGAAGTTAGAAAACGAGTAAGCCTTAGTTTACTTAGTTGTGAAGTTTTATCAAGGTGAGAAGAAAGGAAAGTAACTACACTTTTTTTTTTTCTTCCTTCTTCAAACACTGCCAATCTTCTTCCATCTCAAGTAGTGCTACACTGTAACCAGTGTCTGTGCATCCTCTGGATTTTATTGGGTTGACCAGAGGTTCTAATTTGTGTTTTAAAACAAGTAGCAGGTTTTAGACTTGTTGTTTGATATGACCTGATTCATTTAATCTGTAAACATGGTTCGGATATGGTTGGTGATGCTTGTCTGAGAAGGTATGTTTGTGTTGAGTGATTTCAGTTAGGCCCTTTTGTGAGTAAAGCTTAGTTCCATGTTATACTAGAAGAGCAATTTAAAAATGTTCTGAAAAATCTACACATCCATATTGGATCTTTTAAATGGTAGTTTTAGAAAACCCTGCATTTAAAGAGTAATGCTTATTCCTCATATTTATTCTGCTTCCTTGGGGAGGGGTTGGCAGGGGTTATTTTTTTTCCTCTTCTTGTGAGGACATTAAGATACAGAAATTAAGTGACTTCCTTCCTAGAAAGAGATAACATTTTCTAAATTAATAGATTTTTCCAAAAGACCTCCCTATTCCTTTGAGCTTAGAGGAACTATGTGGTCTTCAGTTAATTGTCCCTGAGCAAATCTCATTGTTGAGTGGTTTATTTAGAGTTTTAAAGCACCTTTTCTTTGTGCTCCTTCTTCTTTTTAAATAAGTTTCTGCCCTGATTGGCCTAGGTCTCAGGAAGCATGTTTTACAGTAGTGACCTTTTATTTGCTCACTTTATAAAGGAGCTCAGTGCAGATGTCTCAAATAAAATAGCCCCAAACACCTGTCCTGCCTGCTGTGTCAGTGCAAAGAAGACTTGGACTATGTTTTTTCCCCTAAAGTAGAACTTTATTTTTTGGCAGTCTATGTTAAAAGACTAATTTTTGTGTCTTCTTGTTGCTTCTGAAGGGGTATGGTTACATTGTAGTTTCTGGTTTAATAAATTGTATATTAGCCTCTGTGCACACAAAATATTAGCAGATATTCCTGCCAGAGTCTAATGATTCATAACACAAAACAAGTCTCTTACATCAGTACTTCCTGTCCCTTGAAATGTGAGATCAAAACTCAGGTGAACCACAAGTTGGAGAAAATAATGTGAGTTAGAAACGGAAAATATCCCCCTGGACTAGAGGGTATCAACATCTGAAGGCCACCAGAGGGAGGTAAGTGATATCCTTGGGTGTCACTTCCTAATTGAGTGAAGAATTGTGGGTCATAGCAAGAGTTATAGGGAAAGATCAGCATGCACAGTTGGGAAGGTATCTATTAGTTTGGCTATCATTTGTTCCTTTGTTATGCCATGTGCCTGTTTTGAGGATGTAGTGTAAAATATATATATATAGGAGAAAATAAGCCATTAGGTATGATTTACCAAAAAGCCTGGACTCCAAAAACGGCTGCAGGAGATTTTTTTTTTTTTCATTTTATAAAACATTTTCCTGTCTTCAAGGTAGAGGATAGAGGTAAAGTTAAAATGCAGGGTATGAGGAAACCAGCTTCACTAAAATAGAGAGCACAACTCATGCTTATGATTGAAACACAAACAAACTTCTTGTTAGGTGCCGTTGAGTTGGTTCCAACTCCCAACGACCCTGTGTACAACAGAAGGAAACACTGCCCTGTCTTGTGCCATCCTCACAGTTGTCGTTATGCTTGAGCCCATTTTTGTAGTCACTGTGTCAGTCCATCTTGTTGAGGGTCTTCCTCTTTTTCACTGACCCTCTACTTTGGGCAGGCTGAAATAAAAATTTAAATATTTTATATGAAGATTTTAAACCTTTATGCCCAGAGACCTTTCAGGGCAGAGTCCTTATTAAGTTTTTGTTTCCCCATTCGTTAAAACAGTGTCTGGGAAATAGTAGTTGCTTAGTAAACAGTGCCCCCTGCAAGCCTTGCTTTTCCAAAATTTTAAGCCAGCTCCACTGAGTTGGTTCCGACTTATCACGACCTTCTGTACAACAGAATGAAACTCTGCCTGATCCTGTGCCATCCTCACTATCGTTGCTGTGTTTGAATCCATTGTTGCAATCAGTGTCAGTCCATCTCATTGAGGGCCTTCCTCTTTTTTGCTGACCATCTAGAGGGTTAGATTCCAGATACTGCTAGGGAAAATGGAGATTATTTAGCTATATATTTTATTGTTGTTGGCTGTGAGCTTGCCTTTTTTTTCTTTTAGTTTCTCCTCAAGCTTGAGAGTCAGGAAATGTAAGGTGGAGGTAAATTCAGTGAAGTTTTATCTAAGTGTTATCAAAAACTCTGGTTCTTGTTACTTGAACCAGGAATCCAAAATGAGATCTCACTCTGAATTTTAAGTACAGCAGATTCTGCCCTTCTTTGGAAAAAGTTGCTTGAGTGGCATCAAACTTAATGGAGTCCCTAACCTTTTAATTCCTTTTTTAAAAGGGAGCAGTTATGATTAGACCTGGTTAAATTCGTTTGGAGGGTAAGTGTTGGGGAATAAAAAAGATGAATAACAAATTTTGTCGTTAGAACGTCAAAGCAAAAATTGCTAAGAATTTATACCCAGGCTTTCTCTTGCTACTTGCTTTTTGGCCTTTGTGACTGCTCATTAGCACCTCCACCAGAGGGTGTGAAGGGATAGAGGCAAAAAGCTAATTAGCATCTGACGTTTGCTAGCATTGAGACTTTGTAGAAATACTAGTCTGATAAGTTGAACTGTCAGGAAACTTTTATTAAACTGTTCATATACTACCATGGAGAACTGAGGATGTACCTTAAGGATTTATCAGAAAAGTTGCACTGGTTATTGATTTACTGCTTACCTCCTGGCTTTCCCTTTAGCCTTCTAAGAGAATGGAGGAAGGATGTTAGTATTAACTTTTTACATTTCCCTGGCATTGGCAAAATTTAATTTTTAAAAAAATCATTAATACAGTACTGTATAGGAAGAAGATGAGTTTCAGTGAGATCCCTGGAATTTGGTCAAGGACCCCCCAAGAATAATCCATTTTTATTTGAATTTCTTGGAATCTTCAAGAAGTCTCCAATTTTAGACTTGTTCAGAAACACTTTTATCTTTAGGGTTTGTTGGGAAAAGACAATAAAAATGAGTTTTTTCTCTTTTGTGAGCTAAAGACTGGTAGAAATTTGAACTCAGTGATATGATAAAAATGTTAATAATTTGATATATAGTCATCCTTGAAAACAGTTTTCTGTGTGTTTATGGATTTTTAAACACAAATGGGGTCATACTTGTTATGTGGCTTGATTTTTTTAAATTAGTATATCAGAGATTTTTCACATATACAGTTCTCTTTTTTTTAGACGGCTGCATAATATGCTAGTGTCTTTTTTTCTTTTTTTGTATTACAATTCTTTAGTGAAAGTCTTTGCACATACATCTTTGTGAACCTATGAGAATATTTCTGCTGTAGATTCCTAGAAGTGTTTATTGCTGGGTAAAACTTTGGGAAATTACATAAAAAATGTTGATAGGTAATTGCCTTCAAAAGGCTTGTATAGCCAAATTTGATAGTTTAAAAAGCAGAGTTAAAAAGTTTGCCAGTCTGTGTGCAGGTGCTTGACCATGTAAATGACTGGAACTTGATGTGGATGAATTCTGTCCTACATCCAGTTGATGTCTGCTTCTTGTTTGTTATCACTTCATGATCAGACATCTGTATTAACTACCTAATGGATCTCTTTCTTCCATCTGATGCAGTCTGTGTAGAATGCTCAGATTAACTAGTTTGTACTGATCCACTGTCTGCCAGTCACTGTACTACATGGGGGTGGGGGCAGGAAAAAACAAGCCATAGCTCTCTTCTTAAGAAATAACAGTCAAGTGAAGGAGGAGACAGACAAAATTGGGAGCTTATATTCCACTATTAGTTATTGCCCAAGTTGTCATAGGAGTGCAGATAAAACCTAGAGTGAGAGACAGCTAACTTAACCTGGAAGGAATGGGGAATACTTGAAAGAGGAAGTAGTCTTGGAATTGAACCTTCAAAAGAAAGAGCATGAGCAAAGGTGCAAGGGGCATGCAAGAGCCTAAAACCATAAAAGATTCATGCTGCTGGAGTGGGGACAGGTTGGAGATGAGGCTGAATGTAAAAAGGAGCAGAAATATGCTGTATGGGGGAGTTTGGATTCATCCTTAACCCTAGAGTCACTGAACAGTTTTAAGCAGGAGCACAACATGGTCGTATCTATGTTCCCTCCTTCCTTTCCTTCCTTTTTAATAATCATTTTGATTGTGGAGGCTACATTGGGGGCTTGCTGAGACAGGAAAAAGGAAGAACAGTTGCGTTATTATTACGTGGATTTGTTGCAGTACATAATGAGATTTTGAACTAAGGTAGTGAATTGAATGAGGGTGCTTATTGGACTCTCCCTAATCAACCTTCAGAATTCAGTCAGTGTGTCATCTCTTTCTGGAGGCTTTCCTTGATACCTCAGGCAAAACAGTGCTTTATCATTTGGGCTACCTTAACACTTAATTTATATCTTCTATTTTTGGCACTGATGAAACTGCTATAATTCTTAGTGTTTCCAACATTAGACTGCAGGCTCCTTCAGTCTTTCTGTTACTTGTGTCTGGCATTAGTACACATTTATGTCTGTCATATTAGTAGACATTATGTCTGTCACAAATGAGATGTATGATGGAAGGTAGGTTGATGATTGGTATCATGATTCACTCACGTTGGGAATGTTGAGGGGCAGGAATTGGTTTTGGATTTGGTCTTGGGATCAGAGAATGGGTTTTGGATATGAGAAGCTTGAAGTAGCTCTGTGGGAGATGCTGGATCCTACTCATTCTTCAGGTTTCATCTTAAAGGTTATTTCCTCTTGGAAGCCTTCTCTGACCCCACCATTTCTTAGCCTGGGTGAGGGGCCCCTAATGTGTGGTCCCCAGGGATAGCAGTGATCACAGGGTATTTTTTGTCTTTACTGGTCCTTGTCATCCTCGTAGGCACTTAGTGCAATGCTTTGACTGCTGTAGGCATTTTAATAAATATTTATTGGAGATATCCGGTAGATAGTTGGTGTTCACTCATTGACTTTCCTCTAAAGACTAAAATTCAGAAACTGTTGTCTAGCAATAAGGACCTTCCAGGTTAAACCTAGCTTTAAACTGCTAGTGTAATAGTTAAAAGCATGGGCTTTAGAGTTACAGATATGCGTTGGAATCCTGGCTGTACAACTTAGTAGTTGTGTGAGCTTGGGCACGTTACTGAACTGTTCTGACCGTCAAGTTCCTCATCTATAAAATGAGGATAACAGGATAACAGTACTGTACTTACTTACAATGTTATTGTGAAGATTAAATGAGCGTGTATATACAATAACACAGTGGCTGACGTAGTAAAAAATAAGTTACTGTTACTGAACAACAGTCATAATTATCTGTCGTCCAGTCAGAGCTATGATTCCCTTGGTAATCATAAAACTTTCTTAGTTAAGAAGCCCTGTTGGCATAGGAAAGTGTTAGGGACTTGAGAGTGAGGCCCATGTTACTTCTTTGTGTTATAATAAAAATTTTGTACCCTTCCCATTGTATTGCACAACAAATCTGCATTTGTTTTCTGGTAAAAGAAATTCTTTTCAGTGCTTCCTCTAAAATTGACATTCTAGAATTTATAGCTTCCAGTACTTCCTCACAGATCACTACATAGCTACTTTCACCCTCTGTGTACTCTATCTTGAGAAGCTGTACATATATCACTTGAGTTATCCAAGTTCATGAATCATCCCCCAAATATTTATTTATTTATTTATTTTTATTGTGTCATTGTCTTGTTTGGAATTTCCTCATCTTTTTGCTTAGCAAAATCTTACACTTGAAGGCCCAGCTCAAGAAGCCTTTTTTGACTACTCCAGCTTTTTACTACTTTTGATTACTTATTCAGTAAGGGCTTACAGTGTTTACTCTGTGCCAAGTTCTGGATAAAGTTACTGAGCATGCAGAAGAAGGGTGCTACTAAGGAACTTTGCCTGTCTTGGAAATAGAATTAATAAATTGACAATTAGAGAACACTCAGATAATTTGAATTGAGTGATAGTGACTTTAAATATTATACAAATTAAGCAGGAAAAAGGCAGTGTAAATCTGAATAGTCTGGAGAAGTTTTTGTGGAGATACGGTGTATTGTGGATTGATTGTGTCCCCCAAAAGTGTTGACTTCCTGGCCCTTGTGCCTGTGGATGTGGCCTTGTTTGGAAAATAGGGTTTTTCTTTTGTTAGGTTAATGAGACCATACCAGCGTAGAGTGGGTCCTAAACCTAATCACTTCTGAATTATAAAGAGACCAGAGTAGACCCAGAGATAGGAAGACAAGGGGAGGTGGGGGACAGATACTATCTGACCACAGAGGCTGATGAACCTACAAGCCCAGGAACTCGAAGGATTGCCTGCTACTAGAAGCTGGCATAGACCTTCCCCTAGAGCCATACCCTGAATTCAGACTTTTAGCTTCCTGAACTATGACAAAATAAATTTCTGTTCTGTAAGGCCACCCACTTGTAGTATTTCTGTTACAGCAGCACTAGCAAACTAAGACAAACCAAAAAGACCAAACCTGTTGCTGTCGAGTCAGTTCCGACTGACAGCTACCCTGTAGGACAGAGTAGAACTGCCCCATAGGGTTTCCAAGGAGCAGCTGGTGGATTCGAACTACTGACCTTTTTGTTAGCAGCCAGGCTCTTACCCACTGCATCAGTAATGTGGATTAATAGTAATAAGTTTTGGACCAGAAGGGTGGGAGAAGGGTCTTCAGGTAGAAGCAGCAGCATAGGCAAAAATAGTTGGGAAGCAGTGTGGGGAGTTCTGGGTCTGTGCCATCAGATGCACTTGCCCTGATTTTATTTTAGGTTTTATCTTTTTCGGGGATTTGGACTCTTGAGGGGGCTTATTCTGGAGCCGGGAAGTGAGAAGATAAAAATGGATAGGATGGATTAGAGGACTGAGACACCAGTCAGAAAAGGCTTTTGTGATAATCTAGGTGTCAGCTGATGTGAGGACCTGGACTAGGTTGATAGTGTTAGTAATAGGATATACCAAACGTGAACAGCTTTATGAGAAGTAATGGGAAGATTTCATCATAAATGAGATAAAGTTATGAAGGAAAAGAGGTCTTTCTCTAAGACCCTGTATGTTTGCTTGGATTTAAGCTTCGATCATTCTACTTTGGTGACCACCTTAGTTGAAGTTCCCATTACATCCTATCTGGTTTATTGTAATAGTTTCTTCATTGGGCTTTAACATCTAAGACTTTTTACTTTTAATTCATCCTGCCCACCTGGTCTCTAAAAGCACAGCTCTGATGTGCCACTCTCTATTTGAAAAATCTTTAATGACATTTTGCTGCCTTTAAGTCTGAGTAAAGGATAAAATAGATTGCTTGGCTATTCAGGGTTGTCCATTATGATCTGGCTTCAAACTGCCTTTGCACCTTTCTCTTCACCGCTTTTCCTCTTAAAATATGCTTTATATTTTAAGCAAATTGTTAATTTCTTTTAACCTCTAGGATGTCCTATGTTTTCCTACCGCTTTGCCTTTTCTCATGACATTTCCTTTCTCAGTAGAATGCCACATTACCATTCTCTTGTCCTAGCCTTTTACGTAATGAAATTTAGCTAATTTTCAAGTCTCAGCTGAAGTTGTGACAGCTCCATAGACACTTCCCTAACCAGCCTTCCTCCTCCTGTTTCTTTCCCTGTTTTTTTTTTGCAGAATAATGAGATAATGGTGGGAAATAGTTCAGTAGAATCCACATTATGGCCAGACTTTTCTTTCCTATTTGACTTTTGCTTCTGTTTTCAGCACAAGTGTGGTTGTTGTAATTCTTGCCTCATTGGCCAGACAAATGACCTAACCGTTTTCTTTGGTTATCTGGAGCCTGGTGGTGCAACGGTTGAGCGAGAGAAATGACCTGGTGATCTACTCCAGTAAAGATTTCTGCTTGGGAAACCCTGTGGGGCGGTTCTACTCTGTCATGTAGGGTTGCTGTGAGTCGGAATCAACTCAACGGCACACCACCACCACCACAACAAATCAAGATTTTTGCAAGGTGGATGTTTCCAGGTTATCCTAGTATACTTGGAGTCCTGTGCTGAGGACTTAAAAGGAATAAAGCAAGTTTTTCATTTGTAGATGTGGAGTTAGGCCCGGCTTGCAGTATTTGAAGCCAGTAGTTATGTTTTTGTTTTCTGTAAAGAATATATATTTGTATCTTGCAGTGCTTCTCAGTTGGAAGGTCTGTGATTTTGCCCCCTAGGGAATGTTTGACAGGTCTGGAGCCATATTTTGGTTGTCATACTTGAGAGGAGGGTGCTATTGGCTTCTAGTGGATAGAGGCCAGGGATGCTGCTGAGCATCCTGCAATGGAGGACAGCCCTATGGCAAAGAATTATTTCGCCCAAGATGTCTGTCAGTAGTGCTGAGGTTGAGAAACTCTGCTATAGGGGTATGTTTTTGCCTCTCAAGTGCCACTTGTGTTAGGTGGAAGTTTATACTTGGACCTGTATTGCAATTTAGAATAATAGTATCATAAGCACAGAAAAAAGGAGCCTGGTGACCCACTGGTTAAGCGCTTGGCTGCTAACCAGAAAGTCGGCAATTTGAACCCACCAGCTGCTCTGTGGGGGAAGACTGGTGATCTGCTCCTGTAAAGCTTAGCCCAGGAAACCCTATGGGGCGGTTCTACTCTGTCAGGTAGGGTCTCTGTAAGTCGGAATTGACTAGATGGCACACCACAACGCAACAAGCGCAACATAACATATTTGAACTTTATCTCAACTTGTATTCCTCTGACCAGTATTCCGTGGGATATTGATAGCTGTATTGGAAAAAAGTGTTTATTTGTTAAATAGGTTGGGTAAAGGCAAACTTTCGAATATCAGCCTGATGAAGTGCATTGTGCCTCTCCATTAGGGAAGTTTCCCAAATACGTTGAGTACTGAATTCATTTAACATTTTCAGCACCCAAAATGCTTCCTTGGAACTGTGAGGGAAACTATTACTTTTTATAGCTAATGGGCCTTGGTAAGATGACCCTTTCCTTTTGTCTCTGCAAGTTTGCTGCAGAATCTTATGTCAGTGACAGTAGGTGCAGTTGTTCCATCTGTATTTATTTTATCAGATTGTGGCTTATTAGATGAGCTAAAAATTGTAATATTTTAATTCTTTATTCCGAATGTATAATATGGCTTTATTATCTGTTCCCACCAGTAAGTGGGAAATTATAATCTCAGCCCTAAACCTACTGCCTAGGTTGTTATGAGGATTAATAAGTTAATTATAGCTTTAATGCTTTGATTCTTTGGACAAAGGTGATTTATCGTAAGCTGTCATACAGTTTTTATAAAATTGCTTATGTTTGACAGTCTTTCTCTGCTTTTAACTGTTGAAGAGTAGAGCTTTATATTGCTTTTGAGGTTTGTAGGGGTCAAGTGGGGTGGGAATACATGTGTTAATCAACATTTTGCTCAATGTGTTAAATTTAAGAAGTTGTGAAGTTTTGTTTTACTCTGAGAAACTCTGTTTACTCTATTTTTTGACTCTAAGAATTTGTATTGTTTTCTTTTTACTTCCCTCCCTTTTATTACACAGGTAATACATGTTTATGGTGGAGAAATTACGTATGTCCAAAAAAAAGAAAAAAAAAGACAAGAATCTTCCCACTTCCTTTTTAAAACAAAATGAAGCCACAGTATATGTTTTGTTTTGTAGCCTTTTTTTATTAAACTGTTTCATGTCAATTGCTATAGCTCTGCAGCGTAATTTTTATGGTCATATAGTATTCCATTGTATGGAGGTTTATGGCAATTATAGCTGATATTGAATGCTAACTAGGCACTATATCCTTCTTTTCTTTTTTCAGTGTGCTTTCTTTTTTGGATATGCTTGGAGTCCTCAAGTACATTGACATTTTAGAGAAACATTTTGGTTTGCATTTTTCCTATGCATTAAAAAGCCTTAAAGAAATTTATTCCTTCTCCTTTTTTTTTGCCTACAGATTGTAATATTAGTTGGTGCAAGTAATGATGGTTGTGCCAGGCATTAGACTAAGTAATTGAAAGTATTTTATTTAATCCGCACAGCAGCCTTATGAGGAAAGGTCTGTTATTTGCAGATGAGGAAATTGTGGATACAGCATACTTAAAGTAATTTACATGAGGGAGAGCCAGAATGTGAATCCAAGCTGGCTCATTTGAGCCAGTGCTCCCCTTATCCATGAATTATGTTGGGTGTAATGTGGAATCGCAGCATAGCATTTCAGATCAATAGAAGGAGAGGGATGTAGATTTTAATCTTCTAAAACTCTGTGTACTATTTCTTTGGTATAGAAAACGAAAGATTTAGGAGCTAGGAATGAGACTTGGCTTCTGAAGAAACTGTCACTTTTTCCCCATCCCTATTTTATTTATTCAGATAATGATTGTTTTAGTAGCTACTGTTTGCGGTGTATCTTACAGGGATTATGACCAAGGAGAAAGTGTGTCAACAAAATAAACTCTTGCCTTCAAGATGTATGTGGTTAATGTCACCGTCGTAGACCTAATTTCTGTTAGTTCATAGGGCTATGCTCAGAGAAGACTTCATGGAAGAGAAGGGGTTTGATCTACCAGATTTTACTTTAAGTTGTGGACTTTAAAGAATTGAGTAATTCTAAAGTTACTTTGGAGTGTTAAATTACTTAAGTACCTTCCATGGTGTGGATCATAACAAATTATGGATAACACTGCGAAGAATGGGAATTCCAGAACACTTAATTGTACTCATGGGGAACCTGTACATAGACTAAGAGGCAGTCATTTGAACAGAACAAGGGGATACTGTGTGGTTTAAAGCCAGGAAAGGTGTGTGTCAGCATTGCATCCTTTCACCATACTTACTCAGTCTGTATGCTGAGCAAATAATCTGAGAAGCTGGACCATATGAAGAAGATGGTGGCATCAGGATTGGAGGAAGACTCATTAACAACCTGCGATAAGCCGATGATAGAACCGTACTTGCTCAAAGTCAAGAGGACTTGAAGCACTTACTGATGAAGATCAAAGACCACAGCCTTCAGTATGGATTATACTTCAACATAAAGAACACAGAAATCCTCACAACTGGAACAATGAGCAACATCGTGATAAACAAAGAAAAAATTGAAGTTGTCAGGGATTTCATTTTACTTGGATCCACAATCAACACTTACGGAAGCAGCGGTCAAGAGATCAAAGGATGTATTGCATTGGGCAAATCTGCAAAAGACCTCCTGAAAGTGCTGAAAGGCAAAAATGTCACTTTGAGGACCAAGGTATGCCTGACCCAAGCCATGATATTTACAGTCGCCTCATATGCATGTGAAAGCTGGACAATGAATAAGGAAGACCAAAGAAGACTTGATGCATTTGAATTATGGTGTTGGCGAAGAGTATTGACTAGACCATGGACTGCCAGAAGAGCTAAGTCTGTTTTGGAAGAAGTACAGCCAGAGTGCTCCTTGGAAGCAAGGATGGCAAGACTTCGTCTCACGTACGTTGGACATGTCATCAGGACCAGCCCCTGGAGAAAGAGGACATCATGCTTGGTAGGGTAGAGGGTCGGCAAAAAAGAGGAAGACCTTCAGTGAGATGGATTGACACAGTGGTTGCAACAGTGGGATCAAACATAGCAGTGGTTGTGAGGATGGCACTGGACTGGGCACTGTTTCATTCTGTTGCATATAGGGTCGCTATGAGTCAGAACTGACACAGTGGCACTTAACAAATGGTGTGATGTTAATTATGGCTGTCTTTTTCTTGTGCTGGATGAGCCTAACCGAGTAAGTTTTGTGTAAGCTGTGTAACGTCTGTGCCCTTTCTTGGGTCCCCGGAAGGGAGGCTGTTGTGCTCTTGGGCAGTAGGCTACAACTACAGTACTCTTCTCACATACTGTATTAATCACTTGGCACTGATAATTTGGCTCCTTGCATCATTTAATCAATTGTGTATTGATGTTTATTCAGAAGGAGAGGAGATTGAATTGATGGGGAAGATGTCATAATGATCGTTTTTGTTTGTTTATAGGAGAAAACACTATCATAAAACTGAACAAATAACTTACATTGGTTCAGCTGCCAATTGGTCTGTAACAACAGTTTATATGCTATATTAGGAATTAGTATTAAATTCAAAGTAAGAAATGGGAAAAGCGAACGTAGAACAGTTTTGAGTTAATATAGAATGCAATATGCCAGAAGTTGCATAGGGTAAAACTCTGTAAGCCTCAGAGGATCTAGTTATTTCATAGGATGTTCATTAAAATACAGGAGTCCTTGGGCGGCCCGAAAGGTTAAGGGCTGGGCTTCTAACCAGAAGGTTGGCCGTTTGAATCCACCCACAGGCCTGAGATGAAAGGCCTGGCAATCTACTTCTGGAAGGTCACAGCAATTGAAAACCTTATGGAATGCAGTTCTGCTCTGAAACACATGGGGTTGCTGTGAGTCAGACTTGACTCGAGAGCTTGGTTTTTGGTTTTTCATTAAAATACAATCGTAGAAAAAGAAACTTGGCAGTTATATGGAGCAGTAGACACATTTGACTGGGATGTGTATTGATGTTTCTCCGAATAAATGTTTTCTCAATTATTAAATATTTTTATATTAATGATTTGAATATTCATAGAACTACATAAAGCTTCTTTATAGTATAGGTCCTACCAGTTTGTGCTGGTATTGATCTAAGGATAAAAAATTGGACTAAATTAGAGATTGCTCTCTCTGTCCCCCCCCCCCCTTTTTTGGATGGTGTGCTCCTTCAGTGATTCTCAAACTTTTGTTCTAAGAACCCCGTTTCACTCTTAAAAATTGTTGAGAACCACAACGAGCGTTTGTAGGTTATTGTCTATCAATAGTTCCTGTGTTAGAAACTTCTAAGAATTTTTAAAAATATTTATTTACTAATTCATAACCCCCTATGCGTCTGTCGGTTCGTCATACCATGGGGGCTTGCGTGTTGCTGTGATGCTGGAAGCTATGCAACTAGTGTTCACATACCAGCAAGGTCACCTATGGCAAACAGATTTCAGCCAAGCTTCCAGACTAAGACAGACTAGGAAAAAGGACCTGGCAGTCTACTTCTGAAAAGAATTAGCTAGTGAAAACCTTATGAATAGCCGTAGAGCATTGTCCCATATAGTGCTGGAAGATGAGCCCCTCAGAATGAAAGGCGCTCAAAAGACGACTGAGGAAGAGCTGCCTCCTCCAAGTAGACTTGACCTTAATGACGTGGATGGAGTCAAGCTTTTGGAACCTTCATTCGCTGATATGGGCTCAAGCATAACAACAGTTGTGAGGATGGCACAGGACTGGGCAGTGTTTTGTTCTGTTGTATATGGGGTCGCTATGAGAACTGACTTGGTGGCACCTAACAACAACAACAAATTCATTTACAAATAACAAACACATTAGATGTTATGAAAAATAATTTTTTACAAAATAATTTAGTGAATGGTATTGCTTTACATTTTTGCAAATCTTTCTAATGTCTAACTTAATAGAAAACAGCTAGATTCTAGTTATCTACTTCTGCATTCATTCTATTGAAATACGTTATTTTGGCTGAAGCATATAAAGAAAATCCGACCTCACACAGATATATAGTTGGAAAAGAGAGGAGTATTTTAATAGCCTTTTCAGATAAGTGTGGATATTCTTTGGCACTACACCTAAACTGGACAAGTAGTAGTTTCATAAAGGTTAGTTGCAATGTGGACTCTATAACCTAACTTTTTGTACTTTGTTACATTAAAATCCATTGATCTGTCTTGAATTTGGAATAGAGTCTTTTACCCCATACATGATTTTGTTAAGATAATGCGTTGGTCATTTGGAAAATACTGGTTCACTGAGTTACGTAGATCTTCCAAATGATGTATTTCATTGTGTGGTATCATAAATTCACATTCATTAACATCACCACTAGTTTGTTTAATCAGAAACAGCTTTTTAAGTATTAGGAAAATGGAAGCAGATGAAAGTTTCCCAAAATTCTAATTTTCGCTTTGAAACGCAATATTTTTCATTGGCAACAGAATCTGTCAGTTGTTTTCCTTGGAGTGATAGGTTCACTTTGCTCATTTTCAATAAAATATCTGCTAAATACCCAAGTCTGAATATCCATAGTTTGTCAGTTGTGCCAAATAAAAATAGTGTTCCATGAAGAAAGCTGCTAGTTCAGCTTGCAACTCATTGTGTACAAGTACTATACCTCAGATTTTGTGAGGCATCCAAAGTAATTTATGCATTCTTCCCATTTCACCACACAGTATTTTTAAAAATATATTCAAGGGTTGAGATTTAATAAAATTCATTTGTTTTCACTGCCTGCTTCATCAAGGACATTCTTAAGTGGAACTGACTTTTTAAACTGAGGATGAGTGATGAATGAATACGATGACTATTAGTAGAGTTTGGTGCCTCTGCCCTGATTTGTGCTAAGATACCATCACTTTTGCTCACCCTTGTTTTTGCACCTTTTTTGTCATTTAAAAGGCAAATAACATTTGAATATTGCTATGAAAATAGCTTTGCTCTCGTGGATCCCCAGAATGATCTTTGAGACATCCAGAAGTCCGCAGACCACACTTTGAACAGCTTGCTTAGTTCTTTATTCTTTACATAGGTTTCCCTTTGCTCCTGGACCAGATAAACCAGGGAGGATGAAGAAGAGGCACCTGATTGTGGTTTTTATATCGGGTGTTACTAAGCGAAAGCAATGCCTTTAACCAAGATAAGGGAACATAGGATGAGGAGTGTGTGTTGGAAGAAGAAAATGAGTTAGGAATTTCAGGGAGTTTGAAGAACATAGAGGTGAGAATATTGGTTAGAGTAGCTCAGAAAAATTGTTTCTGAGGGTGAGGAGGCCTCACCATAGTAGTAGTTGTTGCCAAGGGAGTGAGTTGACAGAGAAGAGGGCAGAGGAAGGGACCCTGGGCAGCACCAACATTTAAGGGTCCAGGAGGAAGAGAATGGGATGATAGTAGTGTCAAGGACATCAGGAAAAGAGAATTTCAAGAAGGATGGGATAGTCAGCACTGCTAAATACTGCAAAGAAATCACATAAGAATGGGGACTGAGACCTGATCATTGAATATTGTCTTAGTTATCTAGTGCTGCTATAACAGAAATACCACAAGTGGATGGCTTTAACAAACATTTATTTTCTCACAGGGTAGGAGGCTAGAAGTCTGAATTCAGAGCACTGGCTGTAGGGGAAGGCTTTCTCTCTGTCGGCTCTGGAGGAAGGTCCTTGTCTCTTCAGCTTCTGCTTCCTGCTTCCTTGGAGATCTCCATGTGTCTTGGCATCTATTTTACCCCATCTCTGCTTCCTTAATCTGCTCCTTTTATATTTTGTAAGAGATTGACTTAAGACACACCCTATACTAATCCTGCCTCATTACCATAACAAAGGCAGCCCATTCCCAAATGAGATTGTAACCACAGGCATAGACTTTAGGATTTAAGGTATATTTTTGGGGGGTGCAGTTCAATCCTTAATGGATATGATAATAAGATTACTAGTGACCTTTCTCAGCAGTAGGGATGGAAGCCAGATTATAGAAAAGTGAAGAGTGCAGAGGTAGCTATTTACACTGTTTCAAGAAGTTTTGGAGTAAAAGGAGAGAAACATGTTGAGCAATGATTTAAGAAGTAGGCTGTACTGAAGACAGAGGAGATTTGAGTAAGAGAAAGGAGCCCGTAGAGAAGACATTGATGAGCACTCTGATCTGAAGGAAAAGGAAATGGATGAAGCAAATTGGTATTACAGGTGTGGGATAGTTAAGCTCGTAGTACAAGTTGTACTTGTAGAGAAGTGAAAAACTGATGAAAACTAGATCCCCTGGCCAGAAAAATGCAGAGATGTGCCATTTGGCATACAGATTTTTTGGTAGGGATGGGGAGTTCCTTACTCATTTCTTTTCTGCTCAGTTGCTGGGTGTTTAGTTTGATACATTTGCTTTAAATAACTAATTTGAAGAAGTTTAAATATATTGTTCCTTTAAATGCAGACAGTTTAACAATTCGCGATTCTCTCAGAATGGAACTTCCGTTTTGGTAACTTTGAGTCTGTGGTAACCATGACAAAGAAGAAGGGTGAAATTCTTTTTCTTGTGCAGGGATTGTGTACCCCTACTCTTCCCAAAAGCCCCTCCCGCTGAAGGATATCTGAGTCTCCAGAATGATGTTAGTGTTTTCCTTCTGGAGGCGGAGTTTGGAATACAGCTTCAAGTGGGGCATATATTAAAAATGTATGTTGTTTTCTAATGTGCTTGTATTTCTAACTTCCTTTTCTGTTTTCTCTTCTAGTCTGTTCTCTGGGGAGGCAGTGAGGGGCCGTGGAGCTGGCCTCGGCACCGGGAGAGGCTGGACTTCCTGTCTCTCTGTGCTGAATGGCTGCGATGGCGCCCGCTCTCACTGACGCAGCAGCTGAAGCACACCACATCCGGTTCAAACTGGCTCCCCCGTCCTCCACCTTGTCGCCTGGCAGTGCCGAAAATAACGGCAACGCCAATATCCTCATTGCTGCCAACGGAACCAAAAGAAAATCCATTGCTGCAGAGGATCCCAGTCTAGATTTCCGAAATAATCCTACCAAGGAAGACTTGGGAAAGCTGCAACCACTGGTGGCATCTTATCTTTGCTCCGATGTGACATCTGTTCCTTCAAAGGAGTCTTTGAAATTGCAGGGAGTTTTCAGCAAGCAGACAGTCCTTAAATCTCACCCTCTTTTATCGCAGTCCTATGAACTCCGAGCTGAGCTGTTGGGGAGACAGCCAGTCTTGGAGTTTTCCTTAGAAAATCTTAGAACCATGAATACTAGTGGTCAGACAGCTCTGCCACAACCACCTGTTAATGGGTTGGCTAAGAAATTGACTAAAAGTTCGACACATTCTGATCATGACAATTCCACTTCCCTCAATGGGGGAAAACGTGCTCTCACTTCATCTGCTCTCCAGGGAGGTGAAGTGGGGGGATCTGAATCTGGGGACTTGAAGGGGGGTATGACCAATTGCACTCTTCCACATAGAAGCCTTGATGTAGAACACACAACTATATATAGCAATAATAGCACTGCAAACAAATCTTCTGTAAATTCCATGGAACAGCCGGCACTTCAAGGAAGCAGTAGGTTATCACCTGGCATAGACTCCAGCTCTGACTTTGGGGGTGTCAAGTTAGAGGGTAAAAAGCCTCCCCTGTCTTCCATTCTTTTCAGTGCTTTAGATTCTGACACAAGGATAACAGCCTTACTGCGGCGGCAGGCTGATATTGAGAGCCGTGCCCGCAGGTTACAGAAGCGCTTACAGGTCGTGCAAGCCAAGCAGGTGGAGAGGCATATACAGCATCAGCTGGGTGGATTTTTAGAGAAGACTTTGAGCAAACTGCCAAATTTGGAATCCTTAAGGCCCCGGAGCCAGTTGATGCTGACTCGAAAGGCTGAAGCTGCCTTGAGAAAAGCTGCCAGTGAGACCACCGCTTCAGAGGGCCTCAGCAACTTCCTGAAAAGCGATTCCATTTCAGAAGAACTGGAGAGATTTACAGCCAGTGGCATAGCCAACCTGAGGTGCAGTGAACAGGCATTTGATTCAGATGTCACTGACAGTAGCTCAGGGGGGGAGTCTGATATTGAAGAGGAAGAACTGACCAGAGCTGATCCTGAGCAGCGCCATGTACCCCTGTGAGTAGAACCCGATGGGTAATGTCTTCGTGAGAAATGTTGGGGCCATGGAGAAAGATTTGGTGAATTCCCACTATGGAGAGAATGGAATTCTTTGTATATGGGTGCCTAGATTCCATTTGTCCTTTTCTTTCTAATTTTAGGTAGATGGCTGCATGTATCCGCTACTGAAAAAAATGGAAGATATTTCTGAGGCGGTGCTTTGTTGCTGTAGGCTAAAAGGTGTCATTCTTTATTAATAGGGGGAAAGTGTGCTAGTGCTGTCTTTTGGAGTAAATAATTGGATTTGAAACTGTGTATAGGACAGTTTTGTTGAGTTTTTCTGGCTCGATTGTTCAGATTTGATTTTACTAGTTGGGTACAAATGTTTAGTTGACCTAGTTAACTCTGCTGGAATTGATAGTTGCTTTTAGTTGAACCTGCAGCAGAGAACACACCCAGTCTTCAATTTTAACGAGATTTTCTTACATTTTAAGGACTAGCAATCAGAAAATGCTACAGAGTATTTCATAGGTTGTCTCCTAGCACGATCTGCTTTTACAACTTGATTCTCTTCCTAAAAGAGCCCATCTTTATCAGATTGGGATTTTATTTTCTCTCAGCTGAATTAAATGTGCTGACATATCTGGGGTAAATTCTTACTGGTTTTTCCAAATCTTTTGGTTTGAGAAAATACTACATAAACTCTTTGTGAGTGATATCCCAAATTGGCATGGTGGAACAGAGGTGCTTCACTCTTGTTTTTTCCTCCCAATCCTGCATTTATCTGCTGTATTAGACTTCTAAGAGGGAAACATGAGAAAGTTGGAAAAGAGGGACAGGGTAGTGGACTAGTAGGTCCACTTTCATTTCCTCTTTGGGTAGGGATGTTGTAAAGGCTGATTTATTCTAAAGAAGCCTGAAATGGGTGGATATGTTGGAACAGTAGGATTTTCCTTACATGTAGTAAAAAGGTGACTAAAATTTTCACACAGGAGTTTGGTAGTCAACAGCTATGCTTTTCAGCAGTAAATTTCCTGTTTTCTTGGATTTGTTTATATTATCCACGTGCACAGTATTATGAATCTGAATATGAAACTTTGTTTTATGTTTCTATTTAGAGGGGAAAAAATCTGGGTAATTTTTGCTGAATTTTCCTTTGTAGACCTGGTCACATGATCATGTGAGATAGTTCACTGTGCGCAGGGTTCCACTTCTGTACAGCTCAGATCTAAAGCAGATATATTTCAGAGACTTGCTTTTGTCTTCTGTTAAACGGATTAGTAAGTCAGCTTGCCAATATTTGTGGCGTTATCCACGCTGACTTTGCTGCATAAACCACTGCTTTTAAAAAATTTTGCTTAACATTAAATATTCTATGCTTAAAAGTAATTTCATGTAACATACTGTAGTTGAAGCATTTTAAATTGTATGGACTTATTTTGTGTATTTGAGAAAACCATCTAGAATATATTAGCTTATGTTTTCAGGAGACATTGTATTGAAAACATCTCTGAGTTTTGATAGTGTTGGTAAGTATTCTGACCCAGTGAAATCAAAATACCTGAGAGAACTTTTCTCATTCCACAGGATAATCTAGTAAATTGAAAAGACCTTTTAGTCCATTCACTACTTTGTTCTGGCATTCTTTTCACATAATAGTTTATTGATTGGCAGGTTGGCAGGATGTGAAGTATAAGGATAGCCAAGGGATCGTTTTAGGAAACTTGGGGAACGATTGAATCCTTTTGTAATGAAACTAACTAAATAATGCTTTAAAATTTTGAATTTCCATGCATCAGGTCATATTAAAGTAAGGAAAATGTGGACATTTAAAGTATTGTCAAGTAAATATATTTTTGCACATTATGCTATAGTTGAGTTTAAATTAAAACCACTAATAATGCAAAAATATTTTGAACTTTTAGGGTTCTTACTGAACAAGGTCACCAGATTGACTGTTAAGACTGGTATTTAGCCAGCTGTTTTGCTGACCTACTGAGTATTTGAAAGGTTTTTAGCAATTGGCCAGACAATGAGGGTGGAGGCATTGCTTTAATTAAAACGGGGTGGTGGTGGGGTTGGGTTGGGGGGAGAGAGAAGCAAGTTCTTTTGACTCAGAAGCTTTTTCCTTGTGACTTAATAGCTGTTGCTGTCGAGTCGATACCAACTCATAGTGAACCCTATAAGACAGCCTAGAACTGCCCCGTAGGATTTCTAAGGAGCAGCTGGTATATTCGAACTGTCAGCCTTTTTGGTTAGCAGCTGAGCTCCTAACTGCTACACCACCAGAGCTCCTGTGACCTGATAGTCCCTCCCAAATCTCATAACCACATTGGTAGTTTCAGCACTAGAATTAGAAATTAGTTAACTCTTTGGGAGCTTGACCCAGTTGGTGACTTTTCAGGTTTGTTTTTAATTTTTTCCCCTTCCAGTAGCCTGTTAAATATTTCACTCCTTTTCTAAAGTACCTCCGCCAGAGATAAAAACCAGTTGCTGTTAAGTTGATTCCAAAAGAATGCGACCCCATGTGTGTCAGAGTAGAACTGTGCTCCTAGGGTTTTCAGTGGCTGATTTTTCGGAAGTAGATCGCTGGACCTTTTTTTCCTGAGGTACCTTAGGTATATTCAAACCTCCAGCCTTTCGGTTAGCAGCTGAGTGTGTTATCCGTTTGCACCACCTGATACATAAGCCCGTTGCCATTGAGTCGATTCTGACTCATGGTGACTCTGTAGGACAGAGTAGAACTGCTGGGGCTTGATTTAGTCTAGGCAGCTGTGATGAAAATATTTAGTAAAGGCAAATGTTGGAATGAGTTGTTTTAAAATGAGATTGCTTAAATTACAAGTGGATCATTTTGTGGAACCTGCAAGCCCTTCACTAAGAATTCAGTTGTTTTTTCTTCTTTTTTTACCTCCAGGAGGAAGCACAATGACCCATTTTAAGTCCTAGGTATATGCTAGTGGTAGCCGAATGATTGATTTTTATATGATGATAAATTTTTGGTGAATTGTATGTTTGTCATTGTATTATACCTTACAGTTAGTAAACTGTATAATGCAAAATGAGATATGTTAGGGAAGTTGTTTCCTTTTTTCTTGGTTAATTTACTTTTTTGGTTAATTATATGTTTAGTTTAAGACTGCTACACCTTTTTGTTCTAAACTCTTGGAAGAATCTTCCTAAAATGTTTCACTGTCTTGGTACAGTGAATATGTAACTGTTTCTTTGAAAATTCTGTACTAGGGTTTGTTGTGACATCCTTTGTCATTGTTTAGTAACATCACTGTCAAGGGTATAAGAATTTAAACAGAACATCTTAAATTCATGGGACTAACAAGGAAGCTGCATGTTTCAATAAATACCATAATGTTTGATTCTTTTTAAAAAAAGTTATTGTAAAATATGCATAACAAAAAACTTGCCATTTTAATCATGTTGAAGTGTACAGTTCAGTGACGTTGATTACATTCACCATGTGCAACCATTCATAATGCTTAATCCTTAATTCTAGAAATAGAAATAAATACATTCAATGATCTTGTGTGTAATGTAACTGTGTTCTCTTTTTCTTCACTTTAGTTTTTTTTTTTTTAATTCCTCCTGCTTTTTTCCCCCTCTAAGAGTTCTTTCCCGTCCTGCTATTTTACTGTGAATTCTTGGACCTGCTTCTCATTTTGTTAAATTTAGTTTTCATTTTCTTGGCCCTTGTGCTTATAAATTTCTATAGTAAGTATTTGCTGTTAAGAAAATAACACTTTTTCCAGATATTCTCTTAAATGTGCTCTTAGATTAAGTCAGATCAGCAGCGTTCAGGGTACCTGGACCACATTATGTAGGTCTCTTTGCCCTAGAATAATTATTATTACTATTTTTCTGAACTGTTCTCTGTTGTTTCACCATAGAATATACTTAGGGTCAGTCTAAGAAATAATCCCATAACACCTTTTATTGTGACTACTAAAATATTGTTGAGGATGTTGTTCTTTGTATTACACAGTGCCTTCTTAATAAGGACCCCAGGGAAAAAGATGTGCAGCCAAGAATAATAATTTTTTTCTAAGCTTTTAGTCAGTTTTTATTAGCTGGATGCTATGATTTGTGTTGTTTACTAGATTTCAGTTTCCTTGTTGGTTTTGGAAGTTTAAAGCCAAGCTTGTAGGTCTTTTTGTTTTATCCTTTGAAAGCCATGTTCTTGGCTTCATTTTGTCCCCCTATTCTTGTTTTACTTTTCATGCTTTTGTTGCTGGTATAATTTTTGCTAAACTGTGTTTTGTCTGATAGCCTCCTGAAGTCTGTTCCAGATCAGAGTTAAGTATAAATACAGTATAGATACACAGTTCAGTAACACTAAAGCATTTATTTGAATTTTGCATCGTCTTGATTGCAGTAACTTTCCTTTACTTACGGAGAACTGCACCCTCTCAGAGTTAAGACCTAAAGGAATAATGAATTACTGGGTGTTTGTAGATTTTTACTTGTTAGGTACTCTGGAATGTTTTATGTTGCAGCTTCTACTTGAATTTGTTAAGTATACGCAGGTGCTGTTGCAAAGGTGGAAATCAAATTGATTTGTCCTTTCACAGAATGATGGAGTAGAAGGAACATTATTAGACAGGAGACCTAAGTTCTAACCCTTCTCTGCTACTAATTAGCTATATAGACTAATCATGTAATCACCTTTCTCTTAAAAAGAGGGAATTGGATCAGATAATCTGTAGGACTCAAACTGCTTTGAAATATGAGTATATATTTATTTTAAATAACATTGATGGGGCTGTTCTTAGCAGCATATTTTGCTTTTGGGGAAGCTGAGGCAAAAGTCCCAGTAAGTCACTGGTGTAACTTGAAACAAGACAGATTTCTTGACTTTAACTTAGAGCTTTGATTCTTTCACTGCCCCAGCTTCTTTATTTTTTTCATGGTTCATTAAAATGATTATTGTATTTTTTTGATACATTATGTGAGAATAATTCCATTGTGTTTTTATACAAATTATTTTAAATCTGAGTAAAGTTTTCACTTGCTGAGCACCTTTGATTTAATGCTTCTTTTCTGCCAGCCTGCACGTGACTTCCAGTGGCAGAAATAGGAACTTCTGTCATTTCGCCGTACTCCCTTCCTCTTTTTTTCCTGAGAAGATATGTAGGTAGTAAAAATTATCTTTAGTCCTTCTTAGGGGTTTCTGGAAGAAGAAAGTTAAGCTGTAGGAATTGGGGGTTACCCATTTGCTGCAGATGTAATTGCTACAGATGTTTTCTGTTGCCTTGTGACTGGTGTTTTCATTCTCGAAAGTTGAGTAGAAGTGCTCTTTTATGGTAGTCTTAGTCAGATAATAAGTACTTACTGAATGAATAAATGTGTAGGGCACAAGAGATGCCATGGGTGAATAAACTGAGGCTCTGTCCTCAAGGAGTTTATAGTTTTGAAGGGGAGTGGAGACATAGTAAGACCAAGATAGATAATTAGTGCATAGTAATATAAGGTAAATGCTGAAAGATACAAATGAATAGGAGGAGATTACAACTAGTTGATGGGCTTGGGAAAAAAGGGTATTAGAAATGAGCGTTAAAGAGTGGCTAGGATTTTGATAGTTTCCTTTTTTGGGTGTGTGGCCTACTGATATAGGTCAGTACAGGTAGAAGGCACAGCATACACGGAGAGGACAGAGGCTGAAGGCATGGGGCTTTGATGGCTAGAAGTGGGGATATGTTGGAGACCTAGTAGTATAGGTAAGAGGTGATAAATAAACAGCGTAAAAAGGGAAAGAGAGAATTCCCGAGATGATACAGGCGTAGAATTAATGGAACTTACAAACAGTGGATGTGTGGGGGCAGTAAAGCAGGGATCATCATAGATGATTGAAGTTTCAAGCCTGAGTACCACAAGTATAGATGGTGACCAGTAGCAAACATTTCAGTACCCAGTTTGTAAAATAACCCTAATAGCTCATGAGGGTCCGGGTTCTTTATTAGAGTCTTAAAAACAAAGGTTTCTTTATGCCTTACAAGTTCCAGCAGGTGTTAAAAAATGCTATTAGTTATTTACCTTCTAGATAATCCTACATAAGCAAAAGGGAGGAGTTGATCTGTACAGAGAGATCGCAGAGCCTTACGTTATGGAGTTAATCAGTTAATGAAATCTTTATTGAATGCCTGCTGTGTGCTGGGATGCTAGGGGTATAGTAGTGAGTTAGACATAGTCCCTACCCTCATGGGGTATATAGGTTAGAAAGAGAGATTAATTACTTAAGCAAATAGTCACATAGATAATGGTATACTTAAAATTGTTATGAGTGCCACAGACCCAACATTCAGAGTGCTCTGAGGGTGACTATCAGGAACACTTAAGATAGGATGAAGATATCATGGAGAGTCTTCTGAGGAAGTGACATATAGGTTGATAACTGAAAGATGATAAGAAATTGGTGGGGAAGAAGAACTAGTGTGTATTACAGACTGAGGAAATAGCATATGCTGAAGCCCTGGGACTGGAAGGTGCTTGATGCGTTCAAGGAACAGAGCAAAATGTAGTGTATTTAAGAGGAATAGAGTGGTGGGAAATAAGGCTAGAGAGGTAGTTAGAGGCCAGATTCATACAGGTGGCCTTGTAGGTCATAGTAAGGCTTAAAATTTTATTGTGAAATGATTTACAGGGTTTATTCATGATTAGATTTTTTTTTAAAAGACCCCTCTTATTGTGTGGTGAGTGGGGTGGAGGTGGACTTAGGGAGATCAGTTAGGCTGTTGCAGTAGGTCAGGAAAGAGAATGGTGGACTCAGCCAATTAGCAAGAGAATTGGATACTGGAGTTAGAGTGACTCGGACTTGTGAATGAGTGGATGGGGTAAATGGGTGGTGAGGGAGAGGGAAGAGAGATGCTAAGCATGATTCTCAGACTTTTGGCAGTAGTAACTAGATTGGATAGATTTGCTATAATAAAAAAGGAGCAGGTAGATGGGATAGGAGGGTGGTGGACGTTAAGTAATTTTGATTTAAACATTTTCTGTAGTTGGGTATGCCCAAAGGGTCTGATTTTATTTATAAAGTATCCTGACAGGCTTTCATCAGCATGATAAATTATTTTACTAGGAAAGGAAGAGCTTGGAGCTGCATTCTGTTACAAATAAATAGTACTTTAATTTTTTTCCCCACCCTTTTCCTAAACAAAGACCAAAATGGACTAGATTATTTTGCAAGCTGGGCAAAAATTCATGCCTAACTCATGTCTTTTCATGTCTACTAGTGCTTTCACTTTTTTCTGTTTTCCGTTGTATATCATGGAAAATTATATCCACATATTCAGTGTAAAGAAAGCCTTGAGTTTCTAGAAATTTGAACCAAAGGGCTCCGTATATACATAAAGAGTCGTTAGCTGCTGTGCAGTCACCCTCTGGCTCATGGTGACCCTGTGCACAGTGAGCTTGGTCCTGTGAATCAGACCATTGTGATCCATAGGGTTTTCAGTGACTGATTTTCAGAAGTAGATTGCCTGGCCTTTCTATTAGTCTGTCTTAGTCTGGAAGCAGCACTGAAACCTGTTCAGCATCATAGCAACACACAAACCTCCACTGACGGATGGTGGGTGCACATGAGGTGCATTGGCGAGGGTCTCCCACATGGAAGACAAGAATTCTACCACTGAACCACTGGTGCCCCCACATAAAGAGTAAATCTTACTGATTTTGATTCCCAATAAATAAGGCTTTGGGGCAGCTTTAACCTATCTGTTTGATTTTATATTTGTGTAATTGTTAAGAAACATTTTTGCACCAAAGTGATAAACGCAGTTGCTTTGAAATCAGTTTAAATCTGTTGAAAATGTGTGGAGAGTCTGTTCCTCAAACAGAATATACCGAAACAGTTACTCTTACATTGTAAATGTTGTGGATTGTTCTGACAAGCTATTTAGTAGCCTTGTAGCAACTCTGTAGATTACATTCAGAACTCATTTAAGAGAATTTGTGGAGAAAATTATTTCTTGGAGGAAATGGGGCGACTGAGGAATGGCAACCAGGGAGAGGTAATACTCATTTTAAGTCATTTTCTTAATAAGGTATTTTACTTTTCCCTAGTAGAATAACCAAGGAATTGACTAACTTATATGTGTGGTGATGATTTTCCTTTTTTTGTATTTATTTTCATTTTTTCTCCATATAAAAATTTATACATACATTGTTATGTGACTCTAATTGTTCTACCCATACTGTGACAACACCCTCCTTCTTTCCACCCCTGATTCCCCATGTCCATTCAACCAGCTCCTAACCCTCTCTGCCTTCGAACCTCACCTCCAGACAGAAGCTGTCTGTTTACTCTCTTGTATCTACTTGAGCTAAGAGGCATACTCCTCACAAGTATCACTTTATGTCCCACATTCCAGTCCAGTCCCTGTCTGAAGAGTTGGCTTCGGAAATTGTTTTAGTTCTGGGCTGATAGAGAATCCGGGGGCCATGCTTTCTGGGGTCCCTCCAGTCTCAGTCAGACCATTAAGTTGGTCTTCTTACTAGAATTTGAGTTCTGCACCCCACCTTTCTCCTGCTCCATCCGGGACTCTGCTGTGTTCCCTGTCAGGGCAGTCATTGGTGGTAGCTGGGCACCGTCTCGCTCTTCTGGTCTCAGGCTGATGGAATCTCTGGTTTATGTGGCCCTTTCTGTCTCTTGGGCTAATACTTTCCTTGTGTCTTTGGTATTCTTTATTCTCCTTTACTCCAGGTGGTTGGGACCAACTGATGTATCTTAGATGGCCACTTGGAAGCTTTTAAGACCCCAGACACCGCTCGCCGAAATAGGATACAGAACATTTTCTTAATAAGCTTTGTTATGCCAGTTGACCTAGATGTCCCCTGAAAGCATGGTCCCCAGACCCCTACCCCTGCTACTCTGTCCCTTTAAGTGTTTGATTGTATTCAGGAAACTTCTTAGCTTTGGTTCAGTCCAGTTGTGCTGATTTCCCCTGTAGTGTGTGCTGTCCTTCCCTTCAGCTAGGATAATTCTTATCTACTCTCTAGTTAGTAAATAACCCTCACCCTACCTCCCCACCCTCATAACCATCAAAGAATGTTTTCTTCTGTGTTTAAACCTTTTCTTGAGTTCTTATAATAGTGGTCTTATACAATATTTGTCCCTCTGTAACTGACTAAATTCACTCAGCCTAATGCCCTCCAACTTCTTCCACGTTATGTTTCACAGCTTCATCGTTGTTCTTTATCATTGGGTAGTATTCCATCATGTCGATACACCATAATTTGTTTATCCATTCGTCCGTTGATGGGCACCTAGGTTGTTTCCATCTTTTTGCTATTGTGAACAGTGCTGCAATGAACATGGGTGTGCATATATCTATTCGTGTGGCGGCTCTTATTTCTCTAGGATATATTCCAAGGAGCGGGATTGTTGGATCATTTGGTACTTCTATTTCTAGCTTTTGAAGGAAGCGCCAAATCGATTTCCAAACTGGTTGTACCATTTTACATTCCCGCCAACAGTGTCTAAGTGTTCCAGTCTCTCCACAACCTCTCCAACATTTATTATTTTGTGTTTTTTGGATTAATGCTAGCCTTGTTGGGGTGAGATGATATCTCATTGTAGTTTTGATCTGCATTTCTCTAATGGCTAATGATCGTGAGCATTTCTTCATGTGTTTGTTAACTGCTGAATGTCTTCTTTGCCGAAGTGCCTGTTCATATTCTTTCCCCATTTTTTAATTGGGTTATTTGTCTTTTTGTTGTTGAGGTTTTGCAGTGTCTTGTAGATTTGAGAGATTAGACGCTGATTGGATTTGTTGTAGCCAAAAAAATTTTTTCCCAGTCTGTAGGTTGTCTTTTGACTCTTTTGGTGAAGTCTTTTGATGAGCATAAGTGTTTGGTTTTTAGGAACTCCCATGTATCTAGTCTCTCTTTTGGTGCTTGTGCACTGTTACTTATGGTTCGTATTGCGTTTATGTGATGTATTAGGGCTCTTTCTTCCATCATCTTCATCGTTTTTGATTTTATGTTTAAGTCTTTGATCCATTTTAAGTTAGTTTTTATGTATGGTGTGAGGTATGGGTCTTGTTTCAGTTTTTTGCACATAGATATCCAGTTCTGCCAGCACCGTTTGTTAAAGAGACTGTCTTTTCCCCAATTAACGGACTTTGGGCCTTTGTCAAATATCGGCTGCTTGTAGGTGGATGAATTTATGTCTGGATTCTCAATTCTGTTCCATTGGTCTGTGTATCTGTTATTGTACCAGTACAGGCTGTTTTGACTACCGTGGCGGTATAATAGGTTTTAAAATCAGGTAGTGTGAAGCCTCCCACTTTGTTCTTCTTCTTGAGTAATGCTTTACTTACTCGGGGCCTCTTATCTTTCCATATGAAGGTGGTGATTTGTTTCTCCATCTCACTAAAAAATGCCAGTGGAGTTTGGATCAGGATTGCATTGTATCTGTAGATTGCTTTGGGTAGAACTGACATTTTCACAATGATGGGTCTACCTATCCATGAGCAAGGTATGTTTTTCCACTTATGCAGGTCTCTTTGGGTTTCTTGCAGTAGTGTCTTGTCGTTTTCATTGTATAGATCTTTATGTCTCTGGTTAGATTTATTCCTAAGTATTTTATCTCCTTGGGGGCTGTTGTAAATGGTATTGATTCGGTGATTTCCTTTCCGAGGTTCTCTTTGTTGGTGTAAAGGAATCCAACTGATTTTTGTATGTTTTTCTTCTATCCTGAAACTTTGCTGAAATATTCTGTTAGTTCTGGTAGTTTTCTTATGGATTCTTTGGGGTTTTCTGTGTATAAGATTATATCATTTGCAAATAGAGATACTTCTTGCCTACCAATTTGGATGCCCTTTATTTCTTTTTCTAGTCTAATTGCTCTGGCTAGGACCTCCAGCACAATGTTGAGTAAGAGTGGTGATAAAGGGCATTCTTGTCTGGTTCACGTTCTGAAGGGGAATGCTTTCAAAGTCTCTCCATTTAGGATGATGTTGGCTGTTGACTTTGTATAAATGCCCTTAATTATATTGAGGAATTTCCCTTCTGTTCCTATTTTGTTGAGAGTTTTTATCATGAATGGGTGTTTGGACTTTGTCAAATGCCTTTTCTGCATGGATTGATAGATCATGTGGTTCTTGTCTTTTGTTTTATTTATGTGATGGATTACGTTGGTTGTTTTTCTAAATGTTGAACCATCCCTGCATACCTGGTATAAATCCTACTTGGTCATGATGGATTTTTTTTTTTGATACGTTACTGAATTCTTTTGGCTAGAATTTTGTTGAGGGTTTTTGTGTCAATGTTCTTGAGGGATATTGGTCTGTAATTTTCTTTTTTCGTGGTGTCTTACCTAGTTTTGGTATCAGGGTTATGCTGGTTTCACAGAATGAGTTTGGGAGTATTCCATCTTTCTGTGCTCTGAAATACCTTTAGTAATGTGTTAACTCTTACCTGAAAGTTTGGTAGAATTCTCCAGTGAAGCTGTCAGAGCCAGGGCTTTTTTTGGTTGGGAGTTTTTAAATTACCTTTTCAATCTCTTCTGTTATGGGTTTATTGTTCTACCTCTGTTTGTGTTAGTTTAGGTAGGTAGTGAGTTTCTAGAAATTCGTCCATTTCCTCTAGGTTTTCAACTTTGTTAAAGTACAGTTTTTCATAGTATTCTGTTATGATTCTTTTATTTTCAGTTGGGTCTGTTGTGATATCATCCATCTCATTTCTTATATGGGTTATCTCCTTCCTCTCCTGTTTTTTTTTTTTTTTTTTTTTTTTTTTTAAATCAATTTTGTTGATCTTTTCAAAGAACCAGCTTTTCGTCTTGTTAACGGTTTCAATTGTTTTTCTATTTCATTTAATTCTGCTCTAATTCTTATTATTTCCTTTCTTCTGGCGCCTGAGGACTTCTTTTGCTGCTCTCTTTCTGCTTGTTCCAGTTGTAGGGTTAATGTTTTGATTATGGCCCTTTCTTATTGGATATGTGGATTTATTGCTCTAAACTGACCTCTGAGCACTGCTTTTGTTGTGTCCCAAAGGTTCTGGTAGGATGTGTTTTCATTCTCATTTGATTTTATGAATTTCTTTATTCCATCCTTAATTTCTTCTATAACCCAGTCGTTTTTGAGCAAGGTGTTGTTCAGTTTCTATGTGTTTGATTTTTTTTCCTTGCTTTTTCTGTTGTTGATTTCTACTTTTATGACTTTATGGTCAGAAAAGATGCTTTGTAATAATTTGATGCTTTGGTTTTTGTTAAGGCTTGCTTTATGGCCTAATATGTGGTCTATTCTGGAGAACGTTCCATGTGCATTGGAAAAGAAAGTACACTTGGCTGCTGTTGGGTGGAGTGTTCGGTGTATGTCTGTGAGATCAAGTTGGTTGATTGTAGCATTTAGCTCTTCCGTATCTTTGTAGAGCTTCTTTCAGGATGTTCTCTCCTTCACAGAAGGTGGTGTGCTGAAGTCTCCTACTACTGTTGCGGAGCTGTCTATCTGTCCTTTCAGTGCTGTTAGAGTTTGCTTTATGTATTCTGGAGCCCTGTCGTTGGGTGCGTAAATATTTATTACAGTTGTATCCTCCTGGTGTATTGACCCTTTAAGCATTATATAGTGTCCTTTCTTATCCTTTGTGGTGGATTTTACTTGAATGTCTATTTTGTCAGCGATTAATATTGCCACTCCTGCTCTTTTTTGAGTGTTGTTTGCTTGATATATTTTTGTCCATCCTTTGAGTTTTAGTTTATTTGTGTCTTTAAGGTGTGTCTCTTGTAGGCAGCATATAGACGGGTTGTGTTTTTTTATCCAGTCTGCCACTCTCTGTCTCTTTATTGCTGCATTTAGTCCGTTTACATTCAGCGTAATTATTGATAGGTAGGAGTTTAGTGCTGTCATTTTGATGTCTTTTTTTGTGTATTGTTCACAGTTTCTTTGTTCCAGTTAATTTTCTGTGGTGTGTTGTTTTTCTTTAAGTGTTTTCTTTTCATGTTTTTCATTGTTGTTGATTTTGGGTTTGCTGAGTCTTTATATTTTTCTAGTTTTTTATTTTGACTTGCAGTATTGTTAGTTTCCTTTGTGGTTACCTTAATATTTACCCCTATTTTTCTAAGTTTATACCACTCTTTTATTTCTTTGTATCGCCTTGACTTCCTCTGCATATGAAAAATCTATGTCTACATTTAAGTCCCTCTTTTTTGTTTCAGTGTTGTCATCTTTTACGTATTGACATGTTTCCCTATTTTCAGTGTTTTAGTTTTGATTTACTTTTGTGACTTCCCTATCTGTGTTAATATCTGGTTGTTCTGTCCTGTATTCTGGTCTTGGGTTGTTATCTGATGTTACTGATTTTCTAACCGGAGGACTCCATTTAGTATTTCTTGTAATTTTGTTTTGGTTTTTGCAAATTACCTAAACTTCTGTTTATCTGGAAATGCCCTGATTTCACCATCATATTTGAGAGACAGTTTTTGTATATGTCATCCCATTGCCTTCTTGCCTGCATGGTTTCTGCTGAGTAGTCTGAGGTTATTCTTATTGACTCTCCTTTGTAGATGACTTTTTGTTTATCCCTAACTGCTTTTAAAATTCTCTCTTTATCTTTGGTTTGTGGTGACCATTTTCTTCCTCACCCCTTAATCCCTGTTTCCTATTTGTTCTTTTGGTACTTGAGAGATGCATCCTGGGAACATCTTAAACTGAGGGAAACAGACCTTAGAATCTTTGGGACTAAATTAGTCTGAAACCTGGGAGACCACACAGAGCTCAGCGAGGAATTTGACTGAGCTGATTTGGGTGAGCTGTGAAACAACCTTCATAGCCAACTTTGCTTTATCAGACAACAGAGTTGAGACATGTTGATAGGGAAATAATAATGGCCTACATTTGTTGAATGTTTTGTGTGAGGCAGTGCTGTAAGAGTTTTATGTGGATTAATCTATTTAATCCTTACAACAATACAATGAGGAAGATACTGTATTATTATCCTAATTTTACAGACTCAGACTGAGGAATGGAAAGTTTAAGTAACTTGCTTAATGTTACAAGCTAATAAGAAACAAAGTATTAATCTAGGCTATTTACCCAGAGCCTGGGCATAAATACTTGATAGATTAGTGGAAACAGAATCAAATTGCCCTTCAGACTTGGTTGAAAAGAGCTCTACTAAACATGTAAATTTAACTTTATGTTCAGGAGAATTTACAGTAATATAAATTAATTTGGCAATATATATTTTGAAGAAAGGTATGATGGTCTGTATCTTAACCAGATATTCCCTTAAGTCTGTAATATCTTCTGATTTCCTTTGTGTCTAAAAGTTGGATGGGCTAGGCAGAGAGAGGTGTTCTGCCAAGGCAGATAGCAGGTAAGAAGCAGCTGGGGTGGTAGGGAAGGAAACAAAGGAATTTACATTTTTGATCACACCGTCCATACGTTAGATGGTTTACATTTGGAATATTTTTCAAAACACACATATAATGAAGGTGATATCCTCATTTTACAGTTGAGACTGTAACCAAAACCTGTTGCTGTCGAGTCAGTTCCAACTCATAGTGACCCTATAGGACAGAGTAGAACTGGCCCATAGGGTTTCTAAGGAGCGGCTGGGGGATTCGAACTGCTGACCTTTTGATTAGCAGCTGTAGCTCTTAACCACTGCACCACCAGGGCTCTGAACTATAGATATGTTTGCTTGAGGTCATGAAGATAGAAGCCAGTTCTTTCTGTTTTTCTCCTGGAACTGACTGGAAGGGAGCAGAAAGAAGATTCTGTTTCAAGAAATGCAACAGCCTGAAGGCACATGGCTTTTCTTGTTTACAGTAGCTCCTTCAGACAGCTCTTAGATGGCACAGTACACTGGTGGGCGTGGCATTGATCATGAGGGTTGTTGGGAAGGTTAAATAATTTTTCTCTGCTGTATTAATAATTCAGAGAAAGACTAATTTCATAATTTCTTCCCAGCATATGGTTAAATTAAAACCGTTTGTGCCACCCAGGGCCCTGCGCCTTGTGCTTACAACTGATATATATGTGAATTATAAGCGTATACTTAGTGTTTATTAAACAGTTTCTGTTAAATCTAGAACATGAAAGAATACAGTTGCAATTGAAGAATATTCTGATTGACCCATTTGTTCTGAACTTGTGTTATTTCAGTGTCTGAGTTCTTAGGAAGTTTATGATTAACATTTATGTCTTACTTTTATTGATTTGCTAATCCCCAGAAAACCTGAAGGATGAACTGTAGATTATTATTTTTCTTAGCATTTGTAAGGTTAGTACTAAAGAAGAAGCAGTATAAAATATAGAGTTCTGGAGAACTGTTGAAAGTGTTTAATTTTATCTTTTAATCTTCCCATGCTAACTTCTTCACTTTTAAAATCTGGATTACACACCTTTTTGAAAAATGTTGCTTGTTGCTTTGTAATGATAGAATCAGGCTGATGATGGGAAGGGCTATTGTCACTATCACTGTTAGGCATACTGTCCGTTTTGCTGAGGTGTGCTAAGCAGCCAGGTGACCCACCACATGACCCACTGTGTAGCTCACATTGGCTGCATTTCCACAGGGAGTCTGCAGAGTTAGTGGCAGAGCTGCAGCAGTCTGCCCACTTGTTTCTGTCATGAGGCAACCTGATGCCAGTGTGTGCGCCTGAAGAACTGTTTTATTTAGCGGTTTATTTTTTTGCCGTGTTCCACTGAACGTAAGTTTATGCTGTTATGAACGGAGTCTGAGGGTAGGGTGTAATGAGAGTGAAGGCAAAGGCCTGTAAGAGGTAGGTATCCTAATTTTGTCTAATAAAGCTGTGGTTGGAGTGTTATGTTTGGCAGTAAATCTCTCTAATGAAAAACAGCTATCCTACTAAAAAAAGCAATAAGAAAGTTTTTTTTTTCCTGTTTCTTTCCCAGAAACAATTGATTAAAAACTATTGTAGATATGTAAAGTTTACTTATATAGAACAAATAAAGTGCTTATTGCCTTTTGACACTGTCAGATATTAAAGGCAGAATTTCAGTTATTGCCTTTTAGATGCATAAAGTTAACATAATTGAATTGATTCATTTAGTTGCCTTTATAGAATTTTACTTTGAGAATGGAAAGATCTGGGAGTTTTTATAGAAAATTTTTTTTCTTCAGCTCTTGAGAGTTTTCGGCTGAGTTGCTGCAACCGCTGTTTCTCTAGATTTCCAACTGGGTGAATATGTTTTTCTTTTTAAACTGGCACTCCCCCAGCACATTTTTCCAGCACGTATTCTTCGGGCACACCCTATGCATTGTGGATTTAGCCAGGTTTTTATTCACAAGGCTGGAAGACAGGCTGGTTTTCTCTTTATAAGATGAAAGAGTGAAGCTTGCTTAAGACTCATTTTTGCCCCTACCTGGATGTATTTGAAATTGATCTCTTATGCAAATACATTCAAGCAATCATAGCAATAATTTGACTTGGAAGTATCAGTAGAAAGGCTAATTTTGTATTTGAGAATGTTTGCTTGGCGTAGTGATTGTCCTCTCAATGAGAATTCTCTTAATTTGTTCTAAGCAATAACTTGATAGTAAATAAGTCTCAGACAAGAGTTGAGAGTTGTGAAGTGACCTTGAAATTTGCAAGATAAGTGTACATTCAAGAAGTTTACATGATAGGTGCATAGTTGATTTTACGTTAGGTGGGGGAGGTTGTTATTTTCATCAATGTCCAAAGCAATGTTAGATGATTCAAGCTTCCATGGTTTGATCTAAATAGAGAGTATGATTCTATCACCATAGGAGATAAACCCGTTGCCATGGAGTCAATTCTGACTCATAGTGGCCGTATAGGACAGAGCAGAACTGCTGATGGATTTGAACTGCCCACATTTTGGTTAGCAGCTGAGCTCTTAACCACTGTACCACCAGGGCTCCACTATATGAGATAAATGTCCTTAATTTCATCCGTGAATGATAACTTGTTAAGATTTACTGGCCTGTGTTATCGAATGTAAGGGTAAGGTACAGAAATTGCTCTCAGGTATTTCCTAGCAGGTCAACCTTCAAAGAGCTGTAGCTTATGTTCCTTTAATAGCTATTCTTTCAACAGTGATAAGAGGAATTAGTATAGTAGATAGTCTGAACAGAAACTAAGATGTGTCATTATTGAGGACAGTCAAAAGTGTCCCTGTGGCAATTCCAGAAATCTCTGAGCATAGAATAATAAATAAATAAATTTTTGAAGTAACTCTAGTTATTCAGAGACTAGCCTTTCAGGATCATGCATCCTCAAGATCAGCTTTGCCCCTAAAGGGTAAAAAGGAAATGCTTCTCGGGCTGTAAAATAAGGAACGATGAAAACACAGGCATTAAATGTGAAATCTTAGGAGGAAAGAGTGTTTACTGTGGGCTGAGGTGACCAGAAGACCTGAGGTGGAACTTGAGTTTGGATCAAGGTAGACTCTTAGGTTTTCAAGAGGAGGTAGGGTGTTTCAGGTCCAAGAGGATATAAGATGTTTCAGGTCACCAGAATGTTGTGTTTTGGTAACAGTGAAGAGTGCTGTCTGTCTGAGAAAACAGGTTTGAAAAAAAGGTTCAAGAAAGTGGAAGATGAAGTTGGAAGGGTTCATTGTGGTCACATTGTCTTTGAATGCCAGACTAGTGCATTTGGACTTTATCCTAAGAGTAGTGGGGAATCACTAAAAGGGAATGGCATGATTAAAGTGCCCTAAAAAAGATCATTTGATGCTGATGTGGGATGGATGAATTGGAGGTAGGTATGTAATGGGTGAATCAGAAGTATGTGATGGATTGGAGCAGGGCAAGACTATAAAGTCAAAGAGGCTGTTATGGTAGCCTAGCTGTAAATAGAGGTCTTGAACCAGGGTGGTGGACACAGAATGAATAGAAAGGTCCAGATGCAAGGTGGATGAAATAGAGATAAGCACAAATCTGTCATTTACAGATGAGAAGTCTAGAGGTCAAGCGACTGTGCCAGAGATTGTTAGAATAAGAGTCAAATTTGTAATAGAGGTCATGACTCCAAATCGAATGTCTTTCCACGATTATACATTTTAGAAAACTGGTAATGTAACTGGATTTTGGTCCTAGAAAGTTGTCAGACTATTGATGGAAATAGAGGCAAGAGGAGATGTCAATATTCAGGAAGGAGAAGAAGGGGAAGGAAATTATTTGGTGTGAAAAGGGCCTTTTGTTAAAGAAGAGTGTTTAGCTCTTTCATCTTTTTGTGTGTGGTTTGAGGTAAGATTTTGACTTTATATTTTCCCCCAATGGATACCCAGTTGTCCCTAAGTATATCAAAGGGACCATTCTTTTCCTGTGATTAGGAATGCCACTTTTATTGTAAACTAAATCTATATACACATCTGTTACTGTGTTCTCTTGTTTCATTGATCTGTTGTCAATTCCTCTATCAATATCATACTGTTTCAATTACTAAACCTTCAAATCTGTAATATATAGTGCATATTATTTATAATATATAGTATTTACCATAGCTTTAATATCTGAATAGGGTACCTCCATTCTCCTTGTACTTAAAATTACGTGTTTTTTGTGAGGGTACTATTCTTGCGCATTGTCTTCTTCCATATGAATTTTATAATCAGGTTGTCAGCTTCTTTTAAATCATGTTAGGGTTGAGATTGTGTTGAATGTACAGATTAATTTGGAGATAGGACATCTCGACAACATTAGAGCCTCTCTTTCAGAGTCATAATATTTTTCTCTATTGAGGCCCTTGGATCTTATAGTAAAATTTATACTTTTCTTCTATAGGCCTTGCACATTTTCTGTTAGGTTTATTTCTAAGTGTTTTACAAATTTATTGCCTAATGGGATTATTTCTTGTTGGTATATGGGAAAACTGTTGCTGTTTGTTAACTTTGTGTTTGGCCGTCTTACTGAGTTTTCCTACTCTTAACGTTTCTTTCAGTTATTTCTATTTGATTTTACTAGGTAGACAGTCGTATCTTTGACAGATGGTGACAGTTTTGTTTTGTCCTTTGCAATGGTTAGACTTTCTGTTTTTCCTGTCTGATTGCATAGACTGGAACCCTCCAGTACACAGTTGAATAGTACCAGAGGTAGGGGACTTTCTTGTCTGGTTTCTGACTTTAATTAGAAAAGTTATGCTTTCCCATTGAGTACGATTTGTGCTATAGGTTTGTGATAGATGTCCTACCTGTATTAAGTTAGACACTGTTCTTTCAATTCCTAACTTAAGAATTTTTGTTATGGATGAGTATTAAACATTATCAATACTTTTTCAGTATCTGTGGAGATAGTAATATATATATTTTTTCCTTTAGAGCCTTTAAAAGATTTCCTGATGATGTTTGGCCCTTTAGTTCATTCGACAAATATTTGTTGAGTGCTTATTATGTACTAGCAACTCTTCAAGGCACTGGAGATAGAGCAGCGAACAAAATAGATAAAACCCCCTGCCCCCTCTGTAGTTCACATTCCAATAGGCATTTCTTAGGCTAAGCAGTATCAGATAGTGACTATCTGGATGACCTGGATTATTCTTTTTAACACGTGGCAAATTTGATTTGTTAGTGGTTTTATTTTGTTTGATCATTTTTGTTTTATCTGACTGCTCTCCCTTTCCCCGTGTTCATAACTTGGATTGGCCTATGGATGTGGTTTTGTCAGGCTGATAGGTTAAGATGGTAAATCTTCCCATCTTTCTATGCTTGGGAATAGTTTAACAGAGATTACAGGCAGTCAGTCTCCAGGTTACAAATGAGACCCATTCCTAAGTCTTTCTTTAAGTCGAATTGGTAGGTAACTAGGAACAGGTGCATCTGATTCTTATTTAGCGTCAGTCAAATGTTTGTCTTGGTATATAGTGTCTATTTTACCTTTCTTTGCATATAAAACACTTAAGAAACGCTTGCAAACCATGCAGTGTTTTCATGAGTGTCACAGAGTAGTGCATGCATTCATTATTATGAACCATGGTATTTGACTCAAATTTTTAATATAATAGGCTTTATGGCAATTCATTCCTAAGTACGAGTTGTTCATAAGTTGGACGTTCGTAACCTAGGTACTGTCTTTACCTGTTCTCTAATGCTTTGATAGAACTTGACTGTTAAAAACATCTTGAGCCAGTTGCCATTTTATTTATAGGAGTAGATTTTTGCTTACTTTTAAAATTTCGTTTGTGGTGATTAGTTTATTAAGGTTTTTAACCTCTTCCTTTATGAGTCAGTTTTGGCAGTACATTTTCGTAGAGAGTCATCCATTTTTGCCTATATTTTCAAATTTATTTACATGAAATTCTCAGTAGTAATCTCTTAAAATCTTCTCACAGAGTATTATTTGTACCTCTTCACACTCCAGTTAGGAGCCCTGGTGGCACAGTACAGTTCAAACCTACCAGCTGCTCTGTGGGAGAAAGATGTGGCATTCTGCTTCCTTAAAGATTTACAGCCTTGGAAACCCTATGGGGCAGTTCCGCTCTGTCCTGTAGGGTCGCAATGAGTTGGTATCGACTGGATGGCAATGGGAACTCTCCAGCTGTATCTGCTTTTTTTTCTGTATCTCTTTTTCTTTCTCTCTTCCCTCCCCCCATACATAGTTTTCTGCTTTCGATTATTTTTTTACCAAGAAAACCATAGCTTTTGGTTGTACTTACCAAATTTACCTTTTTGTTTACTATTTATTTCATTGGTTTTGTTTTTATCTTTGTTTATTCCTTTTACTTCCTTTGGGTTTTTTAAAGCTTCTTGAAATTATATGTTTAGTTCATTTATTTTCCATCTTTTTTATTTTCTTAAATATTCACTTAAAAGTCTATAACATTTTCTCCAAGTAGTTCTTTGGTCAAATTCCAAAGAGTTTGGTATGTGGTATCTTCATCGTTGTTCGTTTCTAAAGAGGAGACCAGTTTTGGTTTCTCTTTAGCATAATATTTAGAAAGATGTGTTAAAATTTCCAGTCCAATTTATTTTTTTGCTACTCTTTTTTTTATTGTTGATTTATCTTTTTGTTGCATTGTGGCCAGAGAATGTATGATTTCTGATTTTTGGAATTTGAGCTATGTTTTTGTGACCTAGTTAATTGTTAAAACTTCTATGAGTATTTAAAAAGTACATGTTCTCAGTTTGGTACAAAGTTCTGTATGTATCTAATAAGTAGTCATAATTTTTTTTAATAGATTGATAATACTCCATCGAATGTTAATCTCAGTTACTTCTTGCATTCAGTATGACACAAGAAGTTACACTTTAGAGTCTGGTCCATCTGGATTTGAATCCAGGCTCCCTGACTTGCTAACTCTGTGACTTTTGCACCTTAGTTTCCTCTGTAACATGGGAATTAACAACATTTAACATATGGAGTTTTTATTAGGATTGGGTAAGATAATGTATGTAAAGTACCTATCTCCTATTCCAGGGTCTGGCCCATAAGTAATATTAATGATAATCAGCTTTTGTGTGTGTGTTTCATTGTTGGACATTACTGTCAGTTTTTCATAATTATAACAAATCATGTAATGGGTACTTTTGTACATTGTATTCTTTTAAATTGGGTTCTGAGGTCAAAGGATACCATCATTTTGATGGCTGTTTTTTATTTTTTCCTCCTCAGATTGCTTTCTGAAAAGGTTTTATCATTTTATCTTGTTCTCATTGGTATATGCATGTGCCAGTTTAATTTCAAGCTTGAATTTTACTGTTACTATTTTAAAAATGAATTTAAAAGGTTCTCAATCTGCTTTTTTTTTTTTTTTTTTAAACTGCTTAGCAGGACAAGCTTTTCTAACATTTACCATTTTTGTCATTTTGAGTAATAGCTGCCACAAGATGGGATTGTTGTTTTTAAGATACCTTCCAGATAGGTTTCTTACAGGCTGTAGGAACTAAATAGACTCTTCCTGTTATTCTCCTTTTCCATGTTTGTGTGGCTTTCCAGAAATGAATTTGTTTAGGTGGGTTTCTCAACAGAGGCACTGTTGACATTTTGGGCTGAACCATTCTTTGTCTTGACGGCTGTCCTGAGCATTGTAGGATGTTTTGCAACATCCTTAGCTCCTGTCCACTAAATGCCAGTAGTGACCCCCTTTCTTATTTATGAAAACTAAACATGTCTCCAGACATTGCCACATGTCTCCTGGGGGGTAAAATCACCCCTGGTTGAGAGCAACTGGATCAGCTTCTTCTGTATCTCCTTGGAGAAGAGAAAGGGTGCTGTCTTAGTCATCTAGTGCTGCCATAACAGAAGTACCACAAGTGGATGGTTTTAACGAAGAGAAATTTATTTCCTTACAGTAAAGTAGACTAAAAGTCCAAATTCATGGTGTCATCTCCAGGGGAAGGCTTTCTCTCTCTCGGCCTTCTCATCAGTGTTCCCCCAGACTAGGAGGTTCTCGGCACAGGGACCCCTGTCCAAAGGATGCGGTCTGCTCCCGGCACTGCTTTCTTGATGGTATGAGGTCCCCCTGTCTCACTGCTTGCTTCTGTCTTTTATATCTCAAGAGGTTGCCTCAGGACACAATCCAGTCTTGTAGATCAGGTCCTGCCTTACTAACACAACTGCCACCCATCCTCCCTCATTAACATCATAGAGGCAGGTTTACAACATACAGGAAAATCACACAGTACCAGGAATCATGCCCTAGCCAAATTGATATACACATTTTTGGGGGGACATAATTCAAACCATGACAGGTGCTAATGTCAACATTCATACTTGATGCCAGGTATGCCCTTTATGTAAGCTATTTCACTTAATTTTCATAAACAAACAAAACCCCAAACCCACTGCCGTCGAGTCGATTCTGACTCATAGCGACCCTGTAAGACAGAGTAGAACTGCCCCATAGGGTTTCCAAGGCGTAATTTTTACCGAAGCAGACTGCTGCATCTTTCTACTGTGGAGTAGCTGGTGGATTTGAACCACTAACCTTTCTATTTATTAGCAGTCAAGCGCTTAAGCACTGCGCCACCAGGGTTCCTTAGAATTACTATACTTCGCCTGTATTCAGGTAGTATTTAAGCTTTGCAGTGAAGCTGGATTGATGAGTCAGACTCTACATTTAAAGTGGAAACTCTCAAAGGGGACTCATGAGGGGGGATATTACCCCTAAGGGACAAATCAGAATCAATTAACCTTCCCCTCCTTTTCTTTTCCAATTGTGTATGATTCGAACACATGGCTATGCCAGTCAGCCATCCTCAGTTTTGTTGGGGTAGAGAAAAGTTTTAGAGTCACTGTTTTCTTTTTAGTTTTTTCCCTCATTCCTTTTCTATTCTTCTTTTCCTCATGACTGTTGTGCCCCCCCCCAAAAAAAAAAAAAACACAGATATCCTTTGATTCCTTTGATCCTGGTAAGTTCTGTAGCCCACACTACCAAAGTTAAGACTTATAAAGGGAGTAGGACTGATTTCAAAATGCTGCCTCTGATCTAGAGGGGATATAGTTGCAGTATTACAAGCTGCAAGAAGCAGCAGCAGCTAGAGAGAGATTTCTGTTTTTAAAGCCCTTACCTAGCAAGGCACCTGTTGTCTGAAATGGTTACTTTGTTGTACTTTTTTTTTTTTTTTGGTGCTGTCTTACTTTCCTTGACTTTAGGCAGTATCTCATAAGCTGGGATTTTCCCCACCTTGCAGTCCGTTTTGGATCAAGCTTTCTTAGCTTCTCTTTCTTCTTCCCGCTGATCCTTTCTTTTTCCTTTATTTTCTTCTTTCCAAGTTAAAAAGAGTGAGGGGGTGACGGGGGTGACACTCTTCCTGGGCTGGTAAACTACTAGTGAATAAATGACCTGATGTCTTTGATGTTCATGAGGCCTTCAACTTCTGCACCTCCACATAGTACTTCCATGTAGTTTTCCTTTTCTCTTCCCCTCTGACAGTGTCCTGTTCCTGTTACATGAGAACCATGTACATGAAGACATTTTGTAAGTGGTCTATGGGGTTCATACCATCCTGTGTTGCTTTACTTTCATTTCTAGCCCACGTTTTTTGGAATTTGTATCTGTGGCTTCATTTAGCTATTTATTAGTTAATCCTGGAACATTTATTTCTATAGACTCTTGATAAAAGAGAGCAAAGAAAAGTGCTATTTTAGAGTACAGTGACATAGCAAGCTAAAACTTCCCCTGTGCCCATTTTTATAAAAGGGAAAATTTAAAGAGGAATGATAACTTTGACATTTTCACAATTATTCCTGTCTCCTATGCATTTTAAGCCTCATCTCTCTCCAGTCTCTTCAACTGGAATGAGTTGTATGTACACACACAAGTACACAACTTCAGGCTGTGTACTTGTATGTGTCTCTGTTGATACTTTCTCACTAAATTTACTTCACTTACTTGACAAGGGAACTGAATAATGCTTAGGTCAAAATGTCAGTGCAAAATGACCAAGAAGTCAAGCTAGGAAGTCTTCATAGCTGGAAAGCTGGCTTTCTCCCAGAAGGCCCTTTTATTTATTTATTTTTACTTTTGTTAATCATGTTTTGTTTTTTTTTTTTAATTGTTGTACTTTAAGCAAAAGTTTACAATTCAGGTTAGTCTCTCATACAAAAATTTATACATACATTGTTACGTGACCCTAGTTGGTCTCCCTATACTGTGACAGCACACTCCTCCTTTCCACCCGGATTTGCCGTGTCCATTCAAGCAGCTCCTGACCCTCACTTCCGGAGAAGAGCTGCTCATTTAGTCTCATGTATGTACTTGAGCTAAGAAGTACACTCTTCACAAGTATCATCTTATGTCTCATAGTCCAGTCTAATCTTTGTCTGAAGAGTTGGCCTCTAGCATGGCTTTATTGCTGGGTTGACAGAGTCCGGGGGCCATGCTTTCTGAGGTTCCTCCAGTCTTAGTCAGACCATTAAGTCTGGTCTTTTTGCTAGAATTTGAGTTCTGCATCCCACCTTTCCGTCGCTCCATCAGGGACTCTTATGTTGTGTTCCCTGTCAGGACGGTCATTGGTGGTAGCCGGGCACCATCTAGTTCTTCTGGTCTCAGGCTGATGAAGTCTCTGGTTTATGTGGCCCTTTCTGTCTCTTGGGCTAATATTTTCCTTGTGACTTTGGTGTTCTTCATTCTCCTTTACTGCTGTTTAGTTGGGACCAGTTGATGCATCTTAGATGGCCACTCGCTAGCTTTTAAGACCCCAGATGCCACTCACCAAAGTAGGATGCAGAACATTTTCTTCATAAATTTTGTTTTGCCAATTGCTGCAAGGCCCTTTTAGATTTAAAAAAAATATCGCTTCAACTTTCTGATGTTCTTTCTATCTTGGGTGGACATGGCCTGGTGCTTCTGTGTCAGCAGGTATCTCCATGCAGTCAAGAGTCAAGATAGAGGGGGTAGATGGGATGAGTTCCTTAGTGATTCTAAAATTTAAATTATTTAAAATGATTACTGTGGATTTCAGCATCTCTAGGTTTGTTTATTCCGCAAATATTTCTTTAGCATTTTGCTGTTTTGCTCTCTGACTTGCTAGTCATTTTTTAAGGGGCTACTTGGATAAAGGAGTAAATACCAGAACCTCTGATGCTCTTATGTTGCTGACAGTGAATTGGCTCAATACTGAATGTTTGCTCATTTGACTTAAAAAAAAAAAAAAAAAAGGCCTGCCACCTGTGTCAGTCTGGCAGCTGCTCTTTTCAAACTCTTTTTGGCATGATCTAAATAAATCTCTGAAATTCCCCTCCCTCTTCCTCTCCTTTTTTGTGTGTTGTCAGTATTAGTTTCACCTAAGTTTAGTTTCTGTCATCCTGCGTAACAGTAAAGGCTAAATGAGAACACTAATTGGTGAAAATATATTGCTTCGAAGAAATTTCAGGCAATAAAACTACAAGGGCTTCATAGTTGTAAACAATCCTTGATTTGTCTTCAAAAAGTATTTTTTCATTTTCTTGATATATTTAGGTTTTATAATCCAGTAAGTTATTAAGAAGTGAGCTTTTGTATGAAATATGTTGTGATTTGTGTTCTGGGGGTGAGCTCTGAAATCTTAATGTCAGTATTTTAGTGGGGATAGAGATAGTAATGTTTATTTAAAATGGTTTTATGCCATAGACTTATTCAGGAATTTATTAATCTGTTTGCCAGAGATGTCAGTTCTTTCAGAGTTCTTAATTCTCAAGTTTTATTTTCTTCCAAGCAGCCTTGAGAAACTGATTGAGTTAACGTTTGTTGCTTCCAAGTTGCATGGTTCTCAGCTTTGGTTGTACATTAGAATCACCTGGGTATACAATTAAAAAGAAGTCCTGATGCTAAGACTGTACCCAAGACTAGGTAATACATAATCTCTGGGGTGAAACTCAGGCACCTGTGTTTTTAAAGTTTTCCAGGGGATTCCATGTTGTAGCCACAAGTTGTAAATCCCTGCTCTAGGAATTTTTTGAGATTGTTGTTAGCTGCCATGGATTGTTAGCCGTTGTTAGCATCTACCTCAGAAGAAAGTCCTGGTGATGTACTTCCGAAAGATCATAACCATTGAAAACCCTGTGAAGTGCAGTTCTGCTCCGAAGTACATGCAGTTGTTGCCATGAATTGGAATCAACTCGATGGCAATTGATTTGCGGTTTTTTGGTCCTAGGAGTAGCCCTTGACATGCTAAATTTAATGGGAAGTATTTGAATATAAGAAACTATGTAATTTGTAACAATGAAGGAACATTCCTCATCCTATATAAATATTCATTGATTTAGAAAATATATATCAGGTACTCATTCTAGTCCAGGCACTGTTTTAGTTTCTGAGGATACAGCTGCCAGTAAGATATTCCCGTTTTCATGGGGTTTTATCCTAATACAGGAGACAGAGATTGAGTAATTGACTGAAGGCCAGGTAACAAGTGCTGTAAAAAGCAATAAAACAGGGTAAGGAGATTGAAAGTGATGGTTATGGAAGGGAGGTGGCTGTTTTAAATAGGGTGGAATGGCCAGGGAAGGCCTCTCTGAGGAGGTGGCATTTGAGCTGAGACCTAAATGACGTGAAGGAGGAGTAAGCCCTGTGAAGATCTTGAGGAAGAACATTCCTGGTGAAGAGAACAAGTACAAAGACCCTAAGATGGGACTGAGCTTGGATTGTTGGGTTTGCGGTAGGTAGGCCTGGGTGGCAGGAGCACACATGTGATCCAGGTGTATGATGAGTGGTAGGAGATGAAATCAGAGAGCCCTGAAGGCCATGGTAAGAAGGTTGATATTTTAATTTCAATTTGATAGGAACTTGATTGTAACTGACTGTTGTTAAATGGTTAGCTTTATGCCTGAAATAATTGAGAAAAAATCTTCAACTTCCATCTTTTAGAAATTAACTGGGAAGTTAGTGCTCATTATGTTGTATTACGTGTCTATGGAAGGATATGTTTCCTTCACCAGACTGAACTTCTCTAGGACAGGGACCATCCATGTTTTTATTCTTTATATTCATAATTCTGGGCACAGAAGATACTCAACAGTTTTTCTTGACAGAATAGAGACTTTGCAATCAACTTCGGTATTTTTAAATTTATATTTATGAAATTCTAATGCGTAATCATTTACTGAATGCCCACTACATGCTAGTAGTTATTCCTAGTCCCCACAGATAGGTAGTGTTATTCCTGTTTTACAAGGGAAGAAGCAGAGTCTCAACAACAGTGACAGAACCAGAATTTGAATCCAGACCTTTTTGAAGCCATGCTGTTCCACTGTACCATGTGGCCCTCTGAATAATGAGATTGAGACTGATTTTTGAAGGTATAACTTGTTGAGCCAGTGACCTTAGTTTTTAGATAATATGCTTTATAAATGCAGAATAAGAAGGCCTCCCTCAGGCTTATTTCCTTAAAAGTGCTGTTATGTGAAGGCTTGTAATTGAAGGAATATTTTCTTTGAAAAATAATCATTTCTTATCTTAAATATTGGTTGAGCACTGTGTAAAGTACTGTGGAATATATAGAGATGACTCATAAATAGATTCTGTCGACAGGCTTAAGAAAGCTAAGATATTTACATAATTCATTGTGGTGTAAGATACAAAGTGATAATTGTCACAAAAGATTAAAATACTATGGAAGTTCTGTTGAGGAAGAGTTTGTTAAAGAGAAGGGGACTTTTGGAAGGATAGATAGGATTTAGACCTAGATTAGGAGTGGAGAGCAAGGCTGGTGTAGGTGTTCAGAGGGAAAGAAGGAAGGACATTCTGTATATGGTTAAGAAAAGACTCGGAATTGGGGCAGTGTGGGGAGCCACAATCACGTATTGCAATTTGTAAGGAGTGTAAGATGGGGGAAGGGAAATAACCATAGATAATGAAGATTAGAGCCATGTGGAGAAAATCTTTGGGTATCAGGCTAAGGAGTGTTGAACTCTTGTTTTGTGAAAAATGGGACTTTTTGATCAGAAATGCCATTATCTATGATGGACTTTGGGAAGGTTGATTCGTCAAGAATATTAGTGAGTTGGATTAGCAGGAATCAGCACACTAATGGCCTGTAGGCCGAATGCAGCCTGAGACTAGTTTTTGTAAATAAAATTTGATTGGAACACAGCCATGCTCGTTCGTTTGCATACCGTCTGTGTCTGCTTTAGTACTACAATGGCTGCAAAGCCTAAAATAATTACCTTCTGGCCCTTTGCTTAAAAAAAAAAAAAAAATCGCTGACCTCTGAATTAGAGGGGTGGAGACAGAAATCTTTGTACAGCCTTGTTGTTGTAGCTAGGGTCTAAATCTGTGTGCCTTTATGTTAAGTGGAATGAAGGCCAGGGTTGCAGTAAACTTGGTAGAAAAAAAGAATGGATGAGAGAGAGAGAAGAATTTATTGTATTTGACAACTGATTAGATTCAGGAGTCTAGGGAGAGGAAGGAATTAAAAAATTTTTTTTTGAACTGTAAGTGACTGAGGATGATAATTTGGGATAGAGGAGGCTTTTAATTGAACATATAACAGATTGTATGTAATGTTTTATAATCCTCTGATCCTTAAAATGTGACAAAACTCTGGTTGTCCTTCAGACTTCAGGGAAATAATGCTGATATCTTCCTTCTCTCAACCTCAGAGGATTCCTCCTCTGTTCATTGTAAGTGCCTCTCATTTTATTTAAAAAAAAAAAAAGAAAGGCTGCTTTCATTTTAGAGTGGTTGTGGGGAAACTGGCAAAATGAGGCAACAATGTATAAATTAAACTTGTCTATTTAGTACACTGTTATTGTCAGAGTGCTAAATATTTATAAATATGGAAAATTTCCACCATAGTAGCAACTATTTACTGAGTACCTACTATGTGTCAAGACTCTGAGCTTAAACACTTTTTCCAGACTTATCTCCTTTAATGCTCTAAAACTTCTCTGTGAAGTAGGAAAATTGTGTCCCCCACTACCTCTGTTTTATCATTGAGGAAACCAGGGCTCAGGGTAAGTAATTTTTCAAAGTTAGTTTTACTCCTAAACTCATGTCTTAAATTTGTACTGTGGTGGTTCTTAAATCATACGTTCATTAAAATCACCCAAAAAACCAGTTGCCTTTGAGTCGATTCTGACTCACAGCAACCTCATATGTTTCAAGAGTAGAACTGTGCTCCATAGGGTTTTCTTGGCTGTGACTTTTCAGAAGCAGATCACCAGTCCATTCTTCCAAGGTACCTCTGTGGGTTCAAACTGCCAGCCTTTCTGTTGGTGGCCCAATACTTAACCATTTGCACCACCCAGGGTCTCCAGAATCACCGTAGTGCTTCTTAAAATGTAGATTCCTGGGCCTTTCTTTCAAGGATTTTCCTTCACAGGTGACTCTGACAGTTATGATCTTTGTACCAAACTTGGAAAAAACACTGCTGTATAAGCCTTCTGTTACCAACTGTTGCCTCATCTGGAAAACAGCACCCCAGACTTTTTCCTGTGCTGGCCCAAATTTTTACTTTTTATAAAACATTTTTTAGTATTTGTCAGGCAAGAGATAATGTTGTTATGTACTGTCGGTTGAGGTTTTTCACCCTCTTTCTTTAAAGCGTGTTTAGAATTTAAAATTGGTAATACGAAATACACACATTGATTTCTTCTGTTGCTTTTTTTTTTTGGTTGCAAAATCATCTTTATTAGATAGTCTAAGTGACTGGGTTCATTAAACATTGTGTTTGGTAAACTTAGAATCTTAGAATTCCTACAGTAGGTTACTCAGTTAATGTCAAGTTTTGAAACCAGTAGTTGTTGAAGATATTTTAGCAGCTAAGCAGCTTGTTTAGTTGCTAATTTTTTTTCCATTTTTTATTGTGCTTTAAGTAAAAGTTTACAGCTCAAGTTAGTTTCTCATACAAAAATCTATATGCACACACATTATTATGTGACCCTAGTTGCTCTATCTGTTGCATTTTGAGTATATTTACTTTTTTAATTGGACCATATTTTTGCATTCAAGTACAGTGGCCTTTTCAGGTCATTCTAATTTGAAGTAACACACTTCTTAGTTCAATTCATTGCATCTTTTACCTTTTTAAAAGAAGAAACAATCTAGGTGTGAAAACTCTTAGGCCTATCGAATTCCTGAGATAGATACATTTCAACTTTACACTGAGGATCAGTGTAGAGGAAAGAGCCTTGAACTGTCATAAGACCAAGGACCATCTGGGCCAGTTAGTCACTTTATGACCTTGATTGAGCCATGTAACCTTACTCAATTTCCTGATGATACATGGCATGATGGCTCGCCCTGTTTCCTTTAGTTTTTAAAGAGGATCAAACGAGTGTGTGAAAGTTCCTATGAAAGCCAAAAGCCAGATCAAGTATAAAGTAGTGGTATTCTTCGAAGCTTGTGGATGAATGATCGTTTATTTTAGTGCCTTTCACAGTTTAGTCTCTTACACAATAATGAGTGCTTTGTTGTTGTTAGGTGCCTTCCAGTCAGCTCCTACCCATAGCAACCCTGTGTATAACAGAATGAAACCTTGATTGCTTACTGAGGGGTTATAAGGAGGAACGCAAGTTGTCTCTTCAGGAGATGTGTTTAGTTATCTAGAATAGAGAACAAAAGAATGAATAAAAAGGCTTTAGGGAAGCTAATATGGATGTAGCACGTCGTGCTTATCTATCGTTTCACTTAGAGTTTATTGTGTTATTTTAGACATGATGAATTTCGTCGTTTGATTTCCTGGTTCACAACAAAGGGGCTTTGTAAGCTGTTAGAGGTAGGCTGATTATTGTTACCTTGACAATTTATGCTCTTTTGAGTGTCGTCATTTTTTTTGGATAATCTTATGGAGAGGTATTTAGTGCATTAAAATCCAGACTTTACTAGTTTAGCCTCGAAGAATAAGACTGTGTTTCAGCATAGCACATCAGTATTCTTCAAAAAGATAACCTTACTAGGTAGCTCTTATCTTTTTAAAATTCTTGATGAAGAAGGCTTAGGGAATTCAGAACTATCTCCAGATATTACATTATCATATTGGTTAATGAGGATTGGAAACAGTTTCTGTTGCATAAAGTCAGTGATTTGTCTTCATAAGAATCTTAGGAAGGGTCAGGTGGTGATATCTGTATTTGAAATAAGGAATGGGCCGATAGAGGGTGAGTTGGAACATGACAGTAAGTAGTTGAACATGGACTTTTGTTTGCCAGTACTTTTAAGTCATAATAGAAAGGGCCTGTGCATTCATGCAGAAAAGTTCCCATGGGTTTTCTTTGTTTAAAAACCAGTTGCTGTCGTGTTGATTCTGACTCATAGCAACCCCGTGTGTGTCATAGAAGAACTGTGCTCCACAGGGTTTCCAGTGGCTGATTTTTCCGAAATAGATTGCCGGGCCTTTCTTCTGGGGCATCTCTGGGTGACCTTGAACTTCCAGCCTTTTGGTTAGCAGCTGAGCATGTTTGCCCCACCCAGGGACTCCTTTATTTGTTTAGAGTGGTTTTAACACAGATTAGAAGAAGCAGATTTTTGGGTGGGATGATGGAATTTGTGTAGTACCTGTCTGTCAATCCTTAAAGGTTTAGTTTTAGCCAAACGCTCTTTCCTTTTAACCACCTAATAGAGTCTGTTCTTGTTCACACTACTAAGAATTGCAAACCGAATTTAAAATATCCAACTTGTGATGAACTTTAAACAATTAATATTTATCTCACTACTTTATTTCTTCATCATTTACCGTGTGCCATCCAAATAAACTGGAATAATGTGAGTAGTTAAAGGAAGTGCCTTCCATCTTATGTGGAAAAAGACACAAGGTAGTAGTAAATTTGGCCTAGGGAGATTAACATTCCCTGTTTTCATACAGAAAGTTAAGGGCAGTGTCATCATCATTCTTTTGGGGCAGGGAGTAGCTGCAAAACCAAAAATACCATTACCAGCTACTCTAAAGGAGTTTAATGCCATTCTTGGAATTTATCTTTTGCTATGTAGTATCCCCGGCTATATATATTTTTAAAGCTGGGGTGGGGGTCCTCTAATTTCTGTATAATAACGCCCTATGAGCAAATTGTCATGTACAGATTATGTACCTGGCAACCTACACCTGCAATTTGTGACAGTTTTTTAAAGTTCACTAAAACCTGTCCTTATGTGCTTTTAGTTTCATAAATGATTAGGAAGAACGCTGAGTCTGAGTATGTGTTTTTGTATTAAGAGTTCCTTTAGAGAGCCACAGGAATTGGCAGAGTTGGTTCAGCGGTCTTTGGTTTAAATTTAAATATGCAATTAGTAGCCTGCTATTTCAGAAGTTTGTTATTTTAGGCCACTTTGCTGAGGTGGAAATCTGGAATAGCTTGTTCAATTTTAAGTTAGAGTTTGGTTTGATTGTTTGTTTCTTCATTCAGCAAACATTTCTTGATTATCTCCAGAGTTTAGCACACCCTGGGAAATCTAGAAGTGTGCAATCTGCACCTTCTATTGGGAATAATAGGAATTTTGAAAGTACATAGGCCTTGGAAGGCAAACCATTTCTTCCTTCAAAATGATGTGTTATAATTTTATCTTTGCTTGGGCTAATTTAAAAAAAAAAGAAAAAAAAAAAGTTTTTCCCCCCAGATAACAAAGTAATACAAACTCCTTGTCAAAAGTAAAGAACCACAGATAAGTGAAACAGAAACGGTTTTACCCCCAATGTTACTCGATTTGTTGTAAGGCCACTGTAGAAAACATTCCCTTCTTTGGGATAGTGGAGAGAGTATGTGACTTGGAATCAGACTTAAAGTTCCAGCTCCATCAATTTATTAGCTCTCTGACACACCACTCAACACTCTAGACCTCAAGTTTTCTCATGTGTTCTAATGAGACGATAATAACTTCACAGAATTGCTGTGAGAATTTTAATTTGTGGACACATACATGGTAGTTGGCTCTTAATATTCTCACCTTGCTTTTGCTTTTTCCTTTATTTCATCTGAAGGTTCCATATTTTTAGTTGTCTTATGGCCACTGAGAGTTTGTTAGTTTGAATGTATTGTACCCGTGTGCACGTGTGTGTTTGTGTGTCTGCAGTGTACTTAGGGAGTTGGATTTTTAATAAATTCTGCCATTTTTAGGTATCTACTGCATTGAACATAGTATGAAAAAAATCATAAAAGATTTCCTTTATTACATACTTGTTAACGTTTGCTGTTAGTCCATAAAACTCTTGCTTTTTGTATTACTTGTTTATTTATGTTCTTAGATCTTTTATAAAAGAGGGTGTGAACAATTCAAAAGATTGCAGGCATATCTAGTTAAGATTGCTTTCCAAAAAGGTTCTGTTAACTTGTGTTCATACCAGCAGAGTATCAGGTTTTTTGTTTAACCACACTTGTGTTAGCCTGGAGAAGAATGATCCTTTAAAAATCTTTGCTAAACTGATGGGTGAAAAAACAACATCTTCGTTTAAATTTGCATTTAAAAGTTGTCATTGTCTCATATGTTTTAAAGAGTGGTGTTTTCTTACCAATTTTTATGATTATTTGATGAGGTAAATATAGTAATCCTTTGTTAAAAATATTGAAAATCAACCTCAGATGAGATGCAAATATAGTTTATTTTTTGTTGTACTTTAGATGAAAGTTTACAGAACACACTAGCTTCTCATTAAACAGTTAGTACATACATTATTTTATGACCTTGGTTAACAACCCCATGACATGTCAGTACTCTCCCTTCTCGACCTTGGGTTCCTTATTACGAGCTTTCCTGTCCCCTCCTGCCTTCTTGTCCTTGCCACTGCGCTGGTGTGCCCCTGTAGTCTCATTTTGTCCTGTGGGCCTGTCTAATCTTTGGCTAAAAGGTGAACCTCAGGAGTGACTTCATTACTGGGGTAAAAGGGTGTCTGGGGGCCATACTCTCGGGGTTTCTCCAGTCTCTGTCAGGCCAGTTAGTCTGGTCTTTTTGTGAGTTAGAATTTTGTTCTATCTTTTTCTCCAGCTCTGTCTGGGACCCTCTATTGTGATCCCTGTCAGAGCCGTCAGTGATGGTAGCTGGGCACTTTCTAGTTGTACTGGACTCAGTCTGGTAGTTGTGGTCTGTTAGTCCTTTGGACTGATCTGTCCCTTGTGTCTTTTCGTTTTCTTCATTTTCCCTTGCTCCCGAAGGGATGAGACCAGTGGAGTATCTTAAGTGGCTGTTCACAGGCTTTTAAGACCCGAGACGCTATTCACCAAAGTAGAATGTAGAACATTTTCTTTATCAATTATATTGTGCCAGTTGAGCTAGATGTTCCCTGAGACCATGGTCCCCACAGCCCTCAGCCCGGTAATTCGGTCCCTCAGGGAGTTTGGATTTGTCCATGGAGCTTCCATGACCTTGCCCTGAACAAGCTGTGTTGGCTTCCCCAATATTGTGTACTGTCTTAACCTTCACCAAAGTTACCACTTATCTATTTAGTATTTTTCTCTCCCCACCCCTCCCCTCCCTCGTAACCATCAAAGATTGTTTCTTTATGTGTGTAAACCTTTTCGTGAGTTTTTATAAGTAGTGGTCTCATACAATATTTGTCCTTATTGTGAATGACTTATTTCGCTCAGCATAGTGCCCTCCAGTTTCATCCATGTTGTGAGATGCTTCACAGATTCATCATTGTTCTTTATTGTTGCAAATATTCCATTGTGTGTATGTACCATAGTTTATTCATTCATCTGTTGATGGGCATCTAGGTTGTTTCCATCTTTTTGCTAGTGTGAACAATGCTGCAGTGAACATGAGTGTGTATATGTCTATTCAACATGAGTGTGCATATGTCTATTCGTGTGACAGCTCTTGTTTCTCTAGGATATATTCCTAGGAGTGGGATTGCTGGATCATATGGTATTTCTATTTCTAGCTTTGTAAGGAATCGCCATTATCATTTTCCAAAATAGTTGTACCATTTCTGCATTCCCACCAGCAGTGCATAAGAGTTTCAGTCTCCCTGCAGCCTCTCCAACATTTGTTATTTTCTGTTTTTTGATTCGTGTCAGTAATGCCGGGGGTCTGGGGCGGTGAGATGGTGTCTCATTGTGGTTTTAATTTGCATTTCTCTAATGGCTAGTGATCGAGAGCATTTCCTTATGTCCATTGCCCAGTTGAATGTCTTCTTTGGTGAAGTGTCTGTTCATTTCCTTTACCCATTTTTTAATTGGATTATTTGTCTTTTTGTTGTAGGGGTGTTGGATTTTCCTGTAGATTTTAGAGATTAGACCTTTGTCGGATTTTAATAGCCAAAAATTTTTTCCCAGTCTGTAGGTTCTCCTTTTACTCTTTTGGTGAAGTCTTTTGATGAGTGTAAGTGTTTAATTTTTAGAAGATCCCAGTTATCTAGCTTATCTTCTGGAGTTTTTATGTTGTTAGTTATGGTTTGTATCCTGTTAATGCCATGTATTAGGGTCTCTAGCATTGATCCTGTTTTTTTCTTCTATGAACTTTATAGTTTTTGGTTTTATATTTAGGTCTTTGATCCATTTTGAATTAGTTTTTGTGTATGGTGTGAGGTGTGGGTCCTGTTTCTTTTTTTTTGCAGATGGACGTCCAATTTTGCCAGCACCATTTGTTAAAAAGACTGTCTTCCCTATTTGATGGACTTGGGGCCCTTGTCGAAGATCAGATGACTGTAGGTGGATGGATTTACACCTGGGTTCCTGATTCTGTTCTATTGGTCAGTGTATCTGTCGCTGTACCAGTACCAGGCTGTTTTGACTACGGTAGCTATATAGTAGGTTCTGAGGTTAGGTAGTGCAAGTCCTCCTGCTTTATTCTGCTTCTTCAGTAATGCCGTACTTATCCAAAGCCTCTTCCCTTTCCATATAAAGTTAATGATTGTTTTGTCTATCTCTTTAAAGAATATTGTTGGTATTTGGATCGGGATTGCATTGTATTTGTAGATTGCGTTAGATAGAATTGTCATTTTCACAATGTTGAGTCCAGCTATCCATGAGCATGGTATGTTTTTCCATTTATGTAGATCTTACAGTTTAAATTTTTTATCTGTTGATCTTTCCACTTGATCTTTCTTTCTCAACGTAAAAGAGTAGAAATCCTTCATCTTTCCAGATATTAACAGGAAATTTATTCCTATTTTCTTCTTGATTTTTTTTTTTGGTGGTTTTATTTTTAGAAATTAGCCCCTTAATCCAGCAAAACATTTTTTGTTGCATGATTTGCATTTAATGAGGATGTAAATAAGTTCACCTCTCCTCCTTTTCCCCCTTTTCCAAAACCACTTATTTTTACATTACTTCCGTTTGGGACTTTTGAAGTTGAATTAAATCTGAACGTTATTTGAAAAGAATATCTTTCCATCAAGAATATGGGCTGTCCAGTTTTCTTTATATTCATTTAGCCTATTTTGTAAGTGTATTCTTGAGCATTTTGTACTTTTTTATTGCTTTTATGAGTATTATCTCTTTAGTTGTATATTTTATTGCTGGCAAATAGCAAAAATACTAATTGTGCATCTTCTATCTGATGTCTGGTATCTACTTTAGAAATGTAGAATAATTGCAAGTAATACTAGGAATTAATTTATTTTAGATAAGCAGTTCATAATTGTATATATACATGCCTTCTCCTCCCCCCTCCCTAATCATTGTAGGTTGAAAGAATATGACATTTAGAAGTAATATTCTAAATTAAAACCACCCTGGTGATTTTAAACACTTATGAAATCTGGAAAAGACCTAATAGTGATTTTGAACATCTTTAAAATGTTTAATGAAATAGTGTAAGTAAAAATCAGTGCCTACCATATAGTAGTCACTAGTGGTGGTGTGGTTACGTTTCTCTCAGAGTAAGACTTATGAACTGTTGCTTTTGGTAAAGTTTATTCCTACATACTAAAATTTTTAGCAGTGTTTTCTTTCAAGGTGATCGTTCTGTGGCATGGGAACTAAATCTAGGTAATCTGTGTGCTCTAATGCAAATGGTTTTTATTTTCTCTTAAAAAAGTAATGTTCTTAATTGGAAGAGACTTCAGGTGGTACTTGAGCTATCCTCGTTATATTTTAAGTGGGGAAGCTGAGGCCTAGGAAGGTTAAGTTACTTGCCTGTGGTCTCAAGTTTGTTGGAATAGATTAGGAACTAAAATCATAGACTGAAGCACAGACTATGATTTTATATTAACTCTCCCAAAGGGCTATCCATTATGTGACTTGAATGCAGAATTCACCACTTCCTTGGACAACAGCAACTGTTAGAAAACTTTTACTCATCTTAAGGGGGAGAATTTCTTCCTGTACCTTCTATTTTGGTGCTAGTTTTGTTCCTTCCCCCTCATAGAATGACTTCTGATCATAGCTGCTCAAGTATTTGAAAGCAGCTATTTACCTATAGACTGAACAGTTGACTAGTTTACTCCATTTTACAAAACACTTTTTATGTGGCTAGTTTAATAAATGTCATGTGCTCTTGTTTTCTGTGTATAAATATACTTTGTTTCTTTTAACTGCTTTAAAGTTTGATAGAGCATCCTTGTTTTTCTCTTTGAACATGGCTCTGTCTGGATCTCTCTCTGAGATAACTGTGGCTTGATTAATATTACAGGGTGTAATGGTCCTATAACCACCCCCCATTCTGTATAACAATACTTTTTATTATTGCAGCTTTAGCTACTTTGGCAGCCTTATTCAGCCTGTTATCAACTTATACCCATGTATTTCTCATGTATGTCTCCCCCACTTTGTCTTTGTACGGCTGGATTTTTGAACCCAACTGCAGAAACAGATTATCCATAAACCTCTAAAGTAGAGAACTGTTTTAATAAGATATATTTGAAATTGATCGGTTTGCTTAATTTTTCTTTTAACTGGTCGTCATCCTCTTTTCAAAAGAGGATAGAAGTGTGAGGACCTTCTGTTTGATGATCTGAAGAGCTTACGTGTCTCTTTAAATTTTAATTTAATTGGGAGAACATGGTCAGTCTCTAAAAGGGGATGGGAAAGGTTGGAAAGTGATGTTTGACTTTTTAAACTTTTTTGACACTTTCATGTAATTAAAGCAAAGAATTACAATTATTATTGTATGCCATTTTATTTTTGGAGTCTTTATGATTTAATAAAAATGATTAGTTGACTAAGTTTTAGATGAACTGGCATATAGAACAAGCTCTAAATTAACACTGGTGAACTTTTAAGATTTGAGTTTCCTATAAGCTATTGCTTTGATTCTTCATTTTCCTAACTTATGTGTTGAAAATTGCCTTCTTTTTATTTTGTACCCAGTGGAATGTTTTGAAGTTGGTGCAAGAAAGACTCATTTTTAAATTCAAGGTGTTTAGTTGTCTAAGCCCCTTAAGCAGCTCCCCCAAGTAGCCGCCGGTTTGATGTGTAGACAACCTTGAGGGGAGAGAAAGATTCTTGTCTCCAAGATTTGCTAAATCTAGGGTTATGTGAAATAATTCCTAGTGGCAAAGCTTGAGTTTGGACCTTGTTCCATGGAATAACTTGAGTTTAAATGTGCATGTTCCTATCTATAGCAAGACCTACCTGGGTTTAATGGATTTTTCTCACCTTGTTGTGAACATTTACAGGTGGGAATGTAGAAGGACCAGATAACCAGTTTTCAGTTTCAAATGTTTAGTACGTAATATAATCTAGTTTTATAAGGAGAAAATACTTTAGTTAATAGTTGCATATCTTGTCTGTTTTTAGAAATAATGGAGAAGAATTAATCTGAATTTCTGGTCCACGGTGCATCTTAACTTTTAACACATAGAAAGTTGATAGAGGTTCTGAATGACAAAATTGCTGTTGTGTACCTTCATCAACCTGTGTCTTCTTTTTCCAAAATAAGTTTCTTCTCTGGGCCTTCCAGCTGGGTTAGCTGTTGCATTGAGCCATTGTCTATAGGAAAATGGTGATTCAAATCCCCTAGGTGGATATGGAGCCCTGGTGGCACAGAGGTTAAAGCTGTCAGCTGCTTACTGAAAGGTTGGCGATTCAAACCTACCAGCCGCTCCGCAGGAGAAAGATGTGGCAGTCTGCTTCTGTAAAGATTTACAACTTTGGAAATCTTACAGGGCTGCTGTGAGTTGGAACCGACTCAATGGCAGTGGATTTTTGGGTAGGTGGGTATGAATAGCTCATAAAAAGGTAGATTTATAATTTGAAAATTGAGTTAGCTTTGGTTCCCAGTGTGAGGGTGGGATGGGGTGGGTCTTAGTCTAGAATGAGTAGCTAAACCATTTACTAAGAAATGGAATGAGACCAGAAATGGCAAGATTTCTCTCTTTCACACCTGGTAATCCACCTACTTGACTTGACTTGGCTTAGTTTTAGCCAGAAATTTAAAATACTTTTATGGCATGGAATTGTAGCTCTTCCTTTTTCCTAGGTCAGATATGTATTGTTAACGATTGGTGATACTGATCTAGGTATGACATACCGTTATGCTAATGGTAGATAATGTTGAAATGATGAGATTGTGGAGGGTCTTAAAGGCTGGGAGGAGGAGTTTAGAATGCTTTTATTTAAGCAATAGGAACGTTTTTGCTCAGGATTCTGACATATTGATGTTTTAAGATGAAGAATCTGACAGTTTAGAATCTTTATTAGAATAGGGAAAGAGGCAGAAGATAAATAGGAACACATGTCAGAAATAGTTCATTATGGTAACGCTCAAACATAATAGATAACTTTACCCCAGAACTATCTAACATTATTAGTGTCTCTTCTTGATGTGTAGACCTCTCTACATTCCTTTTTGATGTTCTTGTGAAGTAATTTTCTTCTGAGAACTGTTTGTATCAATTGCTGCTGTGTATAAGAGCCTATAGGATAGACACGATTTATTTTTATCAAAGTCACAGATTTTGAAAGGGTAAGCTTCCTTGAAATATTAGATACTGATCTGCATGGTTTAACTTTAAGCAAATGTTCTGGGAAAAATAACTATCAAAGAACAAATAAGCAGCATCTTCTGATTTCAATGATTTACTGTCCACCAAATGTCATTATGCAATACCAGTATTTTCAGTTTTTATCTAGATCTTTAAATTTGCCATTAGGTTTAATTTTGATTTAACAATGATTTTCAAAGTGTGGTCCACAGACCAGCAGCATCAGCATCACCTGGGACCAGGTTAGAAATGCAAGTTCTCTGGCCATACCCCAGACCTGCTGAATCAGAAACTCTGTAGCTGGGGCCTAACAATTTATTTTAATAAGCAAGCCCCCCAGGTGATTCTGGTGCAGGGGCAGGTTTTAAGAACCAGTGGTTTAAAGCAAATAAAGGACATGATTTGTTTCATCTGGATTATTTAAGAATCTGAATTTCAGAAAGAAAGAGGTGCGGTAGAGTCTGTAATTAATAGAAAATCATGACTTTTGTGGGAGACTTTCACTCCTTGTGTGAAGGCTATGATTGCTCTTAAACTTTACAAATAATTTTAGAGTGTCAAAACAACTTACTGTGATATTGGTGAAGAAAGACCAAGCTTTGGATGGTTTTGTCACCTGAGTGGTTTTTCCTTACTTAATGGAATCTCTTAACCAGATCACCTTTTAAAAGATTTTCACTCCTGAGTTCAGGCTGTTGGCCAGAGGAAGAGTATAAAAGCAGGGATTTTCCAGTGTTTCAGCAATGAGAACACTTCAAACTGGTTATGTTGGTCGGGATGAGAACTAACATTTATTATTCTTGTAGGTGCTAGGCTGTATTTCATCTTATTTAATTTTTCCTTTTAGATAAATCTAGTATGAATAAAAGAAGGACTGGTGGTGCAGTGGTTAAGCTCTCAGCTGTTAACCGAAAAGTTAGCGGTTCAAACCTACCAGTTGCTCTGCAGGAGAAAGATGTGGCAGTCTGTTTCCGTAAAGATTTGCAACTTTGGAAACCCTGTGGGGCAGTTCTACTCTGTTCTTACAGGGTTGCTGTAAGTCTGAAAAGACTTGATGGCAATGGGTAGTATGAATAAAACCGAGCCTTCATCGGTGTGTTTTGATTTTTTAACAGCTTTATTGAGATATAATTCACATACCATATACTTCACCCATTGAAAATGTACAGCCCACTGGTTTTTAGTGTATTTGCAGAGTTGTGCAAACATCACCACATTCTATAATTTTTTTCGTAAATTGATATGCTCTAGAAATTTATTGATCACATAAAATTAAGTTAAATAGAACATGTTACATTTCCAATTATTTTAAATGTGTTTGTAGAATCTTCCTTTTTAAAAACCGAAGCACTTTAATGTTAAAGCATGTTGTAAGTAGCCAGGTACCAATTTAGCTTCTGGTGTAACACAGTGCAGAATTTTTTTTTAAATTATTTTTTGATTGAGTTGTAATTCACATACCATAAAATCCACCTTTTTTAAGGGTGTATTCCTGTGTCTTGAGTATATTCCCAACGTTGCGCAACCATCACCACTGTCTAACTCTAGAACATTTTCATCACCCCCAAAAAGAAACTCTATACCCCTTAGCAGTCACTCAACAATTCTCCCTTCCCCAGTCCCTGGCGACTACCAATCTACTTTTTGTCTGTGGATTTGCCTATTCTAGACATTCCGCATAAATGGGATCATACAGTATATGGCCTTTTGTGTCTGGCTATTTTCATTTAGCATGCTGTTTTCAGGGTTCATCCATGTTGTAGCATATATATCAGTACTTTATTCCTTTTATGACCAAATATTTCATTGTATGGATATAACAGATTTTGTTTATCCATTCACCCATTCGTGGGCTTTGTTGTTCTTACTTGAATTAATGCTGCTATGAACATTCAGGAATATGTTTTTCCATAAACATGTTTTCAGTTCTCTTGGATATGTACCTAGAAGTAGAATTGATGGGTCAAATGGTAACTGTTTAACTTTTTGAGGAGCTACCAAACTTCTAAAGCAGCTGCACCATTTTATATTCCCACCAGCAGTGAACGAGGCTCCCAATTTTCCACATCGTTGCCAACATTTCTTATCGTCTGTCTTTTTTATTATAGTCATGCTAGTGGGTGCACAGTGGCATGTCATTGTGGTTTTGATTTGTGTTTCTCTAATGACTAATGATGAGCATGTCCTTAGGTGGTTATTGGCCATTTATATTTCTTCTTTGGAGAAATGTCCATTCAAGTCATTTGCCCATTTTTTAATTGGAGGTTTTTTTTTTAAGTTGTTGAGTTGTAGGAATTCTTTATATATTCTGGATATAAGTCCCCTGTCATATATGATCTGCAAATATTTTCTCCCCTTCACTTTCTTGATGGTGTCTTTTGCACAAAAGGTTTTAATTTTGATGTAGTCCAATTTTTTTTTTTTTTCTTTTATTGCTTTTGATGTGGTATCTAACAAACCCATTGCCTAACCCCAGGTCACGAAAATTTACTCCTGTGTTTTCTTCTAGGAGTTTTGTAGTTTTAGCTCTTACATTTAGGTCTGTGATCCACTGAATTAATTTTGTATATGGTGTCAAGTAAGGGTCCTAATTCATTCATTCCAGTTGTCCTAGCACCATGTGTTGAAAACCTGTTCTTTCTTCAGCATCTAGTATGAATAAAAGATGGACTGGTGGTGCAGTGGTTAAGCTCTTAGCTGTTAACCAAAAGGTCGGCAGTTCAAACCTACCAGCTGCTCTGCAGGAGACAGATGGAAATGTAACTTTAGCTGCGGATATTTTTTATTTGTAAAAACCTGAGTGGTTATATAGTAGGTGATATGGAGCCCTGGTGATGCAGTGGTTAAGAGCTTGGCTGCTAACCAGAAGGTTGGCAGTTCGAATCCACCAGCTGCTTCTTGGAAACCCTATGAGGCAGTTCTGCTTTGTTAAGTAGGGTTGCTATGAGTCGGAATCGACTCGATGGCAACGGGTTTGGTACCGGTTTTGGTTTATTTAGGCGATATATATACACCAGAGTGTTAACAGGGATTTTTTTTTTTTTTTTTTTTGAAGGATGGGATGAGATGGAGAAAGGGGAAGGATTACTTTCACTTATTACTTTAATACTTTTAAAATGTGTTACAAGCTCTTCTTGGTAATTAAAAAAGTAGAAAAATATTTTTGTCTTTTCCTCTTTTGAGCATGCTCATTTACTTTAATCATCATGGTAGCTTTTAGAGCAGTGCCCAAGGTGCTTTCTTTAATTTTAGTATTTTTTTAGGGTAGTATTTTCCAAGAATGCTTTCTGTTGGGGGAGTGGTAGTTTCCAAAGTCAGAAGGTGTGCTATTATAGGAGAGGGAAGAGAGAAGGAAATAAACCCTCACTTAGTGCCTATTTTGACACCACAATTTTATTCACATAATTTTTCATACTTTTTCATGCTGGAAAAATGAGTACTAGACATCTTAAGTGACTTACTGTCACTGGCTTAGTAAATGGTTAAAAATAAGGACTAGAACCAGATTTGTATTACTCCAAAGGATAGGTTTCTCTGTGCTTCTCCATGATGACTAGTACATAATAAGCAATTCATTGAATGCTTGGGTAAGCATCTGCTGTATAGGCGAGTGAGTAATACAATAGGTGGAGGATCCCTGGTAGAGAAATAGATGTTAAAGAGAAAAGGAAAGAAGATTAATAATGGAAATTGTAAAATGAGCAACTTAGACTTCAGAGAACTAGAACTTCAGTGATGAACTTGATGAGAGCAAGTGTTTAATTATATTTAGCACAGTATCTGAAGGGTGTTAGGCATTATACATTTCTTTGCCTATGAAAGATTTTAAACTCGGTTCCAAAAGTTTGTCCAAATGCCATAAGAGGACCGAAAATAATAGCAATACTGTGAATTCACTTTAATAAAGGTGAGTTTTTTCTTTATACAGGCGGTCTCTGGTTATGAACATGATCAGTTCCTAAGTGGGTCTTTAAGTTGAATTTGTAGGTAAATCGGAAGAGGTGGATATGGTTCTTATTTAGTTGTACTTTATTGCAAGAAAAGGCTTGAAGCCTTTTCAGTGATTGAAAAGCTGTAGGGGTTGGTCCAGTTGATTCAAAGTGAAGCAGATTTACATAATATTAAAGGGCAAGTACTTGTTCCTAAGTCTGGCATTTGTAACCTGGGGACTTACTGTCGGTTTAATAAATAAATACTGCTTTCCTATGATGTTCCTGGCATTCTTCTAGGTTTTGGGAATAGAGCAGTAAAGAAAGACTTCCAGTTCTTCTGAAGCTTATGTTCTAATTCTTTTCTCTGCTTTCCCTTTTAATAAGTTAATACTTATTAAAAATAGAAAACTTCAGTGGTAATACTCCGTGTCTGGTATCTTTAGAATGGATTCTTAAGCCACTGGGAGTAGTTGGGTGTGAACAGGTTTAATGAATTCTATCCCAGAATTCCTGGTTAAAGGTAAAATTTGTGTGTGTTCTTGTATGTATATTACTCTATGAGTTCTCCTAATATTGTAGGTTGTACCTGTGTTGGTAGGTTACTATGGTGATCCTTTGACTCTACTTCTTGCTTGTCAGGCATGGTCCTTGGATCAGATGAGGAATAAAAACCAGTTGCCTTCAAACAGATTCTGATTTATGGCTACCCTTTGTGTGTCAGAGTAGAACTGCTCCATAGGGGTTTCAGTGGCTGATTTTTTGGAAGTAGATCATCTCATATACAAGCGAAAGCTGAACAGTGAATAAGAAAGACCGAAGAAGAATTGATGCCTTTGAATTGTGGTGTTGACGGAGAATATTGAATATATATACCATGGACTTCCAGAAAAACAGACAAATCTGTCTTGGAAGAAGTGCAGCCGGAATGCTCCTTAGAAGCGAGGATGGTGAGACTTTGTCTCACAGATTTTGGACATGTTATCAGGAGGTACCAGTCCTAGAGAAGGACATCAGGCTTGGTAAAGTAGAGGGTCAGCGAAAAATAGGAAGACCCTCAACGAGATGGATTGACACAGTGGCTGCAACAATGGGGTCAAACATAGCAATGATTGTGAGGATGGTGCAGGACTATTCTGTTGTACGTAGGGTTGCTACGAGTTGGAACCGACTCGACAGCACCTACCAACATAACAACAGATCACCAAGCCTTTCTTCTGACGTGCTTCTAGGTGGACTCAAACCTCCAACCTTTCGGTTAGCATCTGAGCACATTAACTGTTTGCACCACCCAGGGACTCCAGATGAGGAATAGCCACCTCGTATTTGTATTGGGCTTAGTATTTTTAAAGTACCTTGAACCTTTAGCCAAATATATGTCCAAACAACCAGACTTGCTCTATATTTAGGGAGCTGAAGGCAGGCATTTACTTTGCATGTGTGGGAGCAGTATTCTCATGAAGTCAAAGCAGGAGTCAGGAAATGTGGTTTCTATTCCTGGAGTCCCTGAGTGGCCCAAATAGTTAAGTGATCGACTATTAGCTGAAAGGTTTGCAGTTTGAACCCACCCAGAGGCGCCTCAGAAAACAGGCCTGGAGATTTGTTTCTGAAAGGTCACACACTCTTGAAAACCCTGTGGAGTAGTTCTGCTCTGCTCACATGGGGTTGCCATGAGTCGGAATCAATTCGATGGCATCTGACAACAAAACATTCCGGGCTGGCTTGACTGACCTAGGGCAGATCATTTAACTAGGCTCACCTGCAGTTTGCCCTTGTTCACTTCTGAGGGCGCACTGGAGTGGCTTCCAAAAAAACTAAACCAAACCCCCTGCCATCTGGTAGATTCTGATTTATAGCAACCCTATAGGACAAAATAGAACGGCTGTATAGGGTTTCCAAGGCTGTAAATCTTTAAAGAAGTAACTGCCACATCTTTCTGCCACGGAATGACTGGTAGGTTCAAATCACCAACCTTTTGGTTCGCAGCTGAGCGCTTTCACCAGTGCACCAGCAGGGCTCCTCCAGAGAGGCTTAGGAGCTGATCGTAACACACTTTAGACGCCTTTTCATCTGAATTTTTCCACTGAAGAATGAGTCATTCTTGTGAAACAGTTTTCAAAACAGGAAGAGGGAAGCTTTGTTGTCAGATTATTTAAGTGTACACTGAAAAATTTTATGGCGATTGTTTTTCAAGGGGGTGGTGAATCTACCTTTTTGTTTCAATAAATATTGAGTGCTTGCTCAATATGAGGATTTTTGCTGGGCTCTGAGGATAACATGCTTATAGCTAAACTTTGGCTAAGGATACTAAGTCAGATGTATAAGTACTTGTATGTGATAAATACGAGGCAGAATTAGGTATGCCCTCTTAAAAGACAAAAACCATTGTAACAAACCTTTAGGGTTTAGAGAAGGGAATCATATCTGGTTGGAATATTTCAGAGTATGTTTAGCTGAACTATTATTTTGATTATCAGATACTAGGATGAGGATGGGTAGAAAACAAAAGTGAGTAGAGTAAAAAGAAGGAGTGCCAAGGGAGAGAAATAAGCCAGGGAAGTGTGAACAAAGGTCCAGAAGAAGAGATGAGCACAATGTTTTAGAAGAAGGGTTTGACCCTCTTACTGAGTCGCATCTACTTTCTATTCCTGTGTCATACTGTATTGCAGCTCTGCCCTACCCTTCTTCCTCCAAATAACCACAAAAAACAAGTGTTACTGCTAATGTTCAAAAGAAGTATTTTAATCTAGAAATAATTGGAGTTTTTTTTTTTTTTTTTTTTTTTTAAGTTTTGCTGCTATTCCCAGGACTCAACTTCCATACCATACGCTTTAGGGAGAAAATAAAAGTAACCTTGACAAACTAAACCTTGGACATTTGGGCTTTGTTTTTTTACTTTACACAGATTCCAGGAAATACTGTTTTGGCGTGATTTGGTCTATGATGGCAGTTACGTTGCACTTGTGCTTTGCCTTCTTGATCATTAGTGCGTTGACCTTCTGGTTTTGTCTTCTTGGTTTCATTTAATTTTGAACCCTGAGGAGAGAGACACTATGTACATTTAATAAAGGATTCCCCTTCTCTTTTTGGTTTTTCCTGAATCTTTTTGGAGCTTTCTGGGAACACAGAACCAGGGTGGAGCTGGCAATTGGAAAGTCCTGGGAATTTGGTTGATAATTGCCAGGAGGAAATGAGGAAGGATTAGCCTTTGGGCAACCAGTCTAGTTAGTGGGTTTATGTCATGTACCTTAGCATTGAGGAAATCAGTGTAAATGTGAGTGCTGATGTTGCTAAATTTCTACTTTTTGTGGATTGCTTCAGTCTTCAGAATTGGTAGGGGGAACAGGGTAGAGAGACTTGGATACTACTAAGAGGGATGATTAAGGGTCTGTGAACGTGTGTGTACATGTAAAATGAAATGTAATTTAAGCCTTATGGTGAATTGAAAATAACTGCCAGGTTTCAGAACAGAGTTTTGATTGAGGAAAGGTACATCAACCTGTATTGTATTCAGCGGAAAATATTTATAGAATATGTGGATTCAGAATTCTCATCTTAAAACTGGAGTCTTGTGTGTGAAGATCACCATGGATTATTATTTTCTCAAACAGAGTATCTTAAATTGTTGACTAGCGTGTAGGGATATGACCCAGAAAACATGCAGCGCACAACTCCTCGGTGGTTAATGGCTGTCATGCCTAGTACATCTCACAGAATGTGTGTAGTGATGAGTGATTTTTTAACTAGAGTGGGAATACTTGATGCCTTCTCAGTTAAATAGATGTTTCTGTAGTTTCCTAGGCTAATGTAAGAGATCCTCAAAATAATGAAATTTTATTAAAGTCTAGTAGATGTAGATGTATTAAGAAATAAAAATGATTAGTACAGCCTTGCCAGCCATAGCCCTGTGAAGAATTGCTGGGTCATTCTTTGTTTCCATACACTTGTGCCTGATCTTAAGCATCTGTGAAATGTTTTGAGATAACTGAATGTCTAGTTTAAGGGGAAAAAAAGCTTTCACTCTTTGTCTGTTAGTGTGCCTTGAATCCTCTAGCGTGTCTGGATCAAACCTGTGGATCCTTGATTATATCTCTTGTTGTTGTTGTTGGTAGGTGCTGTTGAGTTAGTTCCGACTGACATCAACCCTGTGTATAACAGAACGAAGCACTGCCTGGTCCTGTGCCATTCTCACAGTAGCTATGCTTGAGCCCATTTTTGTAGCCCCTGTGTCCATCTCGTTGAGGATCTTCCTCTCTTTCACTGACCCTCTACTTTAGCAAGCATGATGTACTTCTCCAAGAACTGGTCCTTCCCGATAACATGTCCAGGGTATGTCAGACGAACTCTTGCCATCCTCGCTTATGATGAGCATTCTGGCTGTACTTCTTCCAAGACAGATTTGTTTGTTGTTCTGGCAGTCGATACTCTTCACCAGCACCATAATTCAGAGACATCAGTTCTAGTATTCTGTCTTTCCTATTGATTGTCCAGCTTTCACATGTGTAAGAGGCAATTGAAAACACTATGGCTTGGGTCAAGTGCACCTTAATCTTTAAAGTGACATCTTTGCTTTTTAACACTTTAAAGAGGTCTTTTGCAGCAGATTTGCCCAGTGCAATATGTTGTTTGATTTCTTGACTGCTGCTTCCATGGGTATTGATTGTGGATCCAAGTAAAATGAAATCCTTGACAACTTCAGTCTTTTCTCCATTTATCATGATGTTGCGTATTGGTCCAATTGTGAGGATTTTTGTTTTCTTTATGTTGAGATGTAATTAATACTGAAGGCTGTGGTTTTTGATCTTCATCAGTAAGTGCTTCAAGTCCTCTTCACTTTCAGCAGGCAGGGTTGTATCATCTGTATATCGCAGGTTGTTAATGAGTCTTCCTCCAATCCTGATGGCTGGTTCTTCTTCATATAGTCAGCTTCTCAGATTATTTGCTCAGCATACAGATTGAATAGGTATGGTGAAAGGATACAACCCTGATGCACATCTTTCTTGACTTTAAACCATGCAGTATCCCCTTGTTCTGTTTGAATGACTACCTCCTGGTCTAAGAACAGGTTCCTCATGAGCACAATTAAGTGTCCTGAAATTCCCATTTTTTGCAGTGTTATCCATAATTTCTTAGGATCCACACAGTGCTTTTGCATAGTTAGTAAAACACAGGTAAACACCTTTCTGGTATTCTCTGCTTTCAGCCAGGATGTATCTAACCTCAGTAATGATATCCCTGGTTCCAGGGGTCCTCTTCTGCATCCGGCTTGAATTTCTGGCAGTTCCCTGTCTATGTACTGCTGCAACCGGTTTTGAAAGATCTTCAGCAAAATTTTATGTGTGTAATATTAATGATATTATTCAGTAATTTCCACATTCTGTTGTATCACCTTTCTTTGGAATGGTACAAATAGGAATCTCTTCCAGTTGGTTGGCCAGGTAGCTGTCTTCCAAATTTCTTGCCATAGATGAGTGAGCTCTTCCAGCGCTGCATCCATATCTCTTGTTACTATGGGTAAAATCGAGAGGTTTCTCATGGGCTAGTGCTTGCCAACTTTTTCGTTCTCCTTTATGTTTTATTGTAGAAAATTAAAAAATATGTATAAGAGGAGAACTCCCATGTATGCATCACTATGACCAAGCTACAACAGCCATCACCTCATAGCTATTTGATTTTATCTAGACCTCTCCCATGTCAATTATTCTGCAGCCAGTTCCATACAGCATATTATTTCATCTGTAAATATTTCAGAATCTCTCTCTCTAAAATTTTAGATAAATGCTCTTTTGCTGTCCCCCATCTCCCCCACCCGGCTTTCCTTCCTTCGTTGTTTGTTCAAAAAGATATAAAGGAATAAGGTTGTTGTTGTTAGCTGCCATCAAGTTGACCCCCGACTCAGGGTAACCTTATGTACAATGGAACCAAATGCTGCCTAGTGCCATCCTCTTGATCGGTCACAGATTGGACGGTTGTGATTGATAGGGTTTTCACTGGCTAATTTTTGGAAGTAGATCACCAGGTCTTTCTCTCTAGTCCAGCTTAGTCTGGAAGCTCCCCTGAAACCTTTTCAGCATCATAGCAACATGCAAGCTTCCACTGACAGATGGCAGGTGACTGTGCATGATGAGCTGCATTGGCTGGGAATGGAACCTAGGTCTTTTGCATGGAAGGTGAGAATTCTACCACAGGATCATCACTACCCCCAAGGAATAAGGTTGAGACTATATCAATAGAGAGGACAAAAGAGTAGAAATTAGGTCCAAATGATATTTGACTAGGTCCCTGAGTGGTGGTAATGGTTTGCACTCGACTGCTAACCTAAAGATTGGCAATTTGAACCCACGCAGGGGCTCTGTGGAAGAAAGGCCTGGTGATCTGCTTCCAGAAAGATAGTTGTTGTTGTGTGCCGTTGAGTTGATTCCAACTCATAGTGACCCTTTAGGATAGTAGAATTGCCTCATACGGTTTCCTAAGCTGTAATCTTTATGGAAGCAGATTGCCAGGTCTTTTTTCCTGTGGAGCTGGCCAAGAAAGCCGTATGCAGCAGTTCTACGTGGAGTTGCCATGAGTTGGAATTGACCTGATGGCAGTGGGTTTGTGTATTTGTTTGTTGTTGGATATTTGACTTATAGAACAGAAGAGTATTCGTTAGATCTAGATCCATAAAAGAGACTTTGAACCAAAACCTGTTTCTTTATCAGAAGATGGTATACTCTTGGGTCCTGGACAGAGCTGGAGAAAAATGGAGAACAAAATTCTTTTTTTTTTTTTCCCCCTTGTATTGGAGAACAAAATTCTAACTCATGCACACAGAAAAAAGAACAGACTTACTGGTCTGACACAGACAGAGGAAACACTAAGAGTATGGCACCCAGACACGCTTACAGCTCAGTAAGGAAGTCACTCCTGAGGTTCACCCTTCAGCCAAAGGTTAGACAGGCCCATGAAACAATGAGACTAAATGGCACACCAACCCAGGGGCAAGGACAAGAAGGCAGGAGAGGACAGGAAAGCTGGTAATGGGTAGGGAACCCAAGGTTGAGAAGAGGAGAGTGTTGACATGTCGTGGGATTGGCAACCAACATCACAAAACAGTATGTGTATTAATTGTTTAATGAGAAACTAGTTGGCTCTGTAAACCTTCATCTAAAGTACAATTTAAAAAATTGAAAAAAAAAAAAGATGGTATACTCTTTTTTTTTTTTTTTTTAACCCCCTCTGCCTTACTGCCCACTCCACAGGCTTCCATATCAAGTTGAAGTACCTCAGGATTTAGTTCTTGACTTTTTTTCCTCTTTATCTATACTCTTCTGGGTGATCTTTAGTCCTATCCTTGAAGTACCATTCATATACCAATAATTCCAAATTTATATCCGCTGCACAGCTCTCTCTCCTATCAGAAGTTTAGACTCTTACTCAATTGTCTGTCTTGTAAGTACTTCAAATTTAGTATGTTTAAAATGGACTTCTTAATTCCCCTGCCAAAACCCAGATTATTTCACTGCAATCATACGCCCTTGCCCAAGTCTTCCCAATTATAGTAAGTCCACCTTGATTTGTCTTATTTGCTCTCAGTCACATCTACAAGACTTCCTGGTTCTCTCCAAAATATGTCTTGGATCTATACTTTGTCTCCACAGCCGCCATTATCTCCCTTTGAACCACTGCAGTAACCTCCTAACTGGTTTCCTTGTATTCCTCTACCCACTGCACCCCGGCCCCCGCCCCCCGCCGCAAGTGTTCTTCATTTTGCAGCTTAAGTGGTCATTTTAAAACATATATTACGTAGTAGACCCTTCATGAGTTTTCCATTGCTCTTAGAATAAAATCTAAACTTCTTGCCCTAACCTTTAAGACTTTTCTCCTGTTTTATCTCCTGCCTATATAGGGTTGCTATGAGTCAGAATTGACTCGACGGCTACACGTTTATTTTTGATTTTTTTTAATTCTCTGCCTTGTGGTACTCTGACCTCCTTTCCATGTCTTTCCCAACTCTGGGCTGTTGCACCACTTCCTATTCCCTCACTCTCTAATACCCTTTCCTCAGCTCTTAGCATGGCTGTCCTAGTCTCTTCCTCAGGAAACAGCTCGAATGTCAGTGATGCCTTTCTTGACCTCCTTTCTCAAGGTGATTTTCCCCAATTATTTTGTCCATCACCCAGTCTCCATCATAACACTAATTATAATTATGCTATTTATTTTTTATTTGTTTCATTGTTTTTATTTCTCACCGACGGAAATGTAAGCTCCATTATGGTAGTTACTGTGTAGTTCAGTGCCCAACCCAAGGTAAGCAGACAGTAAATATTGTATGAATGAAGATAATAGAGAAGACAGAAGTTAATAATGAATTTTGTCTTTCTGTTTTCTTCTGGTTCCTTTTTATCAGTGTTACTGGAGGATGCAGAAGAAGGGATACTGTTCAACATGGTTAAATTAATTGGAGGTTTGCAGGATAAAGAAGACAGTTACCTGAAATGTTTACTTAAAAAGTTTAGAATTTAAAAATTTTTTAACTTAAATATTTTAGAATAAAGACTCCTTATTATCATTGAGCTTTTATAAATCTGGATCCACGTTGGTGAGCTTATAATGATAAAAGTCTCTTGTGGAATAGGGAAAATAGGAGGGTTGAATGGCAAATTCAATACCTTTAAGCCCTGCAACTCATGGGGTCGCAGTGAGTTGGTATCAGTTTGACAGCGACCAACAACTGAATGAGCCACAGAACAATATACGCCTGCAAAATTGTCCTATCCCATATCAGTTTCTTTATACCCTGACTTCTATGTCTATCCCATATCTATTTTTGTAGTCTGTCATTATCCTTCCCTTTGTAGTTGGTGTGAAGACCCATTTTACCACCTCTGTTTTGAGAGTTGCTTAAAGTAGGGTAATTTCTGTTTATGTTTCATAGTAAAATCATTGCAGCTCAGGTAATATGATAGAATGAAAATACTGCAGCCCTTCAGTGAGAAAGTCTTGGGACGCTTTCAGTGCAGCTCCCTCACAGCAGTCAGTAGTCACGGGTTCAGCAAGGGTTTTGGGATCACATGCTTGAGTTTGAATGTTGGCTTCACCACTTGATAATTGATAACAAATTACTTCACTTCTGTGAACCTCAGTTTTTATTTTATTTAAATGGGGGCCTTACCAGACTGTTGCGAGAACCTGAGGTAATAAATGTAATGTGACCAGCATAGTTACTGGCATATAGTGGACTCCAAACAAATGGTCTCTATGAATATTGTTATTTTGGGCAAGTCACTTAATCTCTTCAGGTTTCCATTTCTTAATATGTCAAGTAAGGGAATTTGACTAGAGCAGTGATTCTCCAACTTTAACACTCATCAGAATCATCTGAAGGCCAGATTGCCCAAACTTCAGAATTCCTGATTTAGTGGGTCAGGGATGGGCCTAGAATGTGGATGTCTAAAGTTCCCATGTGATGCTGATGCTGCTTGTCTGGGAACCAGCTCTTTGGACCCCTGGACTGGGTAATTGGACAATCTTGAAGAGCCCTGCCAGCTCTAGGATTTTGCCCTGGTCTGACAGTAAGGATGACAGTAGCCAATATTTGAGATTAACTTTGTACAAAGTGCATTATAGACACTATCTCATTTAGTTCTCATAGTAATTGGTGGATATTATCCTCTTTCAAAGGTGAAAAAACCGAGGCTTGGCACAGGCTAGGTGGGGTAAATTGTTGAAGACCACATAGCTAGTAAATGACAAAGTTGAGACTGCCCCCATTTGCTTGCATAGACACAAACAACCCAGTGTCTTTTCTTGATCAGATAAGTGGCTTCCAAGCTTGGCTTGGTTCCTCAAGTTTTTTTTTTTTTTTTTCTCATATACTAGTTGTACTTCTTATTTATTTGGCTTACCAACAATTTTTTGTTGTTGCTATGTTTGAGGCTCCAGGCTGGGAACTGCTACTCAAAACTTAGTTCATACTGCCTGATTTAGGCCTTTATAATGTGTTTTATTACTATCTTCCTAGTCATATCTGTAAGCTTTTTGAGGGTAAGAACTCTCTTTTGATTATCAGTAGTTCTCGGCAGAATGCTGTTCACATTGTAATGGTTCAGATGATGAAGATGATGGATTGTCATTGTAATCGTTTTGGTAGGTACATATTTAGGCACTCAAATTGAATGCATAGGTTGTACCAGTTAATTCTGAATATTCATTGTCATGGCATTTGAGTTTCTTACCACTTTGCTGCTTTTATGCAATTAAAATAAGACAAACAGTAATTAAGTCATTTTATTGAGATTAATTAATTAGCTGGTCTTTAAATACAAGCCTGAAATGAAAAGAGCCTGTGTTCTGACTTCAGATTTCCAGAAACTGTATATATAAGGGAAATTGTGTAGAACATTTCAGCCTAATACTGTGTCTTAAAATGCTACCCGTATTTTATTTGTATTCCCATCCACCTGTCAGTTTGTGCAGCCAACTAATTCGTTGTGAAAGGGACCACATAAATCTGCAAAAACCGACTAATTTTCCTTGTCTCTTAGAAGATATCCCTAATCATAGATAAGGGTTTGTTACCTGTCTGATATTTAAAAATAAAACTGGTGGCAGTTTGAACATTTGTAATGAGGTAAAGATCGGCTTGTGCTTTAGAACTAGGATGGGCTGCTTCAAAAGTAGGATGGAGGGTTTCAGAGTATAATTGAAAAAGAAACTAGTGGCCTTCTTCATGCGTTCAGGAGGATAGGAAGGTGTGCCAGTTTAGTAAGATTTTGCGTTACTCTCCTGCTCTTAAAGAAATATGTTTATTTTTGTAGCTGAAGAATGGGAATTTCACTTCTCTGACCCCCTGTAATGGTGAAGTGAATCCAGACTCTTTGTTCAGAGTTAGCTTTTGATACACAATGAGGGGAGGGGAAAGGGAGGAACAAGCTGGTGTTATTTTCTATTTTCTAGGTAAGGATTTCTTTGGCTGGAGACATATTTAGCAGTATACAGCAGCAAGTGCTGTTTTGTAGAGATTTAAGGTAGCATTATGTTTGGTAGAGGGCCAAGGAAAATGAAGGAAACCCTCAATGAGGTGGATTGACACAGTAGCTCCAACAGTGGACTCAGACACACCAACGATCATGAAAAAGGTGCAGAACCCACAGTGTTTCAATCTAATTAATGTCGCCATGAGCGGACGACTCTTTGCCAGCTAACAACAACAAGGCAGTATTGCGGGAAGAAGACATCTTGAATTGATGCTTCAAGTTTGTTGCCATGTTAGTGTTACAATTTTCAGAAATGTAAGCCCTGGAAAAGAATGTGGGAGTAGTTAGCCAGGGTAAAGGGTGGGTGTGTGGGTGGGTGGGTGTGTGTGTGTGTGTGGGTGTGTGTGTTTTCTGTCCTTATGTACATATGAAGCAGAACCTTTTACCATTCCAAACCAAACCCCCCCCACTTTTTTTAAATCTGTGCTCCAAGATGACCACAGTGACCTGCATGTTAATATGGGGGTTCAAGTCTGATGACTCAGAAAATGTTGTGTTTCTTTAAAGCTTTTTTATTTAAAATCCTGTCTTTATAGAGGAGTCCCTGGGTGGTACAAATGGTTAATGCCCTTAGCTGCTAATCAAAAGGTTGGAGGTTCAAGTCCACCCATAAGTGCCTGAAAGAAAGGCATGTTAATCTACTTGCAAAAAAAATCATTGAAAACCTATAGAGCACAGTTACACTCTGAGACACATGGCGTTGCCATGAGTTGAAATCAACTGGATAGCATCTCGGTTTTTTTTTTTTTTTTAAATCTTTACAGAAGGTAGTACTTCACTTGAGCTTTACTTTAGAATCGTCTGGGAAGCATTTTAAAAAATCCAAGCACCACCTCCCCCGCCAATTGAATTTTGATTTACATAATTTGTTTGGGCTGGGTCTTGTATTTTAAAACCCTCTTTAAGTGATTTTCATGTATAGTGAATATTAAGGAATACTGCCCTAAGTCTCAGTGGTTAAAGTGCTTGGATGCTAAACGACAGGTCAGTGGTTCGAGCCCAGCAGCCACTCTGCCGAAGAAAGATGTGGCAGTCTGCTTCCGTAAGATTTACAGCCTTGGAAACCCTATGGGGTGGTTCTGTTCGGTCCTGTAGGGTAGCTGTGAATTGGAATTGACTCCATGGCAGTGGGTTTGGTTCTAAGTTCTGTTTTTGGAGATTCCAGTAGATTTCTTGGAGGAAAAGCATTATAGTTTTTTTCCCCCTTCACCCTCTGTAGCTACCACAGAGGGAAGTAAAGAATGTAGAATCCGAATCTTACTCAAAGCATAGAAATATAATACTATAATTTTGAAAAACTTGAAATAGGCTTTGAGTTATTTAAAAAATAATTTTCAATCTCTCCTTTAACAAACTTTGCTTGCTAAACTCATTTCCTTCTGTTAAAACAGTCGGCACACTTAATTTTATGACGAATTTACCAGATTCCTGATATCACAGGGCACCAAGGACCTCTAGAACTAGTTGGCAAGGCAAGTCTTCTTCAATTTAAGTAGTCCTGTCAGATGATGCAGCCAGTCTTGTAAGATACAACAAAGCACTGTTGCTCAGATACTGTGGTTTATTTTTCTAAATAAGCTGTTTTTAAATGTCTATTATCAGATAGATGGTACTTTGAGTTAAGTTTGCGAGTTCCATAAAACAGATCTTTGGTTTCTTTTTATTTGGGAGCTTTTTAACTCCCTTGTCTTTTCCTAAGGTGCTTCATTTCCATGCCTGACACTCTTCTGATGTTTGTCAGTCAAAGTAAATGCCCATATTTTTACACTGCTGAGAAATGAAACAGGCCATTTATTAATTTATTCAGCTAGAACGTATTGCACTGTTCCTATGTTTAAGGACCTGAATAAGTCAAACATGGCCCCTGCTCTTATGGCAGTCAGACATACTCTGGTGGAAGAGACACAGATACCGGATTTTTCTCTTTCATCTCCACATTTTATCCCGTTGGCAAATCTTGTCGGCTCCACCTTCACATTACATTCTGAATCTAGATAAATACCACTCTCCATTTCAGCTGCTATCAGTGTAGTCCAGGCCATTATCATCTTTTGACTGGATGATCTCGGCAGCCTCCTAATTTGTCTCACTGCTTCTGTTGTAGATTACCTACAGTATGTTCTCCACATAACAGCCAGAGTGAGCTTCAGAATATAAATGATAGCACATATTCCCCTGGCTGTAGTTGTCCCAAAGGCTTCCTGTCACACTTAAACTAAAATTCAGACTCCTTATCATGGGCTTCAAGGCCCTGCAGTATTCAGGCTCTGTCTGCTTCTGTTTACCTCTTTGATATCATCTTCCCTTTGCTCCTTTGGTCCAACCATACTGGTCTTCTTTCATTTACTTTACAGGCCAAACTCCTTTCTGTCTGTATGTTGACTGTTTCTTCTCCCTGGAAAGCCTTTACCCCAGATTTCCTGTTAGCTTCATTTGGTTCTTCATTTCATTCAGGTCTCTGCCACTTTTTAAAAAGATGTTCCAGACCACCACCTGTAAATGACAACTTCACTCTCTATCCTCTTACCCTGCTTTTTTCTTTACAACACTTTCACCAGTGACATTGTTTTATACACACACATATATAATTATTGATTGATCAGCTTTCTAATTTATTGTCTTTCTCCACCTGGAAGGTAAGCTTCCACCTGTTAGGGGCTTTGTTTTGTTCTCCACTATAACTTTGAAATATAATAGGCATCCAGTAAATGCTTCAGTGGCATGATTAAAATTTTAATTTAATTATGATTTGTAGCAAAGGACAGGTAAAGGGTATTGTTGGAGAGACTACCAGGGAACTCTCATGTGGTCTCTGCCAGTATGGCCAGAGCATGAAAGAGCAAGGAGACTCTGAGAGTGTTTCCTAGAGGTACTGATGGTACAGGCAGGAGCCAGATGAAGACCTTTGTGGTCCATGTCAGGAATTAGGGAACGACTTTTTTGTATGTTTGATGTAGTTTTTGTATTGTTCTGTTTTAAATTCATATGTGAGTGAAGGTGAAATGTTTGTTAAATGGGTTCTCAACTCCGGTGAACAACAGGTATTTTCACTAGTAACCGGTTTGGGAAATGGCTTATAGTGGTGGCTGTGTTCAGTGACCAGCATTTTACTTTTTCTTATCCTATAATTTGATGCCATTTTGAAGATCATGAGCACAGGTTTTCCAGCTCATTTTTTATTTTTCTTTTCTGTCAGATTCATACATGAAATTTAATACCACCGTTTTAGGAAAGGAAGACTCTGAAGAGAAACAGAATTGAATTCCTTTTCAGAAAATCTTGTTGCTCTAAATCATGATTGGCCTCCTTATCCTTAGTGTAACCGTGAAGGGTGAAAATTCTCTAGTGAGGAAAGTGGTGGTGTTCTGTAAAAAATACTCTGTTAAATGTGATTGCTGCTGGCTTTCATAATCCCAGCATGTCCCAGCATGTTGCCTGACCTCCAGTTAGGCCCAGTTTATGAGTCTCATTAAGGCCAGTTATGATTACCTCTTGAATTTCTTATGTTTTTCTTTATTAGCATAGGGAAACTAGAATACTGCATAATTGAGTTGGATGTATTGCTTAGAGGCTGGCTAATGACCATGAACAATTTTTGAAGGAAAGATTGTCTATTGGTGGCAATTTTTTTTTTTTTAAATAATACTTATTAGAGTTTTTTGTGAAAGTTTACCCAGCAAGTTACCTACAAGTTCCCATTTGACAATTTCCACACAGATTGTTCCGTGACATTAATTACATTTATCACAATATATTAACATTCTCTTTAATTGTGTTCTGTTTGTTTGATTTCCAGTAGTCTAGTTTCCCTGCCCCCTTATCTTCTCATCTTTGCTTTTGAGTAATTGTTGACCTTTTGGTCTTATACAGATGGTTTTTCAGTAGAGCACTGCTCTTACGGGTAATATCCTTTATTTTGCGTGCTACTCTGCTGTTTGACTGAAAGGTGATCTCGGGATAGGCTCGGTTTTAGGTTTAAAGAGTGTCAGGATGACAGTCTCAGGGAGTTCTCTGTTCTCTACTGTTCCAGTTTGTCTGGATTTTTTTTTTTTTTTTTAGGAATTTGAATTTTGCTGCACATTTTCCTCCCATTCTTTCCGGGGCTATCTATTGTGACCCAGGTCGGAATGGTCAGTGTTGGTAGCTGGGCACCATCTAGTTCTTCTGGTCTCAGGGTAAATGAGGTTGCGGCTTATGTAGGCTTGTTTCTTCTTTGTGCTTTTTGTTACCTGTTTACTGTTTTGCTCCTGGCGAGTAAGATCAGTAGTTGTGTCTTAGGGTGGGAAATTTTTAGGAAGTAATGTAGCCAGAAACATTTTCACATACCTTTTCAACTTAACCTAAGGAGGTAAATACCTGGGCTATTTACATATTTGTTTTTAGTGTACTCAGATGTTTTGGAGGAAAGGACCCTGGAAGACTGAGGCCTAAAACTCATTTAATATCAAGTGGGGGAAGCAGAGTACAGTTCTTATTAGGAAAAGATTTTCAGGTTTTAACCTCTTTTCCCTTTAACTTAATTGCCAAAGTATTCCACCAGTTGTACCCCTTGATATTGTCCAGGACCCAGTATGCTTTGTATAGCTGTCATAAGGATTTTAGTTTTGACAAAGAAAAGCAGTGTGGTCTAGTGGAAGGAATGCAGACTTTTTTTTTTTAACAGCTTTATTGAAGTATATTTTAGAATACAAACTTTTGAGTAACACTCGAGTTTGAATTCCTACTAGCACTGATAAGCTGTGTGATTTTGCTCTAATTGCTTGGTGTCTAATAATAGCCTTGAAATAACAATATTTATGTTGTTGGATTGTTATAAAGATTAGAAAATAATATGTGTCAAGGCCTTCAGGTTTCACTAAGTAATGGTTAATTTTAATATTACTAATTCTAACGTGTAGTATACTCATCTCCTTCTATTCTTTTGCTTTTTTAAAGCCTGTGAACTGAAATAAAATGGACACCAGTGATGGTAGATCTGCCACTGCTGAACACATTCATGCTAATTGATCTGAAAGGCATTGTTCTTTAATCTTTTCGTAATCATTTAAACCAGTTACCTTTGTGTTGATTCTGATTCATGGCAACCTATGAGTTGGTTTTATTTTATTACTGAGCAGAGTTTCCTTATTCTCTTCTGCCCATTTTACAAGAAGTTTTCCCTGTTTCTAATCACTTTTAGTTGATAGATTCTCCCCTCATTTCTAAGCTAGTTATTTGTTCTTACAGCATTTTTGTTATGAATATGATTAGAAGTGTTCCATATTTTGCCATGTGAATACTTGTTTATCTTTGAGCACTTATGGATAAATGCATCTTTGTCTTTATGATTAAAAAAAAAAAAAGTGTTGGCATCAAGTTGATTCCAACTCAGAGCAACCCTATAGGACAGAGTAGAACTGCCCCATAGGGTTTCCAAGGAGTGGCTGGTGGATTTGAACTGCCGACCTTTTGGTTAGCAGCCAGACGCTTCAACCTAAATATATTTGTGTTCCTTGCCTAAGGATCTCTTCCCATCTGATATACTTAGTGGCTATGTTAGGGACTAGAAAATAGATGGGGAAGCCCCATGAGGGCAGAAGCCCAGTCTCTCAGACATTTTCTGACAGAGGAACTTTTAGCCTTTAAAAAGATAAAGGAAATTTCATGTTTATAAACTAAGTCACTGGATTGCTAAGATGGGGACTTTTTCTGTTTTTGGACTATGCACACTAACGTTGACTTTCTAGTTTTACTTTCCTACCAATACTCAGTTACGTCACCTTCAGAACCCATTACTCCATAATTTTTCATTTATTCCACAAATATTTATTGAATTCTTACCGTTGCTGTAGAGAACAAAACAGATCAAAATCCCTGCCACTATTTTCTAGTGGGAGGTCAAGATGGGAAATAAGTAGAATATATAGAGTAAAACCTGTGAAAGCCAGAACCTGTGTAAGTTGGAAACCTGTTAGAGAAGGAAAACGCAAATATTTTCCAATAAAACGAGTGATAGAAAAGTGTTAAGACTGGTTTATTGGTGGTTGCTAGGGGTGAGAGGGATGGAGAAAGGGGAGGGTTAAAGGTGATGGAAATATTGCATTGATTAAGGGTAGGGTTGCACAGCCGATTATTGTAATTGTTGTCAGTAAGTGGTACGCCTATAAAAAGTTAAATTGGCAGAAGTTGTGTGATAGATATGTTTACACCAATGACCAAAAAAAGGGGGAAGGAAAGCTACTGAAGCTGCTTATGTACACCCATGGCTTTGAAACTGTTTCTTTCTGAACCCATCCTGAGAATTTGTATTTCTAACAAGTTCCTAGGCAATACTAATGCTGCTGGTTAGGGACCAATTCTGAGAACCACTGTAGAGCAGTAGTTCTCAACATTATTATACATAAGAAGCACCTGGGGATCTTGGTAAACTGTAGATTCTGATTCAGTATATCTGGGGTGGAAATGCAGATTCTCAGCAGGGATTTGAACCAGAATGGACCAGTTTTGAAGTCCTGTGTACAACCAAAAACTTCATGGGATTTGGTTCCTTGGTTTGGAGATTTAGAGTCATGGTTTCATGGGATGTATCAGTTAACTGTCCTAATAACATGTTGAGTGCTTCTTTTCTACCTCCTAGTTCCTTGCATAGTGCCTGGGGTCTTAAAAGCTTGCAAGTGGCCATCCAAGGCCCAGCATTTGATCTCTATTCACCTGAAGCAACAGAGGAAGGAGGAGAGTCTGGAATAAGAGGATATGGAATGTGTGGCTAATTGCCTTTATGAACAACTGCTTCTTTTGTCATAAGACCAGAAGAACTGGATGGTGCCAGGCTACCATTACTGAACATTTTGATCAAAGAGTTCAGAAGAATCCTGATCAAAAAGGAGGAAATGTAAAACAGAATTTCAAATTTTCATGGATTCCAGGCTTCTGGGAGCCCTGAAGGTTGAATGAACCCCTGAAACTATTGTCCTGAGATAATTTTTAAACCTTAAACCAAAAATATCCACTGAAGTCTCCTTAAAACCAAAAAGTAATTTAGCTTAACTAGTTAAAAAAAAAAAAAAAGTCTACCTTGAGCATTGTGCTCTTTTAAGAACTATCTGTATGGGATCAAATTGACAACAGCAACTTGAAAGATTAGATAGGAACTTTAGGGGACAATGAATTTATGTTAATGGGGGAGGAACAACTCAGAAAAGGTGGGTGAGAATGATTGCACAACTTTAAGGATGTAATCAGTGTCACTAAATGGTACATGTAGAAACTGTTGAATTGGTATATGTTTTGCTGTGTATATTCTCAATAACAACAACAACATAAATAAATAAAATTAAGAAAAGAAAAGTGGTTAAGACTGCACCCTGTCAAAGGCAGAAAACTTGTAAGACCCAGAAACACAAGGCAGTCCTGTCGAGTTCCAACTCTCACAGGTTTCACTGTATCATGTTAACCAGCTGACCATCTAGTCGATTCCGACTCATGGTGTGTCAGAGTAGAACTGTGCTCCATAGGGTTGTTTTTGTGTTTGTGTGTGTATGTGTGTGTTTAAGGTGAAAGTTTGCACAGCAGATTAGGTTCCCATTTAACAATTTCTACACAAATTATTCAGTGATATAGGTTACATTTTTCATAATGTGTCATCTGTATTTCATTCGTTCTGTTCTGGTTGTACCACTTCCATTGATCTAGTTTCCCTGCCCCCTTACCTTCTCATCTTTGCTTTAGAGTAATTTTTGACCCTTTGACCATTGTATTTATGTACCACATTTTGTTTATCCATTCATCCGTTGTTGAGCACTTAGGTTGTTTCCATCTTTTTGCTATTGTGAATAATGCTGCAGTGAACATAGGTGTACAGATGTCTATTCCTATAGATGATTTTTTAGGGGAGCTCTTTACTAATGGGTGATACTCTTTATCTTATGAGGCAGTCTGTTATTTAGCTAAAAGGTGACCTCAAGGGATAATTCCAGTTTAAGGTTTAAAGTGTATCTCAGGGCAGTAGTCTTGGGGAGTCCTCTAGCCTCAACTGGTCCAGTAAGTCTCTACTTTTTAAGAATTTGAGTTCTGTTCACATTTTTCTCCTGATCAATAAAGATCCATCTATTGTGGCCCTGATGAGAACGGTCAGTAGTGGTAGCCAGGCACCATGTAGTTTTTCTGGTCTCAGGGTAGATGAGGCCGTGGTTCCTGTGGAGTTATATTAGTCCTGTAGACTGCTTCCTTCTCTGAGTCTTTGGTTTCTGTCTTTCTCTTTTTTTCAGACTAGTAGAGACCAATAGTTGTATCTTAGATAGCCGCTTACAGACTTTTAAACTCCAGACACTACTTAACCACACTGGGCTGTAGAACATACACTTTCTGAACTATATTATGTCGGTTAACTGAGTTGTCTCACAAGACTTTGGTCCTAAGCCTTCAAACCCAGAAAACCAACCTTGTGAGGAGTTTGGTTATGTCTTAGAAGTATCCATAACTGTGTCCCCTCTGTGGTTTATTATATATATGAATATGTATGCATGCACACACATATCTGTATGTACATATGCCTGTAGATCTATCTGTGCACACATATGTACCCACACATTCATACTTATGTGCCTGTATACATGTTTGTTGATGTTGTTGCAAAATTATATGCTACATAGGTTTTTCAATGACTAATTTTTTGGAAGTAGATTGCCAGGCACCTCTGGGTGGACTCAAACCTTTAGTCTTTCTGTTAGCAGTCAAGCACATTGATTGTTAACACCACCTACAGACTCCATGTTAGATGATGATAAATGCTATGGAGGAAAAAAAAATAACAGGGAAGAGAGAGGTTAAGGAGTGTAGGAAGAAGGAAGGGATGCGGTTTTAAATAGGGTAGTCTAGGAAGGCCTAACTGTGAAATTGATACTTCTGTAAAGACATGAAGTGAACTATAAAGAAATCTGGGGACGGCATTTTGAGCACAAGGAACAGCAGGTGCAAAAGCTCCAAGGTCAGAGCCTGTCTGGAGTATTCTCACAGCAGGTTAGCCAGTGTGGCTACGACAGTGCCTGAGGGGGAGATAGTAGCAGATGAAGTTAGAGGTGAACGGGGGCTGGGGTGGGTGGAGACAAGTTGTGTAGGAGCCAGAAAGGTTGTAGTTTTTACTCTGAGGTGGAAAACCAGTACCTTCTTTGAGCTGTGGTGTGAAATGATCTGACCTAGTTTGAAAGGAACACTGGCTGCTGTGGGCAGAAGCAAGGACATGAGTAATGTCCTAGCAAGAAGATTGGTGGTTTGAGTCTGGGTGGTGGTGGTAGAGTTTGTGAAAAGTTATGTTGGATTCTAGATATGTTTGGAGGGCAGAGCAGGTAGAATTTGTTGGTGGGCTGTGAAAGAGAGGTTTTTGGAGCTAGTGGAAAGAAGGTGTTGGGGGAAGGGGAGAAGATTAGTAGTTCAGTTTATATTACTATGTTAAAGATACTGAGATGCTGGAACATTGTTCTCTCTTTGAATCTAGCTTTTTTTTTTTTTTTTTTGTGGTGTAATATATTTAAAAAACATCAATCATGCTGATTTGTGGAATCATGTTTTCTCTGATCTTGGTCTTTGATTCATTGCAGGGGGGCTGTCTTATTTTCCTTGTCAAATTCCCTTTTTTCCTTCTCTAATTCAGATCTGTTTTTAGCATAATTTCATACCAATTAGATGTTCAGAGTAGACCTTTCCACTCTGCTTAATTGCCCAGTCACTTCTGAATTATATCTTTAGGCCAAGTAAATATTGTCCCTCTTCACAGCATTCTTACCTTAATTTTTTGTCTTAGACATAGCTAATATATTGAAACTCGTTAAGTGGTTTGTAATAGTAAATGATATGTTTAAGGAATAGCAGAACCATGTGTGACAACAGGCTTAAAAGCATTTTCACTGATCTTTCATTGTCCTTTTGTTTAGTTGGTTATCTGCTTCTTGCCATTGTTGCTTTGCAGGGTCCCTTAGGCATTCCTTACGTCTCTGCTGGGTGACAAAGCCCAGTTCCCCATCTCCTCATAGTCCCTTGAGGGATTACATCTGACAGGTTCTTGATTTTCCATCTTTATGCCTTTTGTATAGAGGTTGAGTTTTGAAGGCGAATTAGATATCATTTTGTTTGAATGCTAATTCATCTTAAGAGCAAGGTCTGATGTGTATTTGTTTTTGTTTATCTCACAGTTAAAATCATACAGTGGGTACTTAATGTTTGTTACTATAGTAGAATGTCTGTGCTTCCTTCTGTAATTGAGAAATAGCACTACCCCAAGAATTTCAAAGTCTTAAATAAAACCTGTTTCTTTTAGATTTGTGATTTTCAGCGTTAAAGTTTATTGTTTTTTTTTTTTCCCCTTGTAGGAGAGAAACTGTTACAGAAGGACAGAAACAATTGCAATATTGAGGAATATGTAGCTAGTCTCTAACTGAAAGTTGTTTTAAGTTGTTTTTTATGATGAGAAGTGTAATTTATGGTGAGGGCTTATTTGTTCATGTTTTGGAGGCAGAAAAAAGTGTTAGGGCATAAAACACCAGATATTTGTCCCTTTTTTTCCTAATAGAAATTTTTAAAAGAAAATTTTATTTATAAAAATTTTTATTACAAAAATAATCTTTATTGAAACATTTAAAAGCATAGAAAGAAAACAGAAAATTACGGTAATTCCATTACCCAGCTAACATTTAACATTCTTGTATTTTTCCCCAGGATTATTTTCTAAATATATACATGCCATTTCCATAACATTTAGATTTTTTAAATTATAGCAAAGGTTAAATTTTACTCAGTTTTTCTAACGTAGTAACTTGGTAGCCACATTTTGCTGTGTACATTAGGAAAGGTATATGATTCACAATCTGCCCGTCAGAAGTTTATAATCTCCAAGACAACATAGATTAATTCGGCAAAGTTTGTTCAGTGCCTCCTGAGTTCCAGTCACTGGGCGCCATTCTAGGGATGCAGAGATGATCAGATACTGTCTTTTTCTTGAAGTTCCACAATTTGTAGATGGGAGTAAGAGAGAGAGAGACTTAACTTTTAACTATATAATTGCAGTGTGATCAGTGCTAAAAGACATGCATAGAAAGAAGATACCGTGTCGAGGGTGGAGCAATAGAACATGTAGAACAACTTATTATCTCCAAAATTTCAGAAGTCCACACTAGCCAAGAGTAGGAGTTTGGTAATTTTGTGATGCGTGGAAAGCAGGGCCACTCTGACTCAGTGAGGAAGCTTCGTGAGTCAAAGCCAGTGGTTCTCAAAAGAGTGGACCAGCAGCATCAGCATCACCTATGAACTTGCTCGAAATGTAAATTCTGGAGCCCCACCTCTGACCTGCTGAATCAAACTCTGGAGGTGGTGACCCATCGGTCTGTGTTTAGGAAGCCCTGCAGGAGATTCTGATGCAGTCGAAAGTTTGACCTCTAGTGTAGGGTTTCCAAATGAGATGACTTCCGAAGATCGAGTTTATAAATATAAATGAATCAAGCTTATAGATGGGGGATAATTTTGAACTACAGACTATGTGCCACACCTGAAGGGATCAGCTACTGTTTAGCTACTAGTCACTAAGGGGCTTGAAGATCCAGTGTTGGCAGATCTTGTCTTTGTATGTAATAGATTTTAAAGTACTGGCAACTAATTGAAAAAAAAATTTGACACACTCATGGAGGCCAAAGAAAACTCAACTACAAGCAAATAAAACAGACTGGAGAATGTGACCCTAGATTTGTGATCTCTTATGTAGGAGTTTCAAAACATTGTTATGGGTAAAGCTTACCTCATATCGCAGATTACTAGGTTAAATTTCTAGAGGTGGAAATTTTTTTGGTCGTAGCATAAGCAGATGGTGATTTGTGAAGGTCTCTGAATTTCATGCTTTATACATGTTTGATAAATGTGGTGTTCTCCAGAATGAAACTTCTCTATCAGCAGTGTTTCCCTGAAACCTAGCAGATATTAGATATACCTTTTAAAGACTTTTTAATTTGGTAGGCATCCTTCTCACTAAGGTACTTTAACCCTGTTCTTTGTATTTATTGGCCAGTTATACTTTATATGTATATGTATAAATTTCCTATAATCATTTGCTCATGTGTCTTTTTTTAGTTGATTTGTAAAGGCCTTTTGCGTTTAAAAAACTTGATTTTTTGTTAAGACATAAATTATGTTCCTCAGCTTTTGATTTGTATGTTGTTTGAATACAGAAGTTTTAAATCTGTGTAGTCAAATCCATCGGGTTTTTTTCCCCCCCAAATTCCCTCAAAAAAAAAAATTTTTTTTTCACTGGAATTTAGATTAGAATTTGACCAAATATATAAACTGTTAACCCTCCATAAAGATTTTTGACCTACTTCTTAGGCATGCACATTTGGTTTTGGGGCATTTTGTATCTGGCCACCCATTTTGTATGTGTGTGCATTTATTATTTTTTTAATCAGACCCCTGCTTTCGTGACACTGTTGTTACTGGTCTGTAGATGACTTTATTTTTAAAATCATATACACCTGTGACACTACTGCCCAGCCCAACAACTCTTACTAAGAACTTATCTATAAGATCGCCCCCATTATCATTCCTTCCACTCCCTCTTACCGGCTACCCTGAATCATTATTCTCTTGCTATTTTCTTTTTCAGTTGTATCATGTAACTGTGTTTGCCTAAAAAGCTATTATTTACTTTTGCTTATAGTCAGACTTTATAAAAGAGTATACTATAAATTGTCTATGGGTCTTGAATTTTCAACATTATGATCCTAAGGTTTATCCATGTAGCTGTAGTTCATTCATTTTCCCTGCTCCATTGAGTGAATATAGCATTATTTATTTATCCATTCTGCTTCTTGATGTGCCTTTGGGTTTTTTTTTTTGTTTGTTTGTTTGTTTTTGGTTGTTCTGTTCAGTGCCATTATTTTGAACATTCTTGAACATGCCTCCTGGTAATAGTGTGTTAAGGTTTTGACTGGGCATGTACCCACAAATGGAATTGCTGAGAGGCAAAGTATGTAAATGCTCAACTTTATAGGATAATGACTATTTTTGTTAATCGTTGCTGTTTAATAAAGCACCCTAAACTGAATGGCATAAGACAACAGCCATTTTTATTCTCACAGATTCTATGGGTCAGAATTCAGGATACAGTAGGAATGGCTTGTTTCTGTTTCAGGGTGTCTGGGGCCTCTGCTGAGAAGATTCAAAGGCTGGGCCCTGTAATAGCTGAGACTAGAAGATCTACTTCCAAGAAGACTTCTTCACTCACACATCTGGCACCTTGGCAGGGATGGCTAGAAGGCCAGGCTTAGCTGGCATCCTTGACCAAGTGCCTACTTGTGACTTCTTCAGCATGGCAGCCTCAAGGTTGTGTCAGACCTCTTACACATGGCATCTCTGTGCCTACAGCAAAGTAGGTAGAAACTACATGCCCTCCTATTGACTGAAGTGATCACAAACCCTCCCAGATTCAAGGGGAAGGGTTAGAACCTCACATCCCAGTAGGAGTGTCAAAGTATTAGCAGCTGTGTTGCAGAACTATCATAATACAAACTATTTTTTTTTCCTCCAAGTTGAATTCACCACTTTACACTTTGAGAAAACTGTAAACCATTGTACAGTATTACTGGTGACTACTTAGATTGTTTTGCCATTTAAAAGAATATTTTCCGGCACTTTCGTAGAAGCTATGAGCCCGTGGATTTTTGTTCTCCATATAAAATAATTCCCTGGTATCAAAGCTGTGGAAGAGCAAAAAGATGGCAGCTTTTACTCATTGTTAGAAAAATGTTTGTGCCATATTGGATAATTGAAGAGATGCTGTTGGAAAACTATTACTGAAGACTTTGTAATGGTGAAGTTGAGATTTCATTGTACTAAATGAGTGAAGGGAGCCACTCACTGGTAGAGGCTGAACAGAGAGAGGAGTCACAGGATGAAAATGAATTAAGAATTACTGTTTCTTCCTGATCTACTTGTTACGTCTTGTGTCTTAATAGAAAAGATTCTAGTAGTTTAGTAGGTTTATCGGTTATACCTCTGTTCCCTTTGGGAAATACATATGCAGAGCTATTTCTAACAAAATCTAAATTAGCTCAATATTTAATTTTTGTGTGGTAGAAAGTCCTCTCAGTTGGAAGTAGGGAAACTCAGGTCTAGTTATCACTCTGCCGTCAGTTTTGGCAGGTCAGTTTTCTTATCTATAAAGAGACGTGTTTCCTGGGTTCTTCCTATTCTTCTATGATTCTGTAATTAGTCATGTGAGTTCTAAAACTAATCAGAAAATGTGATGTGAACAACACAATTTCTGTTATAATTTCCAACCCTGAAGACATATCTACTGTTGTCCCATGGCATTTTGCCTGGTGTCTATAAGCAGCATCTTCTTAAAGAGTTTTATGGTCACTCTCATTGATGATCCTAGCGATCCCTGAGGGAAACTCTAAAAACTGTGTGTGTTTTGCAGTTGCGTTAGCATTTCTACCCGCCCATAAAGACTTGTATCTGTTGACTTCCCTAGAGCTGTTTGGTTTGTTTAAGCATACTTTTTGGGGGAAGCAGAGTGTTCTGCAAATAAATTGTTTCGTTTATAATGTCATAGTAAAGTTTTTGTCGTTAATTTAGTTTAAAATAACATATCTCCCATTATATAATATACCTCTATAATTGTCCTCATCTCTAGAATGTATATTTTATTGGGATTTCAGTTTAGCTTTCAGGAGCAATACATTAGAATTATTTCTTCTCTCTATAGCCTTATTCCGTTTTCTCATCTGTAGTAAAGGAGAAAGAAAAACTGCCATAACCCCCTTTTGCTACTTAAAGTAATCCTGCTTGCCTTACTTATAAAAACCGTTAAGTATTGTAAAAGAAAAAATTGAGCAAATTTATTTGATGATCTTTAGTATATGATCCCAGTGAGATAGACCTTAACCCAGACAGATCTTTAGAGAGTATCTAAACCAAAAGGAGAGACTATAAAAGAAAAAGTGTTCTAAACCTCAACTGGACAGAATCTTTCTGTGTGATGTAATTCAGAAACTCCTTCTGGGAAGAAATTAGCATGCCTGTAAAATGCTGAAGCAGTTTTCTAATGAACTTCAGTGGTGTTTAGAGTTGTTCTGGGAAACTAGTTACTTACTCAGTTAAGTATCAACTGGCAGTCAGGAGTCCAGTGACTTGTAACTAGACATAATTTTCATTGTATTATCTGGTTTAATAATGATTAACGATTTTCTTTTCCTATAAAATATCCCTAATAAGAATGTATCTTTGAATTAGTGTATTAGAGACCCTTTCTTACAGGAGTGTAATACAGGCTTCAGTTATGTGTATTTTAACAGTTTTAGAAATTAAGCAGGACATGCCCTTGGCATGTCTCATCTTGTTTATATTTCTTCTGAATTTCTTATTTGTAAACTACATGTGTGCAGACACTATTAAAAATTGATTTACAGTTAAAACACATGGTAGTGCCCATAGGAGGCATGGGTAGTCTAGTTGAAGACCAATCATATGTATGGCATGACTTGGAAATAATTATAGAATAACAAAATAAGATGATCAGGCTAAGCATGAAGGAGTGAAAAGTAATCAATTGTGAGATATGATTCACCAGGAAAGACTTACGGGAAGGAGATGGGGTTTTGGGATAGAAGATGCTCCTGGATATATTCAGGATGGAGATTGCATGTGTAGGGTATGACAAACAGATTGGCCTGAGTAGAGCTGAGGGACTGTGTGGGAGAATTATTACATTTCTTGCTTATATTGTACATGACAGTATGTAATATGAGTATATTCACAATGTTTAGTGAAAAAGTTGGACAGACGGACATTGAGAGAAGTTTGAAGTACCTTTTACGTATATTTTAATATGTATCTCAGTCTTAAATGTGTAAAAATTAAAAGTACAAATAATTTATCAGCTGACCTACAAAAAAATAATTTTATCAAACTAACAGTAGTTTAGAGGTTTTATTTATATAAAGTTCAAAAGTGTGGGCATTGTAACAGGGATGCAATCAGCAAAATCCACCATGTGGGAAATTACAGATAGGTCTGTTTCTTCCACAAATAAATTGCAAGGAAAAAAAAAAAAAGGAATCTGTTACAAACTTGAGATGTAGTAACCAGATGCAGTGTGTGGATCTTATTTGATCATTATTTAGACAAATCAACTGAGACAATTTAGAAAATTTGATGGATAATTGACATGACAATAATTAAAAATATGTGTGTGTGAAAAGGTGAGGATTCTTTATATATATGTGTGTGTGTATATATATACCTACTGAAATATTTACATATATAATTATGTAATGTTAGAGATTGGCCTCAAAATAATCCACAGGAGTGGGAAATAGATGTTACACATGAGATAAGATTGGCCAAGAGTTGATAGTTGTTGAAGTTGGTTAATGAATTCATTTTTCTTTAACCTGTACTTTTATTTTAAAACGTCTGAGCTAAATGAAATTACAGGGTTCTACGTCATCTGACTCTACCTAACTATATCAGTGTCAACTCAAGTATATTCTTCTTCCTGTTCATTGTCTGAGCTCCAGCCACATAACCTGTATACACGCTATTTCTTCTTCCTGGGACACACCACAGTCTCCCAGTATCTTTCCCCATTCTCCCCACCTCTGGCCAGTTTACTTGTCCAAATCGTAATTTATTCTGTGGGGGCTCACTTTAAATGTTTATACCACAGAGAAGTCTTTCCAGATCCCCCAGTCTAAATTTGGTGTCCTTGTTATGCTCTTTTATCTCACATTTGGCATGATTATTTATTAACATCTGTCTTCTCATTAAACTAAGCTAATGAGCCAGAGTTCTTGTTTGTTATTGTATCCCCGGAACTAGTATAATCCCTGGTAAATAATAGGTGCTCAAATATTTGTTAAGTGGGGTCGAGGAGAGGGGGGAGGCGGAGGGAGAGCCCATGGTGGTTTGAATGCTTGGCTAAGGTACCTCCCTAAATATACAAACCTCATTTCAATTTAAGCAGTAAAAGAAAAGGGTTAAGTGTACAGCCCCAAGAGTCCTCTGAGGATGAACTGGCAGTTTAGAATTGGCTCTGGTACATTTGCTTCCTATCACTACAAATCTCTGTAGAAAGCTGATATAACCTAGTTAGAGTGACAGATACAGACTTTCTCTTAACCCATTCTCATCTAGGTTTTTTTCCTTGGTTTTATTTTACAACTAAAACATGTAGGATATTTGACACTAGACAATTTGAGTCTATTTTTTCTTTATTTTCTTCTATCTCTGTAAATTTTGGTGGTAATGTTCAAGTTGTAGCTGGTAATATGATATCTATTCTAACGGACTGCTTTGGTTTTACTGTTATAGAGTGGAACTTCTTTTAGATGACTGTGAAGCCCAAGGCTCAAGAAACTTTCAGGATATGGCCTCCTGTTGCTAATTGAAAACACCTCTATTTCCTGAATTTTCCTCTTAGAGATTTCTTTTCATCTCTTTATTTCTCCTCTACTTTTGTACCTCATATGATGTGGAATTGAAATCTAAGGTTATATTTACTAAATAAATTATTCTTTGCAAATACACACATTGTTCTTTCAAGTTAGTCTTAGAACATCAACTTACTAATAACAACCCCGTGAGGCTGATACTGCTGTTACTTGCACTTAATAAATGGTGAAACAGTAGTCGGTGTACATGTCTAGGATCATATAAAGTAAATAAAAGTCAGGACTTGGCTTGAGCCTATCTTGCTCTTTTTTTTCTTATTTTCACACTGCTTTTGAGCTGGGTAGTGAACACTTGTATACGTACTTGTATGTGACTCCCAGCAAGTTCAAGATTTTTCTATTCTTGTCATAACTCTTACCCTAGATGCAACTGTAGGCTACAAATGTTCTGGGATGATATCAGTTTTACTTCAGTATATTGGTTTTATAAATTATCTAAATAACTTGGAGATTTTAGAATTTAGTTGTCTTAGACTTTCTTGCATACTTGGAAATAGCACATAACCTTTCATCAAATAATTTATCAACCAGTTTTTGGTTAAATATAGAGCCGTGTAACTTCGTAACTTGCTGTGAACAGTCATTTCACTTTTAGTTTGTTAATAAAACGTTTGTTTGCATAAAAGGAAAGAACCAAGACATAGGACTGAAATCAGAATTAAAGATGGAATTACCCCTGTTCAGGTCTTTCTGGCATATTTGTTTCTGCTTAAATGAGATTTAAAAAATTTCTAGATTGGGGGGTGAGAAGTGTAATTCTATTCTACTTGGAATATTCCAGCTTGGAATAGAACTTAGATGACTTAATTAGAGGCAGCACTAGGTCAGGTATTGGACAGGGTTCAATTCCTAGCTGTTGGTGTTACTTTTAGACAAGTCAGTTAGCTTTTGCTGTAGTTTATCTCTGAGAAAAAGGAAGTATCCACCATTGATGTCTTTTGCTCTGCTATCTGTGGCAGTGCTGTAGCACTGAAGAGAGGGTTTATAGAGTACAAAGAGTTGATAATATTAGTCATCTCTTTTATTGACTACCAGAAAGTTGACAGAAGGGATATAGTGTTGCAGGTTCTTATTTTTCACTTTCTTTGTTAGCAGAAATTGTATTTTTAGCTCTTTTATTTTAACAAAATTAGTGGTTGACCATCTATTAGTTAAGTGATTCGTGTCTTTACCTATTATGGTACAGTAGAAAAGGTTGTTTCAGTGACACCTTTGAGGATTTGATGTGTAATTTCTAATTTATAATAAGATTGAAGGAGTCTGGACCCCCACATTTAAGGGAGGTTAAATCTTCCGTAAAAGTCCCTGTGTTGACCTGGTTGTCCTCTTCTAATGAACCATTTCCATTAACAGTACCATTCAAGAGAGTTTTAAGAAGCTAAAAGGAGAAACTATTCCTTTTTTGTTTGACACATTAGCCAGCATGTAAGCGGAACTCTAAATTTTCAAGGAAAAAAATGCACTTTTCACTGTGGTTTAAACATGTTTATAAAAAACTTTTTTAGAGGATAGGTTTTTTTGCTCATGTAAATACAGTATATTCTTGGACCCAGTAGAACATTTTCTAAGTTTTGGATATGTAGTAAATATTTTACAGTTGTTTGATGCTGCTAAGTCCATTCCGACTCAGTGACCCAATAGGACAGAGTAGAACTGCCCCTTAGGGTTTTCTTGGCTATAATCTTTATGGAAGCAGACTGCCACATCTTTCTCCAATGGAGCAGCTGGTGGGTTTGAACCACTGACCTTTCAGTTAGCAGCTGAGCACTTCACCACTGAGCCACCAGGGCTCCTGATATTCTACTAACCCTACCAAAAGAACTATTAAAGTATCAGTTCACATAGCTATAAAAGAAATCTATTTGTACAAACAAATATTGGTACATAGCAGGCAACATTAAAATTTACTATTCATATGATATCACAAAAGCAAATATTGGTACTATATTTTACTGCATTTTGGTAATCAAAAAGCAGTTCAGAGTGTAAAATTTTAACAGATTCTTAAAATACAGCACATACAGACAAAGCAACTTTACCAGTAAAAAGTTTATAAAGGTAAGGAGCAAAGTATAAGTTGAAGTGAATTACCCTTTCAGGCATTCATCAGAGTATATGTAGCAAATGTTTTGGTAAAGACTGGCATAAAGTATACAGCAGAATAATACATTAGAAAGCATTCTAGGGTCCTGCTCAGACACACATATAAAGCAGTTATTTTAATGATTTAGTAGCACAGAGTAAGCAATAGGAAAATGTAGAATGGATTCTACTGGAAATAGGAGTTTTAATGACTATCCCAGCCAAATGATAGGGGGAAAAAAGTATAAAGGTTTTAAAACCTAGAAAATTATTAGCTTCCAAAATCTGAAGACTTATCTTAGAATCCAGATCTTTCTCTTCACCATTGATAATGACTGCATTAGAAACTAAGTCGTCATTATATTGAAAGTATCACTCTGCCACCTTAATCCTGTATGTTCTTTTTTAAAAACCGGTTGCCACTGAGTCATTTCTAGCTCATGGCAAACCCCATGTGTGTCAGAGCAGAACTGCGCTCCATAGGGTTTTCAGTGGCTGATTTTTCTGAAGTAGAAGTTAAACCGCCAGCATTTTGGTTCACAGCTGAGCATATTAACCATTTGTCCTACCCAGGGACTCAATGTTCTTTTTATACATCTGTATAACATTAAGGAGTCCTGGTGGCACAGTGGTTAAAGCGATCGACTGCTAACTGGAAGGTTGGTGGTTTGAAACCACCAGCGGCTCCTTGAAAGATGTGGCAGTCTGCTTCCTTAGAGATTTAGTCTTGGAAACCCTGTGGTGTCACTATGAGTCAGAATCGAATCGATGGCAGTGGGTTTGGGTTTTTCTTGGCAAGGGGTGGGGGCCATATAACATGGAGGAGCCCTGGTGGTGCAGTGGTTAAAGCACTTGGCTACAAACCGAAGGTCAGCAGTTTGAACCTACCAGCCACTCTAAGGGAAAAAGATGTGTCAGTCTGCTTCTGTAAAGATTTACAGCCTTGGAAACCCTATGGGACAGTTGCACTCTGTCCTTCAGGGTCACTATGAGTTGGAATCGACTTGATGACAATGGTTTATATAACATTAAGCATGGCCTGAATGTTGTATTAGTGTCTTCTGTGATTTTCAGCCATAAGTTACTGGAGCAGTAAATTTACATTTTGAATATTAGAGGGGAACCTCTGATAAACTGAGTTTCTATGGCTTGTTTTTGTTACAGAAAAAAAAAAAAAAAAGATGTGAAGCTCTTATCCTTGCAGTAATGTTTGGTGGTGTTCTGCTCTGCCACTGGGGTGTGGTAACATCATCACAGCTCACCCAAGACTTGTTAATTACACATCTCTCACCTTTGCTAGCAGCTCAGCTTTGTGCCCATATTGCTGGCGTTTTGAACACAGGATACTTTTTGGACACTTCTCTTAGTCTGTTAGGGTGGAGCGTTCCATTTTTCGGTACAGATGATCAGAGTCTCTGCTACATTAGGGAATAGCAACCTGGTAACTTTTGATGGAAATCACTTCCAGTTCCAAACAGTCACATGACAAGTGTATTTGTAGACTAAAACCTGTTCATAAGTTGGGGATTTCTAGTATTCCCTTTGTACTGCCTTTCTTTAATTAGTTCATTAGCCATTCTCCAAAAGTATTGTCTAGAGGCTTAGTTTTGTATAGGTATTCAGGAAAATAACTGTAAAGGCCTATTACTTCTGACTTTAGGAAAGCTCAAAAGGGGTTGTTCATTAGTACCAAAGAAAAAAGGTGCTTATCTATCCAAGTTCTTAGGAACTGAAATGCTTTTAAGTAATTTTCTTTTCCTTTTGTAGTCTCAAGCTTTCAAACAGATTAATTAAAGTGTTTTGGTGGCTTTGTGTGTATGTTTTGACATTAAGCAAGAAAGAAAAATTTTATTCCGGTTAAGATCTGTCTAAATTCGCAGATAACAAATCGTTATCATCCTTCCTGCCAATTTAGATAGAGTGCTTGGTGGGTCGCTATGAGTCGGAGTCAACTCGACAGCAGCAGGGTTGGTTTTTTTGGTTTTAGTGTCCTGGAACACTGTCGTGAGAAGGTTTCTGACCCAAGATCAGGATCATTAGGAGACACTGCCAGAATTCTCTGTCTACCAAGGGTGACTAAGGAAGAGGAAGTGCTGTAAATTTTCTGTTAGTGATGGAAATCATCTTTCCCTTTCATCATTAGGTTTTTATTTTGGCTAGCCAGTGTCAGTTGTTAAATTTGTCTGTGAGTAAACTATCATTAAATGAATGTTGCTGCTAATTTCATTGATCGCCTTTGGGTTTTTAATTACTGTCTTATACAATATTTGACTCCCCCTATAATGTATTGCTTCCTTGAAGATTTGGGATTGGAAAAGAAGCGCATAGAGTGACAGGAGAAAATAGGTTGAGGGGTGTTTATTAAGGAAAAGTAGCATGGTTAAATGTTGTTAGGAGTATTACTAAGGAGGCTGTTGGAGTTGCCCAGTGGTGATTGATTGATTGGGAGCTGGTTATGGTGGTAGCTTTAGGAATGAAAGAAATCTGTAAAACCAAGAGGTTTTGCAGAATAGGAAGTTGATGAACTTTGAAAGGTAAGAAAGCTGGGTGTAGGATGTGAGGGTTAAGTAGCTTTGTTTCTTTTAGAAAAGGAGCACATTTTTATAGTCTAGAATGATCACAACATTATACTTCTTGAAGTGCCTTTCTGGATTTGGGCTAGAACTAGACCTGCAGCCAACATCAAAGCAGGTAACTTTTAAAAGAGAAAGTATGTTTTTATCATACATCATTGTTTCTAAATGAAGAGAAACATTGGTTAATACTTTATTTGATTGACTTATGTTTGGACGATATAAAAGTTAGCAAAATACCCTTGCTCTTAATTATTATGGTATTATTAACTCATTTCTAACCCTACTGTAGTTAGATTTTCATTTACTAGTAGCATAAAGAGGCATAGTGTTCTTTTTTATTACTAGCCTTATGTTGTCTTTCTCCTGTAGGTGACCTGTGTTAAAGTTCACTTACAGTAAAAATTTGGTAGTAAGTATGAATTTCGTGATTGGAGGTGGAGCTAAGGGTAGCGTGACTGTTTCTTCTTTTTTGGAAAAGAGTTTTTTGGTAGACTGAAATATTTTCATTACAGAATAGCACAGACACCAATTACTCCTCTTAGCATTAAGAAATGTTAAAATGTTACCATATTTCTATCAGATGTTTTTTTTTTTTAAAAGAAAAGCCAAACAACTTCCTCATTTCCCTTCCCAAAGGTAATGAGGACTCTAATCCAGAATTTGTCATATGTCATTTCTGTGCATGTTTTTATACCTTTACTGCTTACCTGTATCTGTAACAATCCTGATAATTGTTCACTTGTTTTTTGTTTTTTTTTTTTTTTTTTTTACTGTTTATATGGTTTTTCCATTCAGCATGTCTTTTGAGACTTAATCATGTTGCTAAACATACAGTTCTAAATAATTAGTTTTCATTGCTATAGAAAAGTCCTTTTCGCTATTTTAGTAGAATTAGATTGTAACTAATTTTTAACTATTACAAGCTCTACTGCAGTGAACCTCCTCGTGTAGACGTAAGTTATGTTCTCAGAAACAATTCAATGATGGTTCAGTATGAACATTTTCCATCTAGCCAAGTATTTTCAAACTACTCTTCAAAAGTGGTGGTGCCGGTTTTTACTGTTGTTAGTAATGTATGAATTGCTATTTCCCATATCTCACCAACACTTGGTCTTACCAGACTTTGATTTTTTCCAGTCTTGGTTTGAAATGATACCTTAATATTTTAACCAAATTCTAACGAGGCTTGGCATATTTTTATGTATTTATTGGCCATTTGGGTTTCTCTTACATGATTTTCCTATTCATTTTTCTGATAAATTGTCTTTTCTTATTTGTAGAAGTTTTGTTACGTAAGAATTACAAATAAGTGAGAATTCTGATCTTTAATCTTCGGTTACGTGGGTTACAGATATCTTCTACCAATCAGTAGTTTGCCTTTTAAGTTTATTAGATCTTTTATTGTATGTTGAAAATTAGGTAATGGTTTTTGTGTCTTGTTTACGAAATCCTTCCCTTCTCTGAACTTCCAGAGATAATCTTCTGTTTTAATGTTCACTTTTCAGATTTTAGAATTTGAAAAGACAAAATTATGGAATTATGGCATGAAGCAGAGAACTAAATTTACTTTCTTCATGTAATAAATTGATCATTTCACTACCATTTATTGAGTAGTTTATCCTTTCCCCACTGATTAGAATGCCTTCTCTTGTATATATCCAATTCTAAATTGTGAGCCTTTGTGGTACTCTTTTGGTGGTTTTTTTTGTCTATCCTTGTGCCAGTACCACACTACCTTAATCATATAGCTTTACATTAAGTCTTGAGATCTAGTTCTTGATATCTGCAAGTTTCCATCACACTTTCTTGAGAATTTCTCTGCTGTTGGTCCTTTTATTCCTTGGGAATTTTGGGGTATGCCTGTCAGCTTCGTTTGAAAACGTTGTAGGGAACTTGGAATTTCTTTGAATTTGTAGGTATATATGCAAATTGTCCTATTAAAAATACATATCTCACCATTTATGTAGATCTTTTATGTCTTTCAGGTTTTATTATTTCCTCTTTGAAGATCTTTTATTATATATAATCTTAGCTTTTGTTACTGCTGTGAATAGTGTCTTCTAAAAAAAAAATGTTTTCTACTTTTCTTGTTGGCATATACAAACTGTTAGGTTTTGTGTCTCGATCTTTACTCAGCAACTTTGCTGAATTCTTGATTAGCTTTAATAATTCGTAGTCTCTTGGATTTTCTATGTAGATAATCTCTATTCTTTATATATGTCTCATTTTAGAGTAGAAAGTATTTCTATCTCCTAAGAAATTAAAGCAGTTTCAGAGAAATTACTTGCCACAGGATCAGAATACCAGCAGACAGTTCCACCTAGTTATTTGGGCAGTATCTATATGTGAAGCGTTTCATGCCAGTGTGTGTGTCCTTTGATATATGTAAGTCTTGGGTTTTTTTTGGCACTAGAGTTAAGTCTATATATGCGCCTTTGGAAGTTTAACACCCCCACTCCCCATTTTGTATAGATTTTACTGCTACTCTTGGATTTCACTCAGTTTATTTCCTTTTAGGAGGCGCAGGTCAGAATGGAAATGGGCTGCAGACCGAGCAGCCATTGTTAGCCGCTGGAACTGGCTTCAGGCTCATGTTTCTGACTTGGAATATCGAATTCGACAGCAAACAGATATTTACAAACAGATTCGTGCTAATAAGGTAAGGAATAAGTGTCTGGTATTTTTCAGCCCACCTGGAAACTACCACTACCCTTTTTCTCCCACCTCCTCATACTGCTTCAATGACTATTAACTCTGTCAAGGAGAATGGTTTAGTGTTAACTGATATAGTAGTTTAATTTGTTTAGAGTCTGATATTGTTTAGTATAGTACAGAAAACAGAATATAGTGCTAAATTGGACATCTGTTTAGAACAAAACATTTTGGGTATCTGGGCTAACAGGAAGCATAAGAAAAAAGCTTTATAATGGAAGTCATTGTAACCCTCGTATTTGTTGTGTTTATGGACAAGTGGCAGTGACTATTGAAGATTTTCCATCTTTTGGCTTTTTTGTTTAGGGTGTGTTCCTGTTGTACTGCTAAGCTTGCTTCCTTTGCTTTCTTGAGGAAAATAGGATTTTTTTCTAAAAGATTATTCAGACAAAATTAGACATTGATGATTAGGGTTTTGATTTTTCTTATGTTATCTCTGCAGAGGACTGATTCTTAGTATACAGTGTTTATCTTTGACAGTGATATTAATGCATAGTTTTTCTTCTTGAAAAATCAACTTAGAAAAAGTCCTGTACTTAGTTTGGATTTGATTCAGAGAGAAATATGCAAATATATTTGAGTGCCTACTATGTATCAGGCACTGTTCTTCTTAGTGGGGTCCCAGTAGTGAACAAAAATCCTATGTTCACAGAGTTTACATTCTGGTGAGGTATTTTTTTTATTAACTTGGTGCGCTTGAACTCAATGACTTATTGATACATGGACCTAGATGAAGAGTCTGTTGCTCCAAAAAATAAGCGTCACAAGTTTTTAAAGTCTTGTTTTTGTGCTAACCAGTCTTGAGAAGATTGCTGTTCTTTTAATGGGGTTCATTAAACTAATTAGTAGGGCAGAAGTTAAAGGGTGACCAACTGACAGGACAAACAAAATGATGAGGGTTTTTTATTTTTAAATTATAGTCATATTTAAATGCAAGTGCAATATCACAACATGTAAGAATGTAACATAAGGAAATGCATATGAATCAAAACCCCAATAACTTTTTAAAAAAAAGTGTTATTGTGGTAAAATATATATAACAAAACATTTGTTACTTTAACCATTTTTATGTATACAATTCAGTGACATTGATTACATTTGCCATGTTGTACAACCATTACCACTATCCATTTTCAGATGTTTTTATTATGCTAAACACAAACACGTAGGGCCACCATGAATTGGAATCAACTCAGTGGCAACTGGTTAAACAGAAATTTGGCTTCTCTTTCCCCCTTCTCTCTAGTCCCTGATATCCACAATAAACTTTTGTCTGTATGTATTTGCCTACTGTAGATATTTCATATAACTAGGATCATAAAATGTTTGTGCTTTTGCATCTGTCTTATTTTGCTCAGCATTATGTTTTCAAGGTTCATCTGTGCTGTAGCATGTATCAGAACTTCATTTCTCTTTATGTCTGAATAATAGTCCATTTGTATGTATGCACCACATTTTGTTTATCCATTCATCTGTTGATGGACACTTGGGTTGTTTCTACCTTTTGGCTATTGTGAAAAATGGTGCAGTGGACATTTGTGTACAAGTATCTGAGTTCCTGCTTTCAATTCTTTTGAGTATATAGATAATGTAAATTGCTGGGTGATGATTAGGGTTGGAAATAAAAGCTTTGTGGCCTCCTGTATATAATCATTTTTTTTTCTGAAAATGCAACTAAAGAGTTTTTTCAGCTTCTCAAAAATGAGTTTATGTATAAATCTCCAGAAATGTTCAGTACTGCATATTATAATTGAGGGCAAAGTCCCGAGGGCTTACTTTTTTTTTTTTTTTTTTTTAATAGAGCTAAGATAGGGAAACAAATTAAGTCCTAATGTCTAAAAAAATTACAGCAAGTAAGGAATTAAGGCTAAAAACTAAAACTGAAAATATATATGTGTTTATGTTACATTATATTACATTATGTCCCCCCTTATAAAACTGCCATTATTTTCTGTGCCACTAAGAAATGATTTCAGTTAAACTGGAACATGCTATCAATTGTAAGATGCATCCTGATTTAAGAGATGATGAAATGTGAAAAATTGTATCTTGGAATTGATGAAATACTATGTATCATTCTTAGGGGACTTGGGAAGTATAGGATATAAAAGATGACCCTCCTCCCCCCAAAAAAGTCCTGAAACTCAAAGTTAACCCACTATGAACTTTCTGGCATCTTCCACTATTTTTTTTTTTTTCTATGAACATAAATAATTTGCTTAAACATAATCATGTTAGTATATGTGCACCCTGAACGTTTTCCCTTCATTTGGGGGTAGGGGGAAGGGATACCATTATTTTTATTGGCTGTATTCTGTTTACATTTCTTCGTTGTTGATTATTTATTATGTTTTTTATTAAATTATAAAGCATGCCATGATAAACATCTTTACCTGCATCAAAGGGCATGAATACTTTTATGTTCCTGATGCATACTTCAGGAAAGTGTTTTGGCAGTGTGTGTCAGTTTACAGTCTCACTGAGTGTGTGTGTGAAGGTACTCTTACTTCATTTTTGGCTTTTTATTTAGCTCTTCACTCAGCAGTAATGACAGAGCCGTTTTGGGAAACTTTAAAAAAAAAAATCTTAGATACTTCTGAATATTTGGGGAGTAGTTGTTCTGGAGTTTTGTGTATAATATTGATAATCCAAGAGTGTTATCATTCAGGGCATAATGTATTAGAGAAACACCAGACTTGGGCTGGAGATCTTTGGTTCTGGTCCTGGCTTTGCTACCAGGTAGCTGTATGACCTTGGGAAGAAAAGCCTCAGTTTCTTGTTCTATAAGATAAGACATTCAAGGTAGTCTTTTAAGATAGCATTTTCTGTCTGTAACCTGAATATACAATTTATGTTGCAAAGTTATTACAGGAAGAGTAAAACTAGAATGATAGCCCTGATGAGTAATATGTCAAGAAAATTTAGAAGTTTATTAAACATTTGTTTATACAGTGTCTTTTTCAATAAATATGCTATAAAGTTTTCCCCAAAGATATATTAACATGAATTTGGTCTTTACATAAGCACTATGATAATAGAAGTCTTTGAGCACTTACTATGCACCAGACACTGTGCTAAGCACTCTACTATTATCCCCAATTTTAAGATGAGCAAATAAATGGAGGGTCAGAGACGTCAAGTTCATGGTCATATAGCCAAGTGAGTGCAGAGCTGAGATTTGAGTATCTGACTTCATCAGAGCTGTTGCCCAAGATAACAGTAGCTTTAAGCACTTGGCCTTTTTTTTTGAGTTATTGAAATGTAAGGATTTATTTTTGCTATGCTATAATAAAATAGATCTGTGTTCCCATTTTCCATCCTACGCCCAGATTTGCCCGATATGCTTTGGTTGTACAGGCCTTTTCATGAGATGCATCTAGGTTTGGTGATCAGTTGTAGAGTAACAGTTTGTCTTTGGGTGGGAGATTGGAGGGGTGGTGGGGCCTTTTTTCCCCCTTCTTTTTAAGGATTTACTTTGTAGCATGCTAACATTCATTTTTTTAAAGTGGCTTGTTCCAGAAAAGATATTTGAGAACCACTGCTAGGTAGTTACTCGTTTATGTTTTGTCAGAAGTTAGGTGTTACCTTCCAGGTTATTCCATGACTCTTTAGAGCCCTTTTTGGGAATAATGATTCCTGTTGCTCTTTGAGGAGCCATGGTGGCACAGTGGTTAAAGCTCTTGGCTGTCAACCAAAAGGTCGGTGGTTCGAACCCAGCAGCCGCTCTGTGGGAGAAAGATACTGCAGTCTGCTTCCGTAAAGATTTATGGCCTTGGAAACCCTGATGGGCAGTTCTGCTCTGTCCTATAGGGTCGCTATGAGTTGGAATTGACTCAATGGTTTTGGTTGCTCTTTGGAGAAAGAATACAATTTCTAAGAGCTGTAGTCTTCTCCATACTATTGTGGCGTCTTAATTTTCACATTTGGTCAGCTTATTTTTTTAAAAAAAGATACTCCCGTGTCTTACAAGAGGAAAGGAAAACAATGTATGTACCTTGAGTATGTACTATATACAGGTAAGTTCATAAGTGTTTACCTTTTGTTTTCCATATACAGACAGCCCCCAAGTCACTAACGTCCGACTTAGGGACAACTCTTCTTGTCCTTTAATGTTACGTAAATTTACCCCCACTTTGAAATGATTAAACCAACCCCTACTCACCACAAATTCTTCATCGCAAGTCACTTTCACTCACTGCATGTGCAGGTTTTAAATCATCGTAAAGGCTTCAAGCCTTTTCTTGCACTAACCAAAAAACCTGTTGCCGTGGAGTCAATCCCAACTCATAGCGAACCTATAGTATAGGATAGAGTAGAACTGCCCCAAAGTTAAGGCTAAATAAGGACTGTATGCACCTAGTCTGACTTACCCACAGATTCTTAAAAACACACTCAGAAATAAATCTCGTTCATGACCCGGGGACTGCCTGTATATGTATTTAATGCTCAGAGTAAATTTTACCTTTTACTGACTTGTAAGAGGCAGAACTAAGTTTGAACTTAGGGCTATTTATGTGACTCCAAAGCATTATTTTTCTACCACACTCTGCTGTTACAGATCTTTGTCATCATTGCTCTGGAAGGTATTTATTGAAACTTCACACTTGGCAAATAAAACTATAAAGGGGAAGCACAGGGACAGAGCTGGTTCTGTTGTTAAAGGAGACTTCTCTTAACACAGCAGTCTTCAGCATCCATGTCTAGTACGTTATATTGTTCTTTCTGACTGTTCTGTGAAATTACAGTCACATTGCTAACTAAGGATGGAAGTATTGTTGATGGGGAGGTGGAAGCACATTGAAGTTTCTGAATAGAGAAGGAGCTGAATGGAACAGCAGAAGTCTAGAGCACCTTCGTCTTCATATTTGATGTAAAGAGTTGAGGTTCCCATCGCAGTAGGGTTACAAGGCATTTTGAACAGCTGTGTCTTGTCCAGGTAGCCCAGGTTGTTTCTTATGGAACTGGTCTGCAGTGGGCTTAAAGGTTTATCTTAAAATGAGTTGCTCAGAATGATAGAGGAGAGTATGTGAAATTGCATTTTTACTCTGTATTGCAAATTAAGTGTTGGTGTTTTTTATTTTGTACTTTGACTCCATTTATTATCTGAAATTAGTAAGGGGAAGCAATTAACCCAAGTATGTTGTTGTTAGGTGCTGTTGAACTGCTTCTGACTGATAGCAACCCTGTGTACAACAGAACGAGACACTGCCAGGTCCTGCACCATCCTCACAGTGGTTGCTATGTTTGCCCATTGTTGGCAGCCACTGTGTCAGTCCATCTTGTTGAGGTCTTCATCTCTTTTGCTGGCTCTCTACTTTACCAGGCATGATGTCCTTCTGCAGAAACTGGTCCCTCCTGATAACATGTCCAAAGTGTGTGAGACAAAGTGTCGTCATCCTTGCTTCTAAGGAGCATTCTGGCTGTACTTCTTCCAAGACAGATTTGTTTGTTCTTCTGGCAGTCCGTGGTATACTCAGTATTCTTTACCAGCGCGACAATTCGAATGAATCAACTCTTTTTCAGTCTTTCTTATTCATTGTCCAGCTTTCACATGCATGTGTGGCGATTGAAAATACCGTGGCTTGGGTCAGACGCACCTTAGTCCTCAAAGTGACATCTTTTGCTTTTTAACACTTTAGAGAGGTCTTTTGCAGCAGATTTGCCCAATATAAGACGTCATTACATTTCTTAAATGCTGCTTCCGTGGGTGTTGATTGTGCATCCAAGTAAAATGAAACCCTTGACAACTTAAAGTATACAACTTAATTTTTTCTTCTTAGTGTTTTTTCTTTTTCGCCCCGCCCCCCCCCCCCCTTGCTTTCTTATGCCTTGTTTTGTAATCAGGCTTAGCACAATTTCTTCTACCATTCCTTCCTTTTTTGTTTGGGTTTATATTATATTATTTTTCTTCTTTTTTAACTTAATGTAAGACAGCCTTGTGTTTCCACAGAGGAGTACTTTATTAAGGATCTGTTGAGACTGCACGTACCTGTGGCACATCCCAACTACTTTGGTCCTGTGGTCACAAACTCCGCTCAACCTCCTGGGAGTTCTCCAGGCCTGGGCTGCCTAGTCAGGATCCTGGTCTGACTCAGGGAATGGTGGTAAAAGATGGAGAGACAACTCTCTCAGGCTTTTACTTTGGCCTTTGCCAGTTGCTGGCTGTTTCAGGGTATATGAGCCCTGAGGTTCTTGCCACTGAGGGTAGGTAGATGCCACAGCATGCAACATTGACCCAGTTTAAACCCAGAATCCTGGGAAACCCAGCTTCAGGGCTGCCATGACAGGTGTGGAGTGGAACTTCATGAAGTTTTCTTAGCTAATAATAACCTTTCCTTTTGTGGCTATTAAACAAGACTTAAAAACTTCTTCCCAAATAAATTTTACTGTGGAATATAACGCCTGTGTACAGAAAAGGGCATAAAACATAAATGTACAGTTTAATGAATAATTAGAACTCAGAGTACATTAAATATATTTTAGGGAAAATTGGATCATGTAGACCTTCTCTGTAAAGCCTCACTTCCATCATCCTCTTCAGAATTAGGCTCTACCTCTTTTCTGCTCTCATATCACCTTCTCTAAACTTCTGTTGTAGCACTGTCATTGTGACACTTGGCCTATTTGTCTGTTCAAGACTAGATGAAGATAAGCTTCTTATGGATGGAATTGATTTTATTTTATTGTCTGATTCTTGGGGTTTCACACTGCCTAGCACATGGTAAATGTTCATTAAATGTTGTTTGAATGAATGAATTTTAGCTGCTTGGATGCTTTCTGTTTATTTTCATCCTCTTTTTTAGCTGCTTTCATCCTTTTGGAATGAAGTATAAACCTAAAATCCAATCCAGTGTTTGGTTTCGTATGCTATACTGAATTTAGTTTTTGGTGGGGGGATGTATAAATGAATGTTGACTTAATACAGCATTTGAGCACATATTTGCAAAAATAGATTTGATTAAAGCTAAGGTGCATAGAAAAGACCTTTGAAGGATTAACAGGCACTCTTTCTAGTTGCAGAAGCCAGAAAGTTTAGCTCTGTCTCTGACCTCCTTTCCCTCACACCCCAGAGCAGCTTATTTGCATAGCTGATTGATATAGCCAGAATCCAACCACTTTGGTCCAGGCAACTGCTTTTTGCTTCTGTGTTTGCCCCCTCTAGTCTCTATATAGGGTCGCTATGAGTCAGAGTAGGCTCAGCGACAGCATACAGCAGCAAGTCTCCATGACAACACAGTATCTAGAGTGGTCCTTTTAAATCATCAGTCAGATTGTTTCCCTTTTTCTTGAAACTCTCCAGTGACTTTCTGTCTCAGAGTACAAGCCAGAGTACTCATACTAAGCTTGTTCCTGCAAGATCTCCCCCCGTCTTACCTCTTACTTGGCTCTCATCACAGCCTCCCCGCATTCATTTTATTCCAGCCTTGCTGACTTCCTGACACAGATCATCTCCTCCAACCTTGAAACCTTTGCATTGGCTCTTCCCCCGTATGTCCCTAAGACACATTTCTTTCAGCTAGTTGCTGAAATGTCACCTTCTCAGTGCACCTTATTCTGACCACCCAGTATGAAATAGTATCCGCTCCCAATTCCTGATCCTCTGTCTTTTGTTTTTTCTTTAGCATTTATCACCTTCTTAGGTACTATATAAAATTTTCTTACTCACTGTTTATAGTCTCTCTCCCCCAGTAGTAGAATGTAAGCACCTTGAAGAATGGGTTATTTTTTTTTTTTTTTCAAATGGGGGAGGAAGGATAAGTCTCTTAATTCTCTCCTGTAACCCCAGCACCTAAAAATATTGATGAATGGATAAATGAAAAGTAGATCGATTGCGATGAATGAACTGAAAGAAAGAACAAAGTAGTAGTCAGAGCCAGCCTTTAGCTCTAGTTCTGCCATAGACTGGTCCATTGAGACATGTATGACCTTGGTCCTGCATCCTCTCTGAGTCTATAAAATGAGGGAAAATAGATGGTCCCTACCAGATATCGTAACACTTTCTCAGAAGGGTATCTTTATAGTCTCTCTGAGAGGTATTTTTTTTTAGAAATTATTCAATAGTTTAAGTAAAAAGTCTTCCTTTTGGAGAAAATTGGCTGCCGTGTCCTGACTTTCCTACCCACCTGAAAAAAAAAATTGAAGGAGTAATTTTATACCTGAAGTTGGAATTATTTAGACTCCTGGCTATAATTATTGTGAAGTTAACATTTTCCTGTTGGGGGCGGGGTGGGGACTTTAAACCTAAAATCCAACTAATACTTCTGTGCATTTCTTTTCTTGATGTATGACTCTGCTACGGGAGATATGGAGAATTCAGATATATTTGTATTTTATCCAGGTCTTCAAGGAATTTACCATTAGTTAACATTTAAACAACAAATTGAGGCAACAGTAAATGAAATAAATACATAATTTGGCCTGATGTTTTGCTCTGAAATGAGATTTAAATACAGAGAAGGTAAGATACTTCAGGGACAGTGATGGCTCATTGGTAGAATTCTCACTTTCCATAAAGGAAATCCAAGTTGAAATTCTGGCCAGTGCACCTCAAGCACAGCCATCACATGTCTGTCAGTGGAGGCTTGCTATGATGCTGAACAGGTTTCAGTGGAGCTTCTAGACTAAGACTAGGAAGAAAGACCTGGTGATCTAGTTCGGAAAAATCAGCCAGTGAAAACCCAGTGGATCCCATTTGCCTGATCCCGTTGTGCATGGGGTTCACCGTGAGTTGGTGGCCAACTTGACGGCAGCTAACAACAATAAGGTACCATCACCATGCTTTGGGAAGTCAGGCAGTGTAGATAAACCAAATAGGAGCTCAGTTAACCAGGGACATTTTCTTGGAAGGAGGTTAAAACTTGGACTTCAAAAGTTCTTTTGAAGGATGAGTAGCAATTTGAACAGATACCAGTATAAAAAAAGGGCAGCATCACTATAAGCAAAGACCTAGGAAGAGGCATTATTGTAGCATTTAAGCTTATTTACTGTCTGCTTTGTAATAACCCCCACCTCTGAACAGCAATAACAACCCCACATACATTCAGACGTTTGTCTAGGAGATACTGAGATTTGGGAGGGGGAGCTGGTCCCTTTTATTCCTTATTTCATAGAGATTTTTGAGCTAGAAGTACTCTAGGGATGGATGAGTTTGTTCAGTGGCTCACTAAAACCTATGTCAGAATGGCCCAGGGTGCTCTGAGATCCCACCCTAGACTGATACATCAAAATCTTTTATTTTTTTTTTTGTTTTTTCTTGGGATTTTTTTTTCTAATTGTACTTTAGATGAAGGTTTACAAAACAGATACTCATTAAACAGTACATATATTGTTTTATGACATTGGTTAACAACCCCATGACATGTCAACACTCTCCCTTTTCGACCGTGGGTTCCCTATTATCAGCTTTCCTGTCCCCTCCTGCCTTGCAATCCTTGTCCCTGGGCTGTTGTGCCCCTTTAGTCTCGTTTTGTTTTATGGGCCTGTCTAATCTTTGGCTGAAGGGTGAACCTCGGGAGTGACTTCATTACTGAGCTAAAAGGGTGTCTGAGGGTCATAGTCTCGAGGTTTCTCCAGTCTCTGTCATGCCAGTAAGTCTGGTGTTTTTTCTTGTGAATTAGAATTTTATTCTATATTTTTCTCCAGCTCTGTCTGGGACCCTCTGTTGTGATCCCTGTCAGAGCAGTTAGTGGTGGTAGCTGGGCACCATGTAGTTGTACTGGACTCAGTCTGGTGGAGGCTGTGGTGGTGGTGGTGGTCCATTAGTCCTTTGGACTAATCTTTCCCTTGTATCTTGTTTTCTTCATTCTCCCATGCTCCTGAAGGGGTGAGACCAGTGGAGTATCTTATCTTAGATAGCTGCTCACAGGCTTTTAAGACCCCAGACGCTACTCACCAAGGTAGAATGTAGAACATTTTCTTTATAAACTGTGTTATGCCA